>NC_029793.2:61517091-61568108 GCF_000816755.2 Arachis ipaensis | reverse complement strand
CTGATTGTGCATCAACAATGATTAAATTGAAGGATAACTAGATTGAGCATTTTATTTTTTGTTTGATTTAATTTTCTATTTGAGTCATTTACTTTCTGTTTTAGTTAATTTCTTCCCTTCCCCCTACTTTTTCTTTGTTATTTACCGTTCATTTCACTAACCCACTAACTGTTTCATATATTGCATCACTCACACTAACAGTAATTCTGACAGATATACTTTCTGCACCTATTCTATTTGCTTGTACTTGTTGGTTGTATGACAGGGAGAAGAAGCGGGGCTTCAACTTCCTTTGATTCTGAACCTGAGAGGACCTTCCTTAGACTAAGGAGGGAGGCAAGAGAAAAACATGTAGTTGGTGCTGAAGAAGAGGAGGAACACCTTGAGGAATACTTTGAACCAAACATGGAAGAAAACATGGAAAACCATCGTGAAGAAGAAGCTCACAACCATGGCGGAAGAGGACGAGCAAATCATGCTGGGGAGGATAGAAGAGTTTTAGGCTCTTACATCAATCCAAGCCCAGGAAACTGTGGAAATAGCATTCAAAAGCCAACCATCCATGCCAACAATTTTGAACAAAAACCACAGCTCATCACCCTTGTTTAGAACAACTGTTCGTTCGGAGAAAGTGTCCAAGAAGACCCCAATCAACATTTAACCACCTTCCTGAGAATATGTGACACAGTGAAGTCTAATGGTGTTCATCCTGATGCCTATAGACTGCTCTTATTTCCATTCTCACTCAAGGATAAGGCAGCCAAGTGGCTGGAGTCTTTCCCAAAGGAGAGCTTGACAACTTGGGAAGATGTGGTGAACAAATTCTTAGCAAGATTTTACTCCCCTCAATAAATTAATAGGCTGAGAGCTGAGGTCCAAACTTTCAGGCAACAATATGGTGAGACTCTATATAAAGCATGGGAGAGGTTTAAGGACCTGACAAGGAAGTGTCCACCAGATATGTTCAATGAATGAGTGCAGCTGCACATTTTCTATGAAGGGCTATCTTATGAGTCAAAGAAGGCCGTAGACCATTCATCCGGAGGATCTTTGAACAAGAAGAAGACCATTGAGGAGGCCATAGATGTCATTGAAACAGTAGCAGAGAACGACTACTTCTATGCTTCCGAAAGAAGGAACACAAGAGGAGTGATGGAGCTAAACAATGTAGATGCTCTGCTGGCTCAGAACAAGCTCATTACCCAGCAGCTGGCTGACCTCACCAAGAAGATGGAAAGGAACCAAGTAGCAGTAATCACCACTTCATCAACAACCCAAGTAGGAGTGAATGAAGAAGCAGAGGGAAGTCAGGAGCAAGTCAACTACATTGGGAATTCACCTAGGCAAAATCATGATCCATACTCCAAGACCTACAACCCTGGATGGAGGAATCACCAAAACTTTGGGTGGGGAAATCAACAAGACCAAAGCCTTGATCAAAGACGCCCAAATCCCAACAATGCAGCTCACCAACATTTCACATCTAGGCCATATCAACATTCCCAAAACAACACCTCTCTACACCCACATCAAAACGAAAATTACTTACCTCATTCTTCCACCTCTGATCCCAATCTACAATCATTGGATAACAGACTCTCAAAGATTGAGAATCTACTTGAAGGCATAGGCAAGGGGATTCAAGATAGTAAAGCATTCCGAGAAGAAGTAATGTCCAATATGCAGAATCAGGATGCTGCCATCAAGAAATTGGAGACACAAATTGGCTACTTATTCAAACAAATTCCAAGCCACAACCTTCGCAGCAAGACTAGCTCAACACAAAGGGAGGAGTGTCAGGCTATCACCCTTAGGAATTGGAAGGAACTGAAGGAAACCCCCCAGAAACCACAAGAAAAGGACTCAGATAAAGAGGAAGAAGAGCAAGATGGAGCTCAAGTTCTTAATCTGAGTTCACAAAAAGGGGAAGGAGTACTGAAGCCAGACATACCAAGAGTCCCATATCCCCAGTTTTCGAGATTTTTGGAAATCTTCAAGAAACTACAAATCAACATACCCTTTGCTGAAGCAATAGAACAAATGCCACTCTACGCCAAGTTTTTAAAGGAGCTAATGACTAAGAAAAGAAGCTGGAAGAACAACAGACTGTGATATTGATCAAAGAATGTAGTGCTATCATTCAGCACAAACTACCCCAGAAATTGAAGGATCCCGGGAGTTTTCATATCCCTTGTATTATAGGGGAAATCACAGTGAAAAAGGCTCTTTGTGACTTAGGAGCCAGCATCAATTTGATATCGGTAGCTATGATGAGAGAGATGAAGATTGAGGAAGCTAAACCAACAAAGATGGCCTTACAATTGGCAGACCGATCGTTCAAGTTCCCACATGGCATCGTAGAAGATTTGCTGGTGAAAGTGGGAGATTTTATCTTCCCAGCAGACTTTGTAGTGCTGGACATGCAGGAGGAAGCCAAGGCTTCCATCATCCTGGGAAGGCCATTCTTGGCCACTGCTGGAGCTGTCATTGATGTACAAAAAGGAGATCTCACCCTGAGATTACACAATGAAAAGATGACGATCAATGTGTTCAAGGCCATGAGTTACCCACAAGAACAACTAGGGGAATGTATGAGGTTGGACTCACTTGAAGAGGAGGTGCAGGAAAGTTTTGAAGAAGAAGAGTCTGAAGAACCCGAAAGAATAATAGAAAAAGAGTGTACGTCAAGTGAAGAGGTTGCAACAACAGAAATTGGCACACCAGGTGCACCAAAGGAAGAGAACGAAAAGTCAGAAGCACCTAAACTTGAACTCAAAGCACTGCCACCCACTCTCAAATATGCATACTTAGGAGAAAATGAAAATTACCCAGTGATCATAAGCTCATGCCTCAGCAAAGATCAAGAGGATGAACTGATCAAAGTACTGCGATAGCACAAGGATGCCATTGGTTGGACACTTGCTGACCTGAAGGGGATAAGTTCGGCCATATGCATGCACAAGATACTGTTGGAAGATGATGCCAAACCATCCATTCAATCCCAAAGGAGGCTAAACCTAATCATGAGGGAAGTGGTACAGAAGGAAGTTATGAAGTTATGGCAAAGTGGGTAATTTACCCAATCTCAGACAGCCCCTGGGTTAGCCCAGTGCATGTCGTCCCAAAAAAGGGAAGAATTACCGTGGTTCCTAATGAGAAGAACAAACTAATTCCTACAAGGACAGTCACAGGATGGCGGATGTGCATAGACTACAGGAAGCTCAACGAAGCTACACGAAAAGATCTTGAACTGGGAGAAATGTCACTTTATGGTGACTGGAGGAATAGTCCTTGGTCACAAAGTTTCTAACCAAGGCATTGAGGTTGACAGAGCTAAAGTAGAACTTATTGAAAAACTGCCTCCACCCAGTGATGTCAGGGCAATTAAGAGCTTTTTGGGGCATGCTGGTTTTTACAGAAGGTTTATTAATGATTTTTCAAAGATAGCCAAGCCCTTAAGCAATCTCCTTGTATCTGATACACCATTTATCTTTGATGAAACATGCATGTTAGCCTTTGAAAATTTGAAAATGAGGTTGTCTTCTGCTCCTATCATTTCCTCACCTGATTGGAATTTACCGTTTGAATTGATGTGTGATGCATCTGATTTTGTAGTTGGGGCAGTGTTAGGACAGAGGAAAGACAACTTAGTCCATGTGATATACTATGCTAGCAAAGTCCTTAATGATACCCAAAGAAATTATACCACTACTGAAAAGGAGTTACTAGCAATAGTTTTTGCATTTGACAAATTTAGATCATACCTCATTGGTGCTAAAGTGATTGTTTTTACAGATCACACAGCACCTAAATATTTGTTTGCCAAGCAAGAATCAAAACCAAGACTAATAAGATGGATCTTATTGCTGCAGGAATTCAATATTGAAATCAGAGACAAGAAAGGAGTGGAGAACAAGGTAGCAGATCACCTATCCAGGATTCCTCATGATAAAGGTGGAACACCTAATACAAGTGTGAACGAGTTCTTCCCTAATGAGTAGTTGATGATAGTTCACAAAGCACCATGGTTTGCAGACATTGCCAACTTCAAGACAACTGGGGCATTTCCTCCAGAGATCAATAAACATCAAAAAAGGAAGTTCATGAATGATGCAAAGTACTTTGTCTGGGATGAGCCATATCTATTCAAGAAGTGTTCAGATGGAATCCTTAGAAGATGTGTTTCGGAAGAAGAAGGACGAGAGGTCCTATGGAATTACCACGGCTCATGCTATGGAGGCCACTTTGGAGGGGATAGAACTGCAGCTAAGGTGTTACAAAGCGGATTCTTTTGGCCCACCCTTTTCAAGGATGCCAAAGAACTAGTAAAGAGCTGCAATGAATGCCAAAGATCTGGAAACTTGCCCAAAAGAAATGAGATGCCAAAAAATTCCATCTTAGAACTGGAATTGTTTGATGTGTGGGGAATCGATTTCATGGGACCATTCCCAACCTCATATGCAAACAAGTACATCTTGGTAGCAGTGGATTATATTTCCAAGTGGGTAGAGGCTATTGCAACCCCAACGAATGATAACAGGGTAGTCATGAACTTCCTCAGGAAGAATATCTTTAGCCGGTTTGGAGTCCCACGAGCACTCATCAATGATGGAGGGAGCCATTTTTGTAACAGACCACTAGAAGCTCTTCTCCTACGATATGGGGTAAAACACAAGGTAGCCACACCTTACCATCCCCAAACAAGTAGACAAACTGAGATATCCAACAGAGAGCTAAAGAGGATTCTGGAAAAGACTGTGGGTGCATCAAGAAAGGATTGGTCGAAGAAGCTGGATGATGCTCTTTGGGCATACAGAACAGCATTCAAAACACCACTTGGAATGACCCCAAATCAACTAGTGTATGGGAAAGCTTGTCATTTACCACTGGAGCTGGAACACAAAGCTCTCTGGGCTATCAAGATACTAAATTTTGATAGCATTGCTACTGGTGCAAAGAGGATCTTGCAGCTGCAAGAGATGGAGGAATTCAGGTCACAAGCCTATGAAAATACCAAGATGTATAAAGAGAAAGCAAAGAGAAGACATGACCTGCATCTTGCACCTAGGAGTTTCGAAAAGGGGCAGCGAGTACTCCTTTACAATTCCAAATTGAGACTATTCCCAGGAAAACTCAAATCAAGGTGGTCCAGACCTTTTCTTGTCACAAAAGTTTCACCATATGGACACATCGAAATCATGGATGAAGGTACAGAGAGGACTTTTACAGTGAACGGACAAAGACTCATGCATTATCTGGGCAACATGGGGAAAAACCCCAGAGTAAATTACCATCTCAAGTAAAGGAAGAACCGTCGAGCTAGCGACGATAAAAGAGCGCTCTATTGGGAGGCAACCCAACCTCAGGTAGTTTCCTTTTCATCTTTATTTCAATAAGGATCACAAGTTGTTTCCCCTGTATTGCGAGGAGCTAAGTTTTGTGTTCCACACCAAAACAATTTAAGAGTGAAAGTGTGATTCTAAGTTTGGTGTTCCACCAAAGACATTAGTTAGAATTACACTCCACTCCCAAAACACATTGCTAGCTCTAACCAATCAAGGGAAACCACTTAGATGTAGTTAGACTTTAGTAATAATTGTTTTGTTAACAACAAGATATGAGATTCTCTGCATATATGCAATGTTTTATACTGGGTAAGGAACTAAGTTTGGTGTTCACACACCAAATTAAGTTCAAAAGCCACAAGCATACATGCAAGCTAACTATGTCTCAAGTGCTTTGGGAACAAGCAACTTTCAATAACTTTGCAGGAATCTTATGAGGAAATGGTGCACCTTCACCCAAGGATGTGAAGTAGCAAGGACTAGGTTGATAACAAAGAAAGAGGGCAACTTAATTCCATTATACTCAAAATTGTTGAAAATTGGAAGTCCGAATGCACTTTTGATTAATAGTTACTCGTAGTTGGAACCTTTTTCAATTTTGTCTCTTATGTTTTGTGTTGAAGAGGTCTATGCTTGCTGGTCTTTATGTCACTGCACCCTTACTTTGCTTACTTGTATGCTTGTCCCTTTGAATCAAATGAAAAAGAGAATGAGTGTTTCAAAAGACCAGAGAGGAGTTCATACTATAGAGTAAGTTCATGAGTTTATGGTATAGTCATAAGTTAGCTATGTTGGTTCAACCAGAAGGTGGGAGGACAACTATCTGTCATGAATACTGTGCTTGAAAAACACCTCATGAGACCAGCTAAATAAGAAGATCCTAATAAGAAAAAGGGAAAGAACAATAGAGGTTGAAAAATAAAAGAAAAAGAGTAAGCAATAAGGCTAGGCACCTATGGTTTTAATCTTGAGGCTGTGTCTGTGGTGCTCCTGTGTGAGGGATCTACTTGGATGAATAAGCTCTTAGGGGTGCCTTATCACTTGGTAACTTGGGTTAACTAACTCGGAATTATCAGCTGAAAGTCCACTATCAAGAGTAACCCTCAATACAGAGCATTTAGTAACCCAAAGAGGTGTTGGACACCAAGGTCTCAAGAAAAGAAAATAAATAAACTATGTGCCTGTGTTGTGTATGTATGGGGGAGAGACTTGAGCAAGTAAGTCCTCAAGGGTGCTTCAACACCTAGCACCTTGAACCAATTGGTTCCGGAGTGTTGACTGAAAGCTTATTTTAAAGAGTTGCCCCCTTACAGAGCACTTAGCCTAAGAACAAAAATAAGTCCTGAAATGACAACAAAAGGATCAATGAATAAAAGTCTCATGGGATGCAATCACAGTGAGTATTCTAGGACATGATAAAGGTCTGAAAGCCAGGAATGAACCTAAGTTGCTATTCATGAAACCACCATAAAACTAGGGACATGACTTCCACAAGAATGACTCATTTCTCTTGGCATTCCATTCATCATTCTCTTGTTCCAGTACTTGCTTAGGGACAAGCAAGCTTTAAGTTTGGTGTTGTGATGCCAGGTCATTTTGGCCAATTTCACTGACCTTTTCTTTACTGTTTTTAGGGTAGTTTCACGCATTTCCTTAGGAAATAAGCTAGTTTTGGGTAGATATTCACTTACATCTTGATTCAAGCATACATTGTGCACTTTACATGATTTCATGAGGATTTTTGCATGAATTTAAGGACAAATTGGATGTTGCATTTCCCATGACTTGGACTAGAACTTTGATGCACTTTATTACTTGATTTCATTGGGGAAGCCAACATTAGTGACATTCAACATTATCACTAACGTTGGCCAAGTCACATTAAGCCACGTTAACTCCCACGTTAACCTAGTTAACGTGGAAGCTAACGTGAGAAGACAAAGTGTTCGACAACGTTAGTGACACCAGACATTGTCACTAACGTTTGAAGGAACCCACACAAGCCCCAATAAGCCACGTTAACTCCCACGTTAACTTAGTTAGAGTGGAAGTTAACGTGAAGAAGGGAAGTGACGCCAACGTTAGTGACACCCAACATTGTCACTAACGTTGGAAGGAGCCCACACATGCCACCACGAGCCACATTAACTCCCAAGTTAACTTAGTTAACGTGGAAGCTAACGTGGATAAGGGAATGTTGAGCCAACGTTAGTGACACTCAACTTTGTCATTAATGTTGGAGATGGCTAGCATGGCCACGTTAGAAGCCACGTTAACCTAGTTAACGTGGACTCTAACGTGAGAAATAGGGGCACATTGGAACGTTAGTGACAATGGTAAGTGTCACTAACGTTCTCGAAGATTGGCAAGCCTACGTTAAAAGAGACATGTTAACTAAGTTAACGTGGACTAAGTTAACGTGGACTCTAACGTAGGGAAGGGGGGAGACTTCTCAACGTTACCGGGAAAGGTAAGTTCCAGTAACGTGTGCGAAGGGCATAGAAGCAATGTTAGTGGCAACATTTGTGCCACTAACGTTGAAGTTAACGTGGCTCTTACTTGGGTGAGGAACGTTAGTAAAAAAGGTGATTGTCACTAACATTCTCGAACCCATATTTTCACTGAACGTTAACACCACTAACGCCCGGAGCTAAAGTCTCTGCCCACTTCACACTTTCTCTCTGCAAGTAAAGCCAAGCCCAATGAAGAAGAGAACTGCTTCAAACTCAAGATCCAAAGGCCCATACCCAAGACCTGAAGAGCCAACTAGAAGAATAGAAGAGTAGTATATATAGGAGTAGCTTTGAATTAAAAAGGGGAGTAGGAAATTATAGGGAGCCTCTGGGCATAGAATTACTCTCTGTATTTACTTTTTCTGCACTTCTAGTTTCATCATGTATTCTCCATCTTTATTTTCATTTTCTAGAGCTATGAACAACTAAACCCCTTTCATTGGGTTAGGGAGCTCTGTTGTAATTTGATGGATCAATACTAGTTTTCATTATTCTTCTTCTATCTTTTCTCTTGATTTTACTTGAAAGCTTTCGATCTTCATCCAATTGGGTAGCTATCTTGGAAAAGAAGCTATTCATACTTGGATCTCTTCTGAACCTTGAAAGAGGAATGAAGAGATCATGCTAGAAATGCTTTCTCATGCTGGACCAAATTGGGTTTGGATGGATATGTGACTATAATCCTGTCAACACTTGATTTGGGAAATGCATGTGGTATAATCAGTGACCATACTTCATCTCTTCTCATGAGCAATTGACCAAGGAATTGGCTATTGATCAAGATTTGAGAGATTAAATTACAAGAAATTGTAATTCAATCACTTAAGATTGCCAAGGAGATCAATGAGTGCATTGATTGAAGAAGAGATGAAAATGAAATTGATCCGGAGAATGCAACAACTCCTAAGCCCAATGAACTCCCCATTTCTGATCTTACCCGTTCTCTTTAATATCTGTCATTTACTTTTATGAGCAATTACCCATCCCCATTTAAGATTCTTCAATTTACTTTCCGTCATTTACATTCAGCTCTATTTCTAGCATTTACTTTTCTGTTATTTACTTTCCCGCCATTTAATTTTCTGCAATTCTCAACTCAAATTCTGATTCGCTCAACTAGAACATTCCTCTAATTAATGTTGCTTGATCAATCAATCCTTGTGGGATTCGACCTCACTCTATTGTGAGTTTTTACTTGACGACAAATTCGGTACACTTGCCGAAGGAAATTTGTTATGAGACAAGTTTTCCGTGCATCAAATTTTACACCAATTACCACTCATCATACCTTACATCGGTATTTGTACGCCAAAGACAAGTTCCCGTCACAGAGGAGGCCATTCAAAGTGTGCGTAAGACCAGACCGTTAGCGGAAAGGGTTGATGCATATCAAGAGATTTTGTTGGCATGATGCGAATATGGGTTTGACTGGGATGCCATCCTCAGGGTCATTGCCATACCCGAATCATTCTGGATTCGAGGAAGGATGAGACCCCGGCCCAAGGGCATCACCGCACGTTTTTTCACCAGGGAGGCTCAGGCATGGGCCCAAATTCTAGACCATTATATGTATCCAAGCACCTATGGCTCATCTATCACTGTCGAGTTAGCCTTGTTGGCTTGGTGTGTCCTTACAGAGAAACCGGTGCTTATCCCCTGTCTCATTCACCAAGCTATGGGCCGCATCCACGCTAAAGAAAACCTACCCTTCCCCGCTTTATTGACCGACTTAGTTGTCGCAGCCGGTGTCCCCCAAGAGACTAAGGATCGGAGGGCCATGATCCCGATAGACAGCGATGTTGTTCCAACCGGGAGATACCTCAACCCTCCGGTGGACACCGAGGATCCAAATTTATCCATCCCCATGAGCACTCCCACCACTTCAACCGCACCACCAAAATCGTCCATGCAATGCATAGAGGACCTCCACAAGAAGCTCAATCGTTATGAGCGGCGAAACCAACGCCGATACACTTTTGTCAAGAAGCTTCTAAGTTGCCTAGCACCACCTATGGAAGAACCGAAAATTTCCACGTCCACCGGCACCGATAATGAAGATAGCGATAATGGAGAAGATGGTGGACACTTGGAAGCCGATCAACCACTGCGTCTCACTCAAGGCACGGAGAACCGTGCCAACTTCTAAGTGTGGGGAGGTCGGTCGGCCAATCGGTCTCCATAGGTAACACCCGAATAAATTTTGAATCTCTTTTGTTAACTAGGATAGATTGCATGATTAGGTTTTTTCATTTTTTTTGACATCCTTTGCATGATAGTTATATCTTAATAAGTCCACTTGGCTAGAGTAATGACTTCTTTCTTAAGAAACTAGAATTTTAGGATAACCCTACCAATTTTGAAAATTTTGAGAATTTTTTATGCTAAACTTGTTTGAAGAATGTAATTTGGAACATGGATTTTGAGCCAAGAACACAAGCAAGTGAGTTTTGAGCCTAATTGCATGGCTACATCTTCTAGCCACTTACCTTCCTTCTTTTGTGCATTGTTCTCTCTCTACGATTGTGATCTTTAATTTGTTTGACTCTATATGTCCATTGTTATATGTATGAATGCATGTACATGATTGAGGCCGTCAATTCACTTACCCACTTACCGAAATGACCTTACCTTATAATAATCTTTGCAACCAACTTTGAGCCTGTGCTTAACCCACTTATTCTTAATGTTAGCAAATTACAAGCCAAAAGTGGAAAACCATGAATGTCCCTATTTGAATCCTTGAATAGCTTAGGCTAGAGTGTATGTGTCATTCAAGTGTGGGAAAACCAGGGAAAGGGGGACATTGGTTGAGGTAAGAGCATGTTGTTGATTTTGTTAAAAATATTGGGAAGAGGATACATACTCATGTGTTGACCAAATGTGTAGACCATATGCATTGAAAAAAAAGAAGAAAAAAATAGAGAAAACAAAGAAGAGACAAAACGAAAAGAGAAAAAAATATAATAATGAAAAAAAAGAAAAGAAACAAACAAAGCAAGAAAAGAAAAGAAGAAAAAAAAAGAGGGGGACAAAATGGCCCAAAGTAAGACTTAAAGGTAAATCAATGCATATTTATAACGATCAAAATTAAATGCATGAGTATGTGAAAGAGTGAGGAATGGGTAGTTAGGTTAGTACATAATTTTATAGGATGTTATATAGGCTAGGTGGGGAGCTTAAGTTAATCAAAGGATTCAATTTTTAGCCACTTAGCCAAATATATAACACTACCTTAACCCTAACCCCATTACAACCTAAGAAAAGACCTCATGATATATGTATGCATGCATAGAGCAATTGTTAATTGTTAGAGGAAGAACAAATTTTGGAAGAGCTTGAAATAGGGGAGGATTGAGTGATCAACCATATACACCGAGCAAACAGAGTGCAAACACTTCCGGTGAGGGGTTCGAACCTCAATACCTTGTTCCCAGCTCTCACGAGCATTTTTCATGCAAGCTACGCATATTTCACTTTGATTACTAGAGTTGGTAGAGTTCATACATTACCCATCATCTTACCCTATGTGCATATATATATTCTAGGAAGATTGAATTGCTCTTAACCAAGTAGATAGTAGCATACACCCTAGTTGCATTCATGTAAGTAGATTGCATCCCGTGAGTCTCATTCTCTTGTGATCCCTTGATCTTTTGCTTTCTTTTAGTACGAGGACATGCTATAGTTTAAGTGTGGGGAGGTTGATAAACCCCGTTTTTAGGGTTTATCATGTATAGATTTTAAAGGTTTTATCAATGATCTTCCACACTTATTCATATAAAAATGCATGATTTTGTGTTCCTTCCCTAATTTTGCCTCAAAGATGAAAACATGCTTCTTTTGCATTAAAATTGATGTGCTGTAATTCCCCTCTACTACCATTCAATGTTGTGACCCGTTTGTTAAGTGGTTTCAGAAGTTACAGGGTAAAAATGGCTAAGAGGGATGAAGGAAGCATGCATGAATAGAAGGAGCATGGAATAAACTAGAGTTTTGAAATTTGGGCATGGGCGCGCACGTGGACCGTACGCGTATGCGCGGATGTGCACCCCCAGAGCTAGCGCAGTGGAGCCGAACGAGAAGCCGGCGTATTTATATGGTTGGGCCAAAAATCCTTCGATGCGCGCACACTCGCAAAAAGCCCCAGGGGCGCGTACGCGCACTGTGCGCGTAAGCGCCGATAGCAACACGTGATTTTTTAAGAAGAAAACGTGGCCAGCAATTTCAGGCAAGGGAAGGCCCTTTTTTGGGGCAGAATTCTAGTGGGAAAAGCATAAGAAGACCAAGGATTAAGGGGATTGAGACAATTAGACATAATTCTAGATATTTTCGGTTACATTTTGGCTTTTAGAGAGAGAAACTCCAACTTCTCTCTAGGATTTTACTTTCTCCATTGCAATTCTCCTTTGAATTCTTGGTGAGATCCATTGCTAATTCACTTTTACTTTGATGCCAGTTGTAGATCTACTCTTCTTCTACTCTCAATTAGTATTTCTTTGATTCAATCTCTTGGATCTAGATTTGTGACTTTGTTACTTTGAATTTTGATTAATGAATTGAGGAATTTTATTCAATTGCTTGATTGTTGAAGATTGCTTGGATTATATAGCTTTAATTCAATTCTTTTCTCTCAATTTTATCATGTCTTCTTTGATTGCCTACCAATTATTTGTGAAAATGACAACCCTATCTATGGAGTAGATTTCCCTTACTTGGCTTAGGGGTTGAGTTATTGGAGACACTTGAGTAGTGGATATCAATTGTTGATTAGGAATTGAGAATTGCTAATTAACTTGGAGTGGACTAAAGCTAGACTTCCCTAGGGTGAGACTAGGACTTGTGACTCAAGTTAGTTACTTTCACTTGTCTTTCCTCCATTATTAGAGGGATTAATTCTTATCACAATTGAAGGAAACTACAATGATGGAACTTCCAATACTCACCCTTGGCCAAGGCTTTTATCTCAATTAATTGTTGTCTACTTTTGTTAGTTTGAATTCTTGCACCAACTCTCAAAACCACCAAAGACTTCCTAATCAATGATGTGCATTCTAAGGCAATTCCTAGGGAGAACGACCTGGGATCAATACTCTCGGTCATAGATTTTAGAATTGTTTGATGCGATATTTGCATGTTGGTTAGACTATACTCACGATCGAAATCATTGTTAATTTCTAATCCGGCATGAGAATATTACGTTCATCACCTACCAGCTGAAGGTAGCAATGCAGAGAGTCACCATACCCCCTTGCTCATCTTCCGATGCACCGATGACAATTTCTAATCCCAACACTTTTGCATTTCATTCTTAGGTCCTTTAGGATTTTAGTGGCATTCTCTTGTTTTGTATATATATATATATATATATATATAAAATAAGCTTAGTCAAAATAATAAAATTTTTCAAGAAATTTATCTATAGGGCATCCCAATTAATTGAAAAAAAAAATTTTTTTAGAACTTGCTTGAATTACATATATTGTGTAACATGATTTTTGAGCTAAGAACACAAGCATGTGAGAATTGAGCCAAATTTTGTGGTTACATCATACAACCACTTATTTTCATTCTTGTGTGCATTATTCTCTTTCTATGATTGTAATCTTTGATTTGTTTGATTCTTTATGTCCATTATTTTGTGTATACATGTACTTATATGATTGAGGCCATTGTTTCAAATAGCTCACTTACCCAAATAGCCTTACCTTTTATCTTCAATTATTAACCAACTTTGAGCCTCTGCTAAACCCATTTGTTCTCAATTTTAGCACATTACAAGTCTTGAATGAAAAATAATAAACGTCCCTTGTTTGGATCTTTGATTAGCTTAGGCTAGTGAGAGTGTTTATCATTTGATTTTGGGGAAGTTGGGAACATTAGGTAGAGATAAAAGTGTATTTTGTGTTTTGTTTAAAATCATGGGAATGGGTACATATTCATGTATCAATTATGTTCATACCATATGCATTGATGCTTTTGTGTATATTTTAGTTTAAAAAAAATTGAGAAAAACAAAAAAGAAAATATATATATATATATATATATATATAATAGAAAAGAAAGAAAAAAGAAAAGTAATAAAAAGGGGACAAAATGCCCCAAAGTAAAGTTCAATAAAAATCAATGCATATGTGTGGTGATCAATGAGAGAATGCATGAGTGTGTGAAAAAGTGAAGAATGGGTAGTTAAGTTAGCTTTGATGCTCGGCACGTGACCCACTTAAAGTGAAATCACTGGGGGCGATTTCTAAGCTGCCCATGCCCAAATCCAACTCGTTTCTGAGGGTATTTCATGTAGAATTCAAGCTTGAGCAAAGGGGGAGCACTTAGTTGTAGAATAGCATCATGTAGTTTAGTTTCTAGAGACAGAAGCTCCCTCTTCTCTCTGGAATTAAGGTTCTTAGGCTTATTTTCATCTTGGATCTAGGTTTTGATTATTGTTCTCATCTTGTTTTCTTTACAATTTCATGCTTTTACACTTTGATTCTCTTAGTTTTCATGTTAATTTCCCTTTTATGCATCTTTTATGTCAATGAACTCTTGTTTGATTTGGTTTACATTTAAGGAAATTTGATGTTTGATGTTTCTTTTATTGATGATCTGAGTTGTGAATTTACTTTTCTTGCAATTGGTAGTTGTTAGATTTTATTATTCCTTGCAATTTATTATGCTTTCCTTGTATGCCTTCTAAGTATTTGACAAAATGCTTGGAAGGATGTTAGAGTAGATTTTGGGCATTCTTGGCTTGGAAATAATAATTAGGTAATCATGAGATCAATTCTTGTTAATTAGTGTTATTAGTGACTAGGATGGAAAGTCTATATTCTCAATCATTGCCATGAATGTCTCTCTTTATTATTACTTGCTTTCTTAACCTTGCCTTTATTAATTCTTGATTTACTTTTCTTGTAATTTAATTCCTCGCCCTTTTATTAATCAAACCACTTGTTCTTCATAGCCAATAATTGACCACTTCATTGTAATTCCTTGTGGGACGACCCGGAGTTCAAATACTTCGGTTAATTCTTATTTGGGGTTTGTTATTTGTGACAACCAAATTTCTGATTGGGAGGATTGTTTGTTGGTGTAGAACTATACTTGCAACGAGAATTTATTTATGAAATTCTATACCATCAACTAAAATTCTCTCTCATCAATACTCTCGTTGGAACATATAGAGATTGATCATCAAAGCACAGGAAGAAGGCTCACAGTGAGAGGGGACAAGCTGAGGCACCATAATCATCAACCACCCTAACAAGGAACCAATGTCAAGCTAGTGACAGTAAAAGAGCGCTCCATGGGAGGCAGCCCATGATTTAATGTTCTTGCTTTTGTTTTAATTTCAATAATTAATGATTTTTCTAGCATAAATTTGCACTCTCATGGGTAAATTTGATAACTGCACACATTGTTTTGAAGCATATGTCTGATTCCTAAGTTTGGTGTGCCTAAAAGTACTCTAAAATGGCCTTCCAAGCATGCTGATCATATAACCATTTTAGGATATATTCTCATTCATTATATTTAAGTATATATCCAAACATTAAGTTTGGTGTCTACATATGCTATGAATTTCAGGAAAGTCACCTTTGCTCAAAGAGTCAAGTTCATGAAAAGATAAACTATATCTGCATCATTCTTGTGAATTTATTTTGCTAAGGTAGAAAATAAAATGTCCCTTGTAATGAATATACCAATCATGGCAGACAACAAGTTTTGTGTTCACCAATATTTTGTTCAATTTTAAGAGGGCATAGTTGGTTATTCATAAATAAGGAACATATAGCAAATTCTATTTTCTTATACTTTTCACTTGATAACCACTACCATGCTAAATTCAAAATTTGTGCTTACTGTTGCCTTGATTGAAATATATAGGTATAAAGAGAACTGAAGAAAGGACAACACCATGCCATGTACGGTTGTCCGAAGGAGAAAAAGTAGGTCACATGTGCATGATTGGGAGCACAAATCTGCAAGAATCAATACCTTGGAGACCGAGCTTTATTGCCCAATAAAGAGGTGATCTTTGTCCTCATCCTCCCTTACATGCACACTGTCCATTCTAACCCTTTCAAAAGACATCCTGACCATCCAATCTTCGTTGAAGCTTGTCATAAATAGCTTCACTTGGACCATGCTGCATAACTCATGCTTTCACACTTCGTGCATTGAAAAAAAAGAAATATATTTCAGTTTCCTTAAGGAAAAGCTCTAGTAACTGTGTCCTGAGTATTCCAAACCATACTTGTCTCCTTAAACTTTTACTCTTGCTTCACTAGTAATCCAAACTCTCATCATACGAGTCATATCAACCCAATCTCCCTCATCATTCTTCATTCCTCCACTTGGCCACCCTCTTTCCTTAATTAATGGCTTCATCAAGTTCCAGAAGAAGGAAAGAGAAGCAACCACACTACAAGAAAAAGGCGTATTTGTAACAAAAAATATTGTTACAAAACGTCGATATTTTGATACAAAAGTTTTTTGTAACAAAAAAAGGGTCCATTGCAGTAAGTCCCGTTACAAAAAGTTTTTGTAACGAAAAATGAAACTGTTACAATTCAATACCATATTTTGTAACAATTTTTTCTGATACAAAAAACCAGAAGCCATTACTAAACTGGTAACAAATTTTGATCTTGAAGGTATTTTTCGTGATAGAAAAATTTTTCCTATCAAAAAAATTTGTTACAAAATGTAACATGATTTGGTAACATTTTTTTTCTTCAGTTACGAAAGCGAATAAGTTATTTTGTAACAACTTTATTTTTATTACAAATTACGTGCATAATTTAGTAAATTAGTTTTTAAATTAACTAATATAATAACGATTTTAATAAGCTAGTTTACATCTATTTAATATGCAAAAACATACATAAGTCAAACAAGATCCTTCTAGCTAAAATTGTCTTAAAACAAAATAACATTAGCTAGTGAGTACATGGATTAGTTCAACCAAGACATAAAAGTTCTAACATAAAAGTTCAACCAAAACATAAAAGTTCTAACATAGATTAGTGTCTCTATGCATCAAAACATTCTTGAGCCCTCAAGGTTGCATATGGTCACCCTTTCAGCACTCCTGTAAATAAGAAAAACCGAAACCAAAAACTTAGAAACAAGATATAACATTATCTATAATTTTTCCACTAAGTTCTATCCAAACTGTTTATAAAAAATTCGGCAGAACCTCCCCTAAAAATTGGATATTTCCACCGTTCACGGTTCCAACAAACACAACCAATATGCAACTTATGTCTCAGCCATACACAACCAAATTTATCAAAGCAATCAATAGGACATTTGTCATTTTTCAACCATGACACAAGTAAAATGTGATAAAGAGATCCATATACAAATTAAAGTATACTAATATAAAATGGGAATCATCTACAAAAATATATTAAAAACATAAGCAACTTTAGGAGTACCTTTAGGGTCTAGTTTGTTTCATTGTCAAAGCGCGCTATGAGAGAGTTGACAACAGCTTGTTGAGCTTCCAATTGAGCTTTCATTTGAGCTAATTCTTCCTCTTGCCGTGTTCGTTGCTCTTCAAGTTTTTCTTTGAGCACATCTATTTCCTTTGTTAGCTCCTCACGGTCTTGCATTGCCTCTTGAAGTTGTGCTTGAATCCTTAACTTAGACTTTGAAGCCTTTATGCCATAACTTGCACCACTTTTTTTACCTCTCACAATTAGAAAAGCTTCATTTGGAGTGAGAGGATTTTCCAAATCATAGGAGTCATCAAGCATAGTGCTAATGTCATCCTACACAATCCAATTTGTAATTTGAAAATGGAGATAATATTTAACTTCCATGCAACAAAAAGAGGAAAATCTTAAGAATGTTACATCAATTTGTTTAGCTTTTTCATTCACCCATTCTCCATTACTCTTTTGATGAGTAATTTGCCATAATTCTTGAATGTCAGGCTCGACACCGGTTCTAGGATGGTGCTGCAAATTTTTTGGAAGTGTAAAATATAGCATGTAGTTAAGTGCAAACATGATATAGCAAAAAATAGAAGACCAAATTAAAACTTTAAGACTATTTACCCGATCACGTCTAACAACTTGAAATGTCCTTCGACCAACAATATGGGGTACAACATGATGCTTTCTATTATCTTTGTTTCTTAAACTTTTTTCCTATAGAAGACTAAACTCACAAAAGACAAAAGGAGGTCAGCTATAATAATTTGCATTGACCTAAAATAGCAAAACAACATAAAAAAAAACCTCAATGGTTGTCACAATGAAAATTTTAAACCTGAAAAGAAGGACTTCCAAAGTAGGACACCAAAGTCTCCCATGTCTCCGGTAGAACATTGTTTGGTGGATTTTGAAGGCGCTCCTCATCAGTTTGATACAACTCATAGTTCTCACGCAATTTTGAGCGCCAACTTCGATAACATATGTTAGCCTTAGCTAAAATCATATTGCGCATTACTTGCGTATCAGCTATATCAAACTTTTCCTACAAATGATTTGTCAAAGTTAGTTAGCAGAAATAACTTCTATAATAAACTAAATAACAGAAAATATAAATATCTATTACCAAAACGATGTCGCATATTTTTTGCTTGACATCATCTCCAACTTGGCACCATTTCTCTACATCAAAAGGAGCATTTTGTCTTGTAACGATACCCATTTCAGATGCAAACAGATCAGCATGGATGCCATTAGGAGCTAAGTTCTCCAAAGAGATCGGCAATTCCAATTTCCCATTTGTCTTTGTTTTGATAACCCTATTTGTTGCAATCCCACACGAAGGTCCCCTTTTACCAATACGTCTATCAACAGGGGCAGTGGGTGGTGCTGAAGTAGTGTCTGCCGGGGCTGGGACAGATGCTGCTGGGGCTGGGGCAGGGGCTGCGGCGCGTTACAAAAACTACCATCATTTGTAACAAAATAAAATGTAGTGTTACAAAATATCTGGATGTTTTGTAACAACTTGTAACGTTGTTACAAAACATACTTTTTTTTGTAACAATCAGCAACTATTAATACAAAAAAAGGATTTTTTGTAACAATTTTTAATTTGATACAAAATTTTTGTTACAAATGTTCCATTTCCTTGTAGTGCCAGTTGAAGCTGAACCACCAACCTATGATGACAAAAGATTCAAATCTCAATTTCATGAGTCACGATATCATAGGTTGATGGAATCAAAAGAAGTCATTCTAGAGATTGGTTTCAGACTAAAAGAAGGAGAATACCCCATCATGAGAAGGATAATCGAACAGAGAAGATGGGAACTCTTGTGTGAACCTCTTACAGACATAAGTGCAACCATGATAAAGGAGTTCTATGCGAATGCTGTAAGGCCAAGCAAAACCAACCCTCCTTACAAGAGCTATGCTAGGGGGTAATTTGGATTTCAGCCCATCATCCATCATGAGGGTCTTGCAGATAAGAGTGATACCCTTTGGAGAACCCAGCTTTGATAAAAGAATAAAGGGTGAGAATGATACTGATGAGCTACTGAATGGTTTATGCTTGGAAGGCAAAGACTGGAAAAGGGATTCAGATAGGATCCAAGCTACTTGAAGAGAATTGATCTGATACCTGAAGTCAAAGGTTGGTATGAGATAGTAAAAAGATCCATACTCCCTACTGGAAATACTTCAGAGGTCACAATAAAGAGAGCAATTCTAACATACTGCATACTCAAAGGAGGAGAAATCAATGTCCCACAACTCATAGCAGACAACATCCAAGAAATGGCTGAAGATAGCGGCAGATCAAGCAAACTTGGTCACCCAAGTACCATTTTGAGGCTGTGCAATAGAGCAGGGGTACTCTTTGAGGATGCAGATACAAATCGGGTAAAGGGAGGCAGAGGAATCACTAAGCAAAGGATGGAAGGTGTCACTGACACTCATGAGGAGAAAAGAACTCAAGGAAGAAGAAGGAGACCACAAATGGAGGAGGGACAAGCTTCTGGTGCAATAGACATAAGCTAAATGCAAAGAGCCATTGAAGAGATGTCTTAGTAATATATGAGAGCACATGAACAACAACAAGAGCAATTCTTGAGGCAACAAGAGCAATATTTGAGAGCTCAGAAGCAGCAAGAGAACTGGCAGTTGAAGATGATGGAGCAACAAGAAAACTTCCAGCTGAAGGTGATGGACCAGCAGAGAGAATTTCAAGCAAGTATTATGGAGCAGCAAAGGGAACAATCCTGTCACTCTCGAGAATCATTCGAAAAATTATTTCAACAACAAGCTGAACAGGAGAAGTACCTCCAGAATTTTTGTCAATGGAAGAATATATACCACACAGCTGGAGAAGCTCGGCACTTAGTAAGAATAATCGCGTTTTATAAGAATAATCGCGTTGTAAGTATAGTTTCTAAACCAATAAAGGATTCTTTCGTACAAAAGTTTTGTTTGTCATAAGTAACAAACCCCTAATAAAATTGATAACCGAAGTATTTAAAGCTCGGGTCGTCTCTCAAGGAATTGCAGGGAGGTGTATTTATTATTGGTTATGGAAGACTATCTTTTTGGGGTTTTGAATAAGGAACAGGAAAAATAAATTAGCAATAAAGTAAATTAATTATCATGAACACCAGTGCAAGGTATAAAAATTAGAAATCCCATCCTAGTTATCCTTATCATGTGTGATGAGAATTGTTTATTACTCCCACTTAGCTAACCCTTACTAAATAAAACAAAGTCAAGTGGACTAATCAATTTGATTCCTCAAGTTCTAGTCAACTACTGTGGAAAGACTAGGTTTAAAGGGATCCAAATCAATCAGCAATTTCCAATTTTCAATCAACAGCTGAGTTTGACAACTCAAGTGTCACCAATTACTCAACCAAAGCAAAGGGGGAAATCTAAATTATTTATAACCTAAATAGAAGAAAGTAATCATAAATCTGAAATACCTCGAATTGTATTAAATAGAAAATCAAATTAAACATAGGAATCCATAAATCAAATTGGGAAAATAAACAAACTAAAGCCATAAAATAAATAAAAGTAGAAGAGAAACTTAAATTAAAGGAATATTGAACCTGGAATTGAGAATAAGCAATCCTAAAATTAAGAGAAATCCTAAATCCTAAATCCTAAGAGAGAGGAGAGAACCTCTCTCTAAAAACGACATCTAAAACCTAAAATTGTGAATTATGAAAGTTGTATCAATGAATGGATCAATTCCCCTACTTTATATCCTTTAATCTGTGTTTTCTGGGCTGAAAACTGGATCAAAAATATCCCAGAAATCGTCCCCATCAATTTCTGGTATGTACAGGTTGCTGCAAAGTCACGCGTGAGCGTCATCTACACGTGAGCATGGATTGCATTTTTTCCAGGTCACGCGTCCACATAATCCACGCGTGAGCATCACGTATCTTCAGAGCAGATATAGCAAATTATTTATCGTTGCGAATCCTCGAATGTTAGCTTTCCAACGCAACTAAAACTGCGTCATTTGGACCTCTGTAGCTCAAGTTATGGTATATTTAGTACCATGAGGTCAGGCTGGACAACTTTAGCAGTTCCTTCAGTTTCTTGTATTCCTTCCACTTTTGCATGCTTCCTTTCCACCCTCTAAGCTATTCCTACCTTGTAAACCCTGAAATCACTTAACACACATGTCACGGCATTGAATGGTAATAAGAGAGAATTAATATTAAGCAATTTAAAGGCCCAGGAAACATGTTTTCAATCATAGCACAAAATCAGGAAGGAAAACGTAAAACATGCGAATTTTATGATTAAGTGAGCAGAGAGTTGATAAAAAGCACTCAATTAAATACAAGATGTACCACGAAATAGTGGTGCATCAAGGAGAAAGTAAGACTCATTTGATGCAACCTATGAATGCAACTATATGCTAAGATGATTCTGTCTACTTGGTTAAAAAGTAAATAAGTTCTCCAAGACAACATAAGTCAGATTCCACTAATTCAAATCACACAATAAAAGACAAGTAAACTTGTAAGAAGATAGTGATAAACCACTATTTTATGGTTTATCTTGTGTTTTATTGAGTGGGTTCATCAAGTCTTTACCCACTTATTCATACTAATTGCATGATTTTACAATTCCTTCTTAGTTTTGTTCTATGGTTGAAAACTTGCTTCCTAGAGATCTTTAATTTGTGCATTTTAATTCTCCTTTATACCATTCGATGCCATGATCCGTGTGTTAAGTGTTTCAGGCTTTATAGGGCAGTAATGGCTTAGAAAATGGAGAGGAAGCTTGCAAAAATGGAAGGAACACAAGAAACTAAGGAGATGACAAGCGAGCATCGACGCGCCCGCATGGCTCATGCATTTTGACCCAGTTTTTGGCCCAGAAACACAGAATAAAGCCAGGGAACATGCAGAGACTCGATATACGGAGATACACATTGACACATTCTCATTAGGATAGTTTTAGGTTTTTTTATCTGAATTTAGAGAGGATTACTCTCCCTCTTGGTTTTCTTTACATTCATAGTTTATTAATTCATTGCTTTTGCTTTTGGATATTGAAGAGTCATTACCTCGGTTGAAGACACTATTCTAGTTTGTTTCCTTACTTGCTCTTTTATTTATTCCATATTCTTAATTCTTGTTTATAGTGGTAATTGGATTATTTTCATGGATTGTTGATGCAAAGGATTACTTTTATTTTTAATTAATTTTGAATTCCTATTTTATCATGTCTTCTTCTTATATTTTTATGAGCGCTATATTCATGTCAATGGAGTAGATTCCATACTTGACATGGGGGTTGATTAAAAGGAGACACTTGAGTTGGAAGGCTTAAGTACTGATTAAACTGGAAGTTGTTGGCTAGTTCTGTATTTACTAACGCTAGACCTTCCCAAGGGAGAGGACTAGGATTTGCAAATAAGAGTTAGCTCAATCACTTGACTTTCCTTTATTTAGTAAGGGTTAACTAAGTGAAAACAACAACCTTTTTGATACTACACCTAAGAGATCCCAAAAAGGATAGAACTTCCAATTAATCATTCCCCCAGTCAAAGCTTTATATCTAGAATATTAATAATCATTCTTAGTTTTTATTGCTTTAATTTACAATTATTTAATTGCTCATTATTCAACTCTCAAACTCTCTTGGAAACTCCTAATTAATAAATTAGCATCCTTCCTTGCAACTCGTTGGGAGACGACCTGGGACTCATACTCCCAGTATTTTTATTCTAAATTTTTGTGACACCTTTCTAAATTGGTGAGGTGGATTTTATCTAGTTAAGGGCTATACTTGCAACGCTGTTCTTACATTACAATCTCTTAATGGGCCTAACTTCCGCCATGCAGCAGTTTTTGGCGCCGTTGCTGGGGAGTTGCAATTGTGTGCTAAATTATTAATTCGTGTACATATTTTTTTATTTGCATATTTTATTTTTATTTATTTACCATGAGCTATATGTTTTTTTCATTGAATGACGCGTTCACTGCCTGATCCGAGCTTAGCCGCATTTGATCTTGAAATTGAAAGAACTATTTCACGTATTAGGCGAGCTCGACGTTGGTTATCCTTTGAGGGTGGTGAAGTGATTGTTATCAATTCACCAGACTCATCTGAGGGCGAATCTGAACCATCATCTAAGAGCGAAACAAGCTCCTTTACTACTGATTCAGTTATTCACGTGCAGATAGAATGGCAGCACCTAGGAGGATTACTCTCTAGGAAGCTAGAGCCCCAGATTTTACAATGCAGTCGTATCAAGTGCATCATCCAACTCTGGCTGTAGATTGTGAACTAAAGACTGCACTAATCAACTTGATGCCCAAGTTTCATGGCTTGCCTGCTCAGGAGCCCATTAAGCACCTCAGGGATTTTCAGACAGCGTGTTCTACTATTAGGCGTCAGGGTGCGAATGAAACTTCTATTTTGTTAACTGCCTTCCCATTTTCTCTTGAGGGAAAGGCAAGGGAGTGGTACTACTCCCAACCCGAAGCGACTGTTACTAACTGGGATACGCTCAGGAGAGAATTCCTAGAAAAATACTTTCCAGCTGAAGTTACAGATTGATTGAGAAAAGAGATATCCTACATTGTTCAAAGTGAATCAGAAACTCTCTATGAGTATTGGGAGTGTTTTAAGAACCTTCTGGACGCATGCCCCCATCACATGATTGACAGGCTAATGTTGATCAGCTATTTCACTCAAGCCATGAAGCCTCGGGATAAGACTACACTAGATGGTGCTAGTAATGGTTCTCTAAAAAAGTACAAGACCATAGATGAAGCATGACAATTAATCAGCGACTTAGCTGAGTCCACCAGGAATCATAAGCACAGGAATAGCCACTCAAAAGCCGTTGCAGAAGTTTCTTCTAGCACTGAGACTTCTGCTCTTACACAGAGTATATGTGAAATGACCAACCTACTAAAGCAATTACAGTTGAATCAACAACAACAAGCTCAACCTTCCCTATCACAACAAAGCCAATAGTTAGTTCCCCAGAGAGTATGTGGTATATGTGCTGATTATAGTCATTATACTGATGAATGTCCGCAACTTCAACAATAAGACAACACTATGGCAGCTACTCATAACTTCTATGACAGCCCAAATCCAGAATACAACCAACAAGGCGGCAACTACAACCAAGGTAGAAACTATAACCAAGGATGGCAGGACAACTCCAACCAAGGTTGGAGGGATAATTCCAACCATGGCTGGAGGGACAACTACAACAGAGGAGGTAGAGACAACCAAGGAAATCAGAGGTGGAATAATAACAACAGACAGCAGAATCAGAACCAGCCCTACAAAGCACCTCACCTGAGATAGTCACAAGGAACCCAGCACAACCAACAACAAGTCCCTCAGATCACTTATCCTATTTCCTCATCAAATGACGAGATACTTCGTTCTCTTGCACAAGGACAACAAGACATACAGACTACACTGAACTCTACTGTAAATGGTCTGAATGCCACTTTACAAGCTCTCGCCGCCCGGATAGATTCATTACCTACTTCCACTACCCAACCTTTAAGCTCCAGTGGAATTCCTTCTCAACATTTACCTAACCGCAAGGGTGGCATCAATGCCATCACTTTAAGGTCTGGAACCACATTTCAAAAGAGGAACCAAGAGGAGCGAAGCCTACAAGTACACACCCTAGCTGAGGATATGGTAGAAGTGGAAGATGCTGAAGAGGAAGAGGAAGTACAAGACAAGGTTGAAGAAGAAGTAGGTGGTGCACGAATTGTGAACCACACTTTTCACACTCGTACCACTAACCAGCAAGTGCACTGGGTCGTCCAAGTAATACCTTACGTGAGTAAGGGTCGAATCCCACGGAGATTGTTGGTTTGAAGTAATCTATGGTTATCTTGCAATTCTTAGTCAGGAAGTCAATTATATTTATTAGTTGAATTGCGAACAAACAAGAGAGCATGGATTAAAGGTTACTTGTTATGTAGTAATGGAGAATATGTTGGAGTTTTGGAGATGCTTTGTCTTCAGAATCTCTGCTTTCCTCTGTCTTCTGATTCACGCACGCACGTCCTCCTATGGCAAGCTGTGTGTAGGTGGATCACCGTTGTCAATGGCTACCATCCATCCTTCCAGTGAAAAGGGTCCAAGTGCGCTGTCACCGCACGGCTAATCATCTGCAGGTTCTCAGTCGTACCGGAATAGGATTTACTGTCCTTTTGCGTCTGTCACTATGCCCAGCACTCGCGAGTTTGAAGTTCGTCACAGCCATCCAATCCCAGAATCCTACTCGGAATACCACAGGCAAGGTTTAGACTTTCCGGATTCTCATGAATGCCGCCATCAATCTAGCTTATACCACGGAGATTCTGTTTAAGGAATCTAAGAGATATTCATTCAATCTGATGTAGAACGGAGGTGATTGTCAGACACACATTCATGGATTGAGGAAGGTGATGAGTGTCACTGATCATCACCTTCTCCATAGTTAGGCACGAATGGATATCATAGGTAGGAACACGCATGTTTGAATGGAAAACAGAAATACTTGCATTAATTCATCGAGACACAGCAGAGCTCCTCACCCCCAACAATGGAGTTTAGAGACTCATGCCATCAAAGAGTACAAAGTTCAGATCTAAAATGTCATGAAATACAAAATGAATCTCTAAAAGTTGTTTAAATACTAAACTAGTAACCTAGGTTTACAGAAAATGAGTAAACTATAACAGATAGTGCAGAAATCCACTTCTGGGGCCCGCTTGGTGTGCGCTGGGGCTGAGACTAAAGCTTTCACGTGCCTGGGGCTGTTTTGGGCGTTCAACACCAGCTTTGGATCCTTTTCTGGCGTTGAACTCCAACTTGCAACGTGTTTCTGGCGCTGGACGCCAGATTTGGGCAGAGAACTGGCGTTGAACGCCAGTTTACGTCGTCTATCCTTGAGCAAAATATGGACTATTATATATTGCTGGAAAGCCCTGGATGTTTAATTTCCAACGCAATTGGAAGCACGCCATTTGAGAGTCTTGTAGCTCCAGAAAATCCATTTTGAGTGCAGGGAGGTCAGAATCCAATAGCATCAGCAGTCCTTTTTCAGCCAGAATCAGATTTTTGCTCAGCTCCCTCAATTTCAGCCAGAAAATACCTGAAATTACAAAAAAACACACAAACTCATAGTAAAGTCCAGAAATGTGGATTTTGCCTAGAAACTAATGAAAATAAACTGAAAACCAACTAAAACATACTAAAATCTATATGAAATTGACCCCAAAAAGCGTATAAAATATCCGCTCATCAGTAGGTCAGCAAAGGAATGAACCACCAAAGGATGCAGAAGCTGCAAATGGCACCATTCCTATCCCATTTCCACACCTTGCAAGAAAGTCCAGAAAGCAGATGGAACTTGATCCCAAAATGGTAGAAATTTTCAAAAAGGTTGAGGTAACTGTTCCCTTTTTTGATGTTATTCAGCAAGTACCTAAATATGCAAAATTTCTAAAAGATTTATGCATTCATAAAGAGAAAATTAATGAATCAGAAACTATCCCTTTAGGTAGTTCTATATATGCTTTAATGGGAGGTATACCTGAAAAATGTAGTGATCCAGGTCCATGCATGGTTAACTGTACCGTTGGAGGTGTAATATTTTCTAATTGCATGTGTGACTTAGGAGCGTGTGTTAGTATAATGCCATTGTCTATATATGATACTCTAAGGCTCCCTCCCTTAAAAAGGTTGGCAGCTCATTTTGTGTTAGCAAATAAAAGCATTATTACAGTAGTTGAAATTGCTGAAGATGTATTAGTGAGCATTAAGGGGCTCACATTTCCCATTGACTTCTATATCCTAGAAATGCCCCCTAATGACTCAGGAAGACCATCATCAATCCTGCTTGGAAGAACATTCTTGAAAACCTCAAATTTCAAGCTGGATGCGTTCTCAGGAACTTACTCCTTTGCGATAGATGGCAGAACAGTAAGTTTCAGTTTAAATGAAGCTATGAAGCACCCTCTGGAAGATCATTCTATCTTCCAGTGTGACATCATTGATGAAACTGTGGCTGAAGTTCACCAAGAAGAAGTAGAAGAGAAGCACATGGAACAAGGTCCAAGTGTGGGAACACCATCTGAACATAATGAAGACACTTTATGATGAGCGGATAATTTATACGCTTTTTGGCATTATTTTTAGTATGTTTTTAGTAGGATCTAGTTACTTTTAGGGATGTTTTCATTAGTTTTTATGTTAAATTCACATTTCTGGACTTTACTATGAGTTTGTGTGTTTTTCTCTGATTTCAGATATTTTCTAGCAGAAATTGAGGGACTTGAGCAAAAATCAGATTCAGAGGTTGAAGAAGGACTGCTGATGCTGTTGGATTCTGACCTCCCTGCACTCAAAGTGAATTTTCTGGAGCTAAAGAACTCGAAATGGCGCGCTTCCAATTGCGTTGGAAAGTAGACATCCAGGGCTTTCCAAAAATGTGTATTAGTCCATACTTTGCCCAAGTTTAGACGACGCAAAATGGCGTTCAACTCCAGCTCTCTGCCCAATTCTGGCGTCCAGCGCCAGAAACAAGCTGCAAAGTGGAGTTCAACGCCCAAACTGGCACAAAAGCTGGCATTAAACTCCAAGAATGATCTCTCCACGTGTAGACTTCAAGCTCAGCCCAAGCACACACCAAGTGGGCCCCGGAAGTGGATTTATGCATCGATTACTTACTTCTATAAACCCTAGTGACTAGTTTATTATAAATATAACTTTTTATCATTGTATTCGCAGTCTTGGTTACTCCGGTTACCCTCTGGGGCCGAGACCAATGAACTCCATTATCACTTATGTATTTTCAACGGCAGAGTTTCTGCACTCCATAGATTAAGGTGTGGAGCTCTGCTGTTCCTCAAGGATTAATGCAAAGTACTATTGTTTTCTATTCAATTTAACTTATTCTGCTTCTAAGATATTCATTCGCACTTCAACCTGAATGTGATGAACGTGACAATCATCATCATTCCCTATGAACGCGTGCCTGACAACCACTTCCGTTCTACATTATACTGAATGAGTATCTCTTAGATTACTAATACAGGGGACCGAGTCCAAGATATTGGGATCTTCGTGGTATAAGCTAGATTGATGGCGGCATTCATGAGAATCCGGAAAGTCTAAACCTTGTCTGTGGTATTCCGAGTAGGATTCTGGGATTAAATGACTGTGACGAGCTTCAAACACGCGAGTGCTGGGCGTAGTGACAGACACAAAAGGATAGTAAATCCTATTCCAGTATGATCGAGAACCTCCAGATGATTAGCCATGCAGTGACAGCGCATCGGACCACTTTCACAAGGAGGAATAGGTTGCAACCAACGACAAAGGTGATGCCTCCAGACGATTAGCCGTGCTGTGACAGAGCATTTGGATCATTTTCCCGAGAGAGATCGAAAGTAGCCATTGGCACCGGTGACATCCTTACATAAAGCCAGCCATAGAAAGGAGTAAGATTGATTGGATGAGGATAGCAGGAAAGCAGAGGTTCAGAGGAACGAAAGCATCTCTACACGCTTATCTGAAATTCTAACCAATGAATTACATAAGTATTTCTATCCTTATTTTAGTACTATTTTCGAAAACCCCATTACTATTTTATATCTGCCTGACTGAGATTTACAAGGTGACCATAGCTTGCTTCATACCAACAATCTCCGTGGGATTCGACCTTACTCACGTAAGGTATTACTTGGACGACCTAGTGCACTTGCTGGTTAGTTGTGCGAAGTTGTGAACCATGGTATTGGCATCATGTTTTTGACACCATTGCCAGGGAAAGAAAGAGCAATGAATTTTACATAATCAAAGTGTAATCACAATTTCTGCGCACCAAGTTTTTGGCGCCGTTGCCGGGGATTGTTTGAGTTTGGACAACTGACGGTTCATCTTGTTGCCCAGATTAGGTAAATTTTTTTGTTTTGTTTTCAAAAATTTTTCAAAAATTTTTTCAAAAATTTCTCCTTTGTTTTCGAAAAAAATCTTAAAATAAAAAAGTTTTCAAAAATATAATAAAAATAATGTTTTCAAAAATAAATTATTCTATGGCTTCAAAATTTTCAAGAATGAATTCTAGAGTTTCATGGTAACATGTTGAATCCTATCTGGCTGAAAAGCCATACCCAAACTCCTTTGGGTTTGGTCTTCAACTAATCACCTCAATGGATGTAAATCCATTCTAAAGCTTGACTGACTATTAAGCCATGTCTAACCCTCAGATTGGAACTTTAGACTAAAGAGTACAAGATTCCTGGAATTCATATGAAAAGTTTGGAATCCTTATTTTTCTTTTTCAAATAATTTTCGAAAAAAAAATACAAAAAAATCATAAAATCATAAAAATAAAAAATATTTTGTGTTTCTTGTTTGAGTCTTGAGTCATGTTATAAGTTTGGTGTCAATTGCATGTGCATCTTGCATTTTTCGAAAATTCTCATGCATTCATAGTATTCTTTATGATCTTCAAGTTGTTCTTGGTATGTCTTCTTGTTTGATCTTTGCATTTGCATGTTTTGTGTCTTTTCTTGTTTTTCATATGCATTCTTGAATTCTTAGTGCCTAAGCATTAAAGAATTCTAAGTTTGGTGTCTTGCATGTTTGCTTTGCATTAAAAAAATTTTTCAAAAATGTGTTCTTGATGTTCATCATGATCTTCATAGTGTTCTTGGTGTTCATCTTGACATTCATAGCATTCTTGCATGCATTCATTGTTTTGATCCATAACTTTCATGCATTGCATCATTTTTCTTATTTTTCTCTCTAATCATAAAAATTTCAAAAATAAAAAAATATCTTTCCCTTTTTCTCTCTTAAAATTTCGAAAATTAGATTTGACTTTTTCAAAAATTTTTAAAAATCTAAGTTATTTTTATGAGTCAAATCAAATTTTCAAAATCTTTTTCAAAAATAAAATCTTTTTCATTTTTTCTTAGTTTTTTTCGAAAATTACAAAAATATTTTTCAAAAATATTTTCTTATCTTTAACTCCTAATTTTCGAAAATAACATCATCAATTAATGTTTTGATTCAAAAATTTGAAGTTTGTTACTTGCTTGTTAAGAAAGATTCAAACTTTGAAGTTCTAGAATCATATCTTGTGATTTCTTGTGAATCAAGTCATTAATTGTGATTTTTAAAATCAAATCTTTTTCAAAAACTAATTTCAATCATATCTTTTCAAAAATATCTTCTTATCTTATCTTTTTCAAAATCATATCCTTTTCAAAAATTTGATTTTAAAATATCTTTTTTAACTTCTTATCTTCTTATCCTTTCAAAATTGATTTTCAAATTTGTTTCAACTAACTAACTAACTTTTTGTTTGTTTCTTATCTTTTTCAAAACCACCTAACTAACTCTCTCTCTCTAATTTTCGAAAATATCTTCCCTCTTTTTCAAAAATTATTTTTAATTAACTAATTATTTTAATTTTTTCTTTTAATTTTCGAAAAAAAAAATCACTAACCATTTTTCAAAAATAATTTTCGAAAATTCCCTCTTTCTTTTCTTCTCCTTTTCTTCCACTCACCTAAAGGGAACCTCTATACTTGGGTAAAAAGGATCCCTATTATTATTATTTTTCTGTGCCCTCTTCTTTGTCATATGAGCAGGAGCAAGGACAAGAACATCCTTGTTGAAGCAGATCCAGAACCTGAAAGGACTCTGAAGAGGAAACTAAGAGAAGCTAAATTACAACTATCCAGCAAGCACCTGTCAGAAATTTTCGAACAGGAAGAGGAGATGGCAGCCGAAAATAATAATAATGCAAGGAGATTGCTTGGTGACTTTACTGCACCTAATTCCAATTTACATGGAAGAAGCATCTCCATTCCTGCCATTGGAGCAAACAATTTTGAGCTGAAACCTCAATTAGTTTCTCTGATGCAGCAGAACTGCAAGTTTCATGGACTTTCATCTGATGATCCTTTTCAGTTCTTAACTGAATTCTTGCAGATATGTGATACTGTTAAGACTAATGGAGTAGATCCTGAAGTCTACAGGCTCATGCCTTTCCCTTTTGCTGTAAGAGACAGAGCTGGAGTGTGGTTGGACTCTCAACCCAGAGATAGCCTGAACTCTTGGGATAAGCTGGTCATGGCTTTCTTAGCCAAGTTCTTTCCTCCTCAAAAGCTGAGCAAGCTTAGAGTGGATGTTCAAACCTTCAGACAGAAAGAAGGTGAATCCCTCTATGAAGCTTGGGAAAGATACAAGCAGTTGACCAAAAAGTGTCCTTCTGACATGCTTTCAGAATGGACCATCCTGGATATATTCTATGATGGTTTATCTGAGCTATCAAAGATATCATTGGATACTTCTGCAGGTGGATCCATTCACCTAAAGAAAACGCCTGCAGAAGCTCAAGAACTCATTGACATGGTTGCTAATAACCAGTTCACGTACACTTCTGAGAGGAATCCTGTCAGTAATGGGACGCCTATGAAGAAGGGAGTTCTTGAAATTGATACTCTGAATGCCATATTGGCTCAGAAGAAAATATTGACTCAGCAAGTCAATATGATTTCCGAGAGTCTGAATGGAATGCAAGCTGCATCCAACAGTACTCAAGAAGCACCTTATGGAAACACCTATAACTCATCATGGAGAAATCATCCAAATCTCTCATGGAAGGATCAAAGGCCTCAACAAGGCTTTAATAATGGTGGAAGAAACAAGTTTAGCAATAGCAAGCCTTTTCCATCATCCACTCAGCAACAGACAGAGAACTCTGAACAAAATACCTCTAATTTAGCAAACTTAGTCTCTGATCTATCCAAGGCCACTGCAAGTTTCATGAATGAAACAAGGTCTTCCATTAGAAATTTGGAAGCACAAGTGGGCCAGCTGAGTAAAAGGATCACTGAAATCCCTCCTAGTACTCTCCCAAGCAATACAGAAGAGAATCCAAAAGGAGAGTGCAAGGCCATTGACATAAGCACCATGGCCGAACCTATAAGGGAAGGAGAGGACGTGAATTCCAAGGAGGAAGACCTCCTGGGACATCCAGTGATCAATAAGGAGCTTCCCTCCGAGGAACAAAAGGAATCTGAGACTCATCTAGAGACCATAGAGATTCCATTGAACCTCCTTATGCCATTTATGAGCTCTGATGAGTATTCCTCTTCTGAAGAGAATGAGGATGTTACTGAAGAGCAAGCTGCCAAGTTCCTTGGGGCAATCATGAAGCTAAATGCCAAATTATTTGGTATTGAGACTTGGGAAGATGAACCTCCCTTGTTTACCAATGAACTAAGTGATCTGGATCAACTGACATTGCCTCAGAAGAGACAGGATCTTGGAATGTTCATAATACCTTGTACCATAGGCACCATGATCTTTAAGGCTCTGTGTGATCTTGGTTCAGGGATAAACCTCATGCCCCTCTCTGTAATAGAGAAACTGGGAATCTATGGGGTGCAAGCTGCTAAAACTCTAAGTTTGGTGTTGAACCCCATATCCAAACTCTAAGTTTGGTGTTGGAGAGTCTCAAAAATGCTCTGAACATCTGTGAGGCTCCATGAGAGCCCACTGTCAAGCTATTGACATTAAAGAAGCACTTGTTGGGAGGCAACCCAATTTTTATCTAACTATATTTTTCTTAGTTATATGTCTTTATAGGTTCATGATCATGTGGAGTCACAAAGTAAATATAAAAATTGAAAACGGAATCAAAAACAGCAGAAGAAAAATCACACCCTGGAGGAAGCATCTGCCTGGCGTTCAACGCCAGAACAGAGCATGGTTCTGGCGCTGAACGCCCAAAATGGGCAGTATCTGGGCGCTGAACGCCCAAAATGGGTATCATCTGGGCGCTGAATGCCAGAATTGCACAATGGAGAGAAGCTGGCGCTGAACGCCCAGAACAAGCATGGTTCTGGCGTTCAACACCAGAAATGGGAAACAAATGGGCATTGAACGCCCAAAATGGGCACCAACCTGGCGCTGAACGCCCAGAGTTGTGTGCAAGGGCATTTTACATGCCTAATAGAGGGAGATATCCTCATTAAAGAGGACAAGCCCATCACTAAGAAAAAGATGGAGCAAGTAAGAGAGCCCATGCATGGAGCTCAAGAGGCGTATGAAGCTCATCACCATGAGATCTCGGAGATGCCTCAAATGTATTTTCCTCCACAAAACTATTGGGAGCAAATCAACACCTCCCTAGGAGAATTGAGTTCCAATATGGGACAATTAAGGGTGGAAAATCAAGAGCACTCCATCATCCTTCATGAAATAAGAGAAGATCAAAAAGCAATGAGGGAGTACTTTTAGGGATGTTTTCATTAGTTTTTATGTTAAATTCACTTTTCTGGACTTTACTATGAGTTTGTGTGTTTTTCTGTGATTTTAGGTATTTTCTGGCAGAAATTGAGGGACTTGAGCAAAAATCAGATTCAGAGGTTGAAGAAGGACTGCTGATGCTGTTGGATTCTGACCTCCCTGCACTCAAAGTAGATTTTCTTGAGCTACAGAACTCGAAATGGCGCGATTTCAATTGCGTTGGAAAGTAGACATCCAGGGCTTTCCAGTAATGTATAATTGTCCATACTTTGCCCAAGTTTAGATGACGCAAACCGGCGTTCAACGCCAGCTCTCTGCCCAATTCTGGCGTCCAGCGCCAAAAACAAGCTGCAAAGTGGAGTTCAACGCCCAAACTAGCACAAAAGCTTGCGTTCAACTCCAAGAATGACCTCTCCACGTGTAGACTTCAAGCTCAGCCCAAGCACACACCAAGTGGGCCCCGGAAGTGGATTTATGCATCAATTACTTACCTCTGTAAACCCTAGTGACTAGTTTATTATAAATATAACTTTTTATCATTGTATTCGCAGTCTTGGTTACTCTGGTTACCCTCTGGGGCCGAGACCAATGAACTCCATTATCACTTATATATTTTCAACGGTAGAGTTTCTGCACTCCATAGATTAAGGTGTGGAGCTCTGCTGTTCCTCAAGGATTAATGCAAAGTACTACTATTTTCTATTCAATTCAACTTATTCCGCTTCTAAGATATTCATTCGCATTTCAACCTGAATGTGATGAACGTGACAATCATCATCATTCCCTATGAACGCGTGCCTGACAACCACTTCCGTTCTACATTAGACTGAATGAGTATCTCTTAGATTACTAATACAGGGGACCGAGTCCGAGATATTGGGATCTTCGTGGTATAAGCTAGATTGATGGCGGCATTCATGAGAATCCAGAAAGTCTAAACCTTGTCTGTGGTATTCCGAGTAGGATTCTGGGATTGAATGAATGTAACGAGCTTCAAACTCGTGAGTGCTGGGCATAGTGACAGACGCAAAAGGATAGTAAATCCTATTCCAGTATGATCGAGAACCTCCAGATGATTAGCCATGCAGTGACAGCGCATCGGACCATTTTCACAAGGAGGAATAGGATGCAACCAACGACAAAGGTGATGCCTCCAGACGATTAGCCGTGCTGTGACAGAGCATTTGGATCATTTTCCCGAGAGAGATCGAAAGTAGCCATTGGCACCGGTGACATCCTTACATAAAGCCAGCCATAGAAAGGAGTAAGATTGATTGGATGAGGATTGCAGGAAAGTAGAGGTTCAGAGGAACGAAAGCATCTCTACACGCTTATCTGAAATTCTAACCAATGAATTACATAAGTATTTCTATCCTTATTTTAGTACTATTTTGGAAAACCCCATTACTATTTTATATCCACCTGACTGAGATTTACAAGGTGACCATAGCTTGCTTCATACCAACAATCTCCGTGGGATTCGACCCTTACCCACGTAAGGTATTACTTGGACGACCCCGTGCACTTGCTGGTTAGTTGTGCGAAGTTGTGAACCATGGTATTGGCATCATGTTTTTGACGCCATTTCCAGGGAAAGAAAGAGCAATGAATTTTACATAATCAAAGTGTAATCACAATTTCTGCGCACCACTTTACCATTACCACTAGCCCTGGATAATCCAGAGCCTAGCTATGAGCAGAAATTGGAATTGAATCCCCTTCCTCCACACCTCAAGTATGCTTACCTTGAGGACAACCAGAAGTTCCCAGTTATCATTGCAAGGGAACTCACTTTCCAACAGGAAGAGTAACTGCTCAGTGTGCTGAGAAAGCACAAGAAAGCAATTGGGTGGAGCTTGGTGGATATAGTAGGCATCAACCCTCATGTTTGTAAGCACAAAATATATTTAGAAGAGAACTCAAAGCCTGTCCGTCAACCCCAAAGAAGATTGAATCCAACCATCTTAGAAGTTGTCAAGAAAGAAGTGACCAGGCTACTTGAAGCAGATATCATTTACCCCATCTCAGACAGTGAATGGGTCAGTCCAGTACAAGTGGTGCCCAAGAAGTCTGGAGTCACAACAGTAAAGAATGAGCATGGAGAGCTCGTGACAACTAGAGTGCATAATTCATGGAGGGTTTGCATTGACTATAGGCGTCTCAACTAAGCCACTCGCAAGGATCACTACCCCTTGCCATTTATTGATCAGATGCTCGATCGCTTGCCAAGTAAATCCCCTTATTGCTTTTTAGATGGTTATACAAGCTATTTTCAAATTCATATAGCTCCTGAAGATCAGGAAAAGACCACTTTTACATGTCCCTTTGGAACGTATGAATACAAAAGGATGCCTTTTGGCTTATGTAATGCACCGGCTACTTTCCAAAGATGCATGATGAGTGTCTTTTCAGATCTTATTGAGAACTGTATGGAAGTATTTATGGATAATTTTAGCATATATAGTGATTCATTTGACCTCTGCTTGGATAGTTTAGCTAGAGTATTAGACAGGTGTGTTAGTTTAAACCTTGTATTGAATTTTGAAAAATGTCATTTTATGGTAAAACAAGGGATTATTCTAGGACACGTTGTCTCTAAAACTGGTATTTCAGTAGATCCAGCAAAGGTAGATGTCATTTCTAGTTTACCTTACCCCTCCTCCGTGAGGGAAGTCCGTTCGTTCCGAGGCCATGCAGATTTTCACAGGAGATTCATTAAGGACTTCAGTAAAGTAGCATTACCTTTATCCAGACTGCTACAGAAAGATATTGAGTTCGAGTTCAGTGAGGATTGTATGCAAGCGTTTGATAAACTGAAGATCGCCCTGACTCAAGCTCCGATTGTGAGAGGACCAGACTGGAGCCCGCAATTCGAAATTATGTGTGATGCCTCCAACCATGCAATAGGAGCGGCACTGGCTTATGCGAAGGTAAGGATCCTTTCGTAATTGCTTATGCGTCTAAAATCTTAGACGCTGCTCAGTCTAATTACACTACTACTGAAAAAGAGCTTCTTGCTATTATTTTTGCTCTGGATAAATTCCGAGCCTATTTACTTGGTACTAAGGTAGTAGTGTACTCAGACCATGCAGCTCTAAAATATTTACTAGCAAAAAAAGAGTCCAAACCAAGGTTGATACGTTAGATACTGCTGCTGCAAGAATTTGATTTAGAAATTAAAGATAGGAGTGGTAACCAGAATTTAGTGGGAGACCACTTGAGTCACCTTGAGCACATTAAGGATGACTCCACTCCTATAAATGATGCTTTTTCATTTTATAGCTTGCATGCAGTATCTGAAGTAGTTCCTTGGTATGCACCTGTAGCTAATTATCTAGTTAGCCATACTTTCCCTCCCAATTTTACTAAGCATCAAAGGGATAAGCTGAAAAGCGAGTCTAAATATTATATATGGGATGACCCATATCTATGGAGGTGTGGTGCTGACCAGGTAATTAGAAGGTGTGTGCCTCAAACAGAATTCCAGTCCATTTTAGAGGCCTGCCACTCTTCTGAGAGTGGAGCACATTTTGGCCCTCAAAGAACAGCTAGAAAAATCTTAGACTGTGGATTCTAGTGGCCTACTCTTTTTAAAGATGCTGCTGAATTTTATATATCTTGTTCCCCATGCCAAATATTTGGTAATATATCCAAGAGGGATGAGATGCCTCAACAGATTATGCTTTTTTGTGAAATTTTTTATGTTTGGGGCATTAACTTCATGGGTCCATTTTCAAACTCTAATGGCTACCTTTATATACTGTTAGCCGTAGATTATGTTTCTAAATGGGTGGAAGCAATTCCTACCAGTACTAATGATGCTAACACTATTATTTCCTTTGTTAGAAACCATATTATCTGTCGCTTTGGATCACCACAAGCAATCGTGAGCGATCAAGCCACTCACTTCTGTAACAAGAGACTAACAGGATTACTGAAGAAGCATGGGATCGTTCACAAAGTAGCAACAGGTTATCATCCCTAGACCAATGGACAAGCAGAAGTGTCTAACAGAGAAATCAAACACATTCTGGGGAAGATAGTAAAGCCTCATAGGAATGACTGGAGTGCCAGGCTACAAGATGCACTCTGGGCATATAGAACAGCGTACAAGACACCCATTGGGATGAGCCCCTTCCGCTTGGTATACGGAAAGGCTTGCCACCTTCCAGTAGAGGTGGAACACAAGGCTTTCTGGACTGTAAAGGAATGCAATATAAATTTTGACGAAGCTAGTGCTGAAAGAAAGCTGCAACTAGCAGAATTGGAGAATCTTCGCCTAGAAGCATATGACAACTCCAGACGATACAAAGAGAAGATGAAGGTTGTCCATGATAAGCACATAAAAAGGAGAGAGTTCAGACCAAGGGAGTTAGTTTTTCTTTATAACTCCAGACTGAGGCTTATGCCAGGAAAACTAAGATCAAGATAGGAAGGTCCCTATAGAGTAGAAAAGGCAGAGCCATACGGAGTTTTTCACCTGCGTCATCCTTCTAGCTTCAAATTCATTAAGGTCAATGGACATTGCCTAAAGCTTTATCATGGTGAAAAGATGAAGGATCACAAAGAGCTAGAGGTTTTCCTCTTGGAAGACCCACCAACAGAAGCAGAATGAACCTGAAGACCGTCCAACTTAAGGACGTAAAAGTAAAGTGCTAGGTGGGAGACAACCCACCATGGTATGATCGTTCCATTTCAGTCTTAGTTTTATTTTAATTTATTCTATGTTTGTTTTTGTTAATGATTATTCTCATAAACTCTGCATATAGCTGCATATAGCCTGTATTTGCATTCTGCACATATATATATATATATATATATAAAAGGGGGGCACACGACGCGCAAGCGTCGCTGACGCGTCCGCGTCATAGGTGCTTTCGCAAAAAGAGGAAAAGAAGCAGAGAGTTATGCAGGAGCGTGGCTGAAGGCATGCCTAAGGCACAAAACACGCCCACACGTATGCGTCCTTGACGCGTCCACGTCAAATTTCAAAATAGCCTTCCACGCTCGCGTGACTCTATGAACTCGACGTAAATGGGTATATGGCAGAGAGTTACGATGGAGTGGGGCTAGAATGGTGCTGGAAGCACAAGCCCTACCACGTGAACGCGTGCCCCACGCGGCCACGTCATTTTTCAAAATATGGCCATTCACGCGTGCGCGTCGCCCACACGCACGCGTCACCTAAAATTTTGGCAATGTGCGTATAAAACAGAGAGTTGTGCATATGCGAGGCTGCACTCGCGCCAATAGCACAAATCAGGTCACGCGTGCACATGACCCACGCGTCCGCGTCACCTGAAATTATCACAAACCACGCGAACGCATGCCCCACGCGTCCGTGTCACATGCAACGCATAGCTTATCCAGATCAGCGCCAAATATCTTATCTTTTCTTCCCCAAATCCAAATCTTTTCTTTTCCCTTCTTATTTCTTTCTTCTCCCTTCTCCCTTCTTTATTCCTTCTTACTTTTTTTACCTTTCCCCCTTATTTTTCACATCCATTATCAAGGTTATTTTCTTTCTTCACTTTTCACTTTTCCATTATTTTTATTTATGTTCTTTTTCTTCTTTTTTTTCTTTTTACTTTCATTATCTATATTTTCTTTTTCTTTATTTTTCTTTTTATTCCTTTAATTGGTGTTAAAAATTTAATTGGATGACTGTTTTCTTCTATATTTTGCTTGCGAGTATATTAAGAAATTGTTTGACAATTAATATTAGTTCTTAAAGGGTTATTTGCATATTCAATTTAATACTTTCCATAATATCTTTATCATGCATGCTATGTGTTTGTGAAAAAGTCCATATGGCATTCCACATTATTTTAAATTATTCTATTCTTCTACTCTAAATGCCTGTTATTTTTCACAAAATCCCTTTTTGTATTTTATTGATTAAATATAATTTTCAATACAAACAGATTGTTAGTTTGAAAGAGTTGATAATCAAACTTGGACATTTAATGGTTGATCTATGCTACTCATGCCTTTGCCGGCATGCCAATAAACATCTTGCATCTACTTGCCATCACATGCGCTTGCTATATTTCGATTAATGAACTTTTCACATGTACTCATGACCATGTGTTAACAACATCCTTCTTTACCATGCATTGATTATCATCTATACCATCCTCTTCCTTGCTCGAACCCTTACCTTTCCATGTACTTACTTTTTCCCTTTTCAGGATGGCCACCAAGAAGGCCAAAGAGAAAGCTACTCCCAAACAACCGGTGAGGAAAGGAACAAAAAGAGCACTAGTGGCAGAGCCATCTTCAACAGAAGTAAAGCCCTTAACAAAGCAAATCAAGAGGATCATCAAGGTTGATGAAAAAGAGAAAGCTTTTCCAGCAAAGGACACTGCGCGGTTCACTAACCGCTACTGGGAGCAGATGTTCCCCATCCTGGCCGAGACGAATTATAACAATGAGCACCTTCTCATTCTTCTGACCCACATTATTGAATTTTTTGAGCCCCGCATTGAACAAAGACAGTGGGGATTCCTACGAAGATAGCCACGGCATGTTAACCTCTAATGGGTAGTTGTATTCTACTCCAATTTTCACATGCCAACCATGTCGTCTGTCTATGTCCGTCAGAAGCAAGTTCCCATAACTGAAGAGGACATTCAAAGAGCTCTAGATCTTCCCCCTGCACCAGAAGGATTGGACGCATTCCAAAAAGCCTCATTCAAGCTCCAGACATATCAATTTGACTGGGACGCCGTTCTCAAAGTTATAGCACAACCTGGCAGCAAATGGATCTCTGAATACCATCGATCTCGACCTAAGAGCATATTGGCTTCAGCACTCACCTTGGAGGCTCGAGTATAGGCACATATTATGTCCCATTACATCTTTCCGAGCACTCATGAGTCCTCCTTCACTGCAGACATGGCTATTCTACTCTGGTGTATCCTTACAGACCAGCACCTCAATTTACCAAGACACATTTGGCATGCTATGGGACACGTACAGATTGTGGGAAACCTACCTTTTCTTGCCTTTGTTTCAGATCTAGTCTCAGCAGCCAGAGTATCCTACAGAGCTGGGGACACCAAGGCCATGATCCCACGGGATGATCAGATAGTCCCTAACGGAAAATATATCAGACCTCTAGCAGCCACTGCTAGCCGGCCTGCAGAACCGGCCGAAGATATTCCTTCTGCTTCCACATTACAAGCACCTTTAACAAACCAACTGCTCCATCAGATAATTGAGAGGCTAGACAGGCTTGACCAGAAAGGAAAGCAAAGGGAGTGCCGTAACAAGCGCCGATTTACATACCTCGAGGAGCTGCTTGTTGGTAACCACCCACCTGAAGAAGAACCAAACACCCCGGACTCCACTTCATTTACCAGCACAGGGAGCTATGACGGTCTCGATTGTGGAGATGCTACTACCAGCCCCCTTTTTTCCTGACTGATGGCACCGAGGACGGTGCCAAGCTTTAAGTGTGGGGAGGTCAGTCAGCACTTGACTTCCGGAGGTAATTTTTCTTTCTTAACACCAATAGAATAAGATATTTGTTTAATTTTTCTTTTGTTTAGGATAGGATAAATTGCATAGTAATAGGTTATTTGCCTGCATGTTCTAATTGGTTGAAAAATAACAAGTTTCTTTATAAGACCCTATTTTTGAAAAATTTCACTAATTTAAATCAAAACTTTTGTGTTAAACTTGTCTGAAAGTTGTGTTTGGAACATAGTTAAAAGCTAGAACACACAACCTGTGAGATTTGAGCTTAACGACATGGTTACATTATTTAACCATAAAAAATTTATTCTTGTGTGTTTGCTTCTCTATGATTGTAATCTATATTTTGTTCCATCCTATATGTCCAATATTTAATGTGTTATATGCACGCATAGGATTGAGGCCATTATTTTATTAACTCACTTATCCCAAATAGCCTACCCTTTCAATCACCTTTGTTAGCCAATTTGAGCCTTTTAATCCCATTTGTTCTATATTTTACCACATCACTAGCCTTAAGCGGAAAAATAAGTAATACCCCAAATTGAATCTTTGGTTAGCTTAAGATAGAGATTGTGTGTCAATTAAGTGTGGAAAACTATGGGAACTTGGGTTAACAAGGGAATGTGTTATGTTTTTACATTAATAAATTAATTGGAAATTTGGGTACCTACTCATGTGAAACTAAAAAAATTATAAATCCATGTGAATTGATAAGCTATGTTTATTTTTGAAAAAAAAAAGCCCAAAAACATTCAAATAAATAAGTAATTAGATAAATGAATAAGGGGACAAAATTACCCTAAAGTTAAGTTCAATAAAAATCAATGCATATGTGATACAAGTTAAGAGAAAAGTTTATGCATGAGTATGTAATACAAAAGTGGGAAAATTTTGATAGCTAGGCATGATTTAAGAAGAATATAGAGTATGTATAGGTAAGAGCTTAGGTTAATCAAGGATTCAATTTATAGCTCACTTAGCCATATATATACCCTCACCTTTACCTTGGCCCCATTATAACCTTGAAAAGATCTCAGGATGTTTGCATTGGTACATTAAATACTTGTTGATTGGTTAGGTGAAGAACAAGGTTTAGAAAACATGATTAGAGAAGAGTAGAGTGAATTACTGATAAACCCCAATTTTGTGGTTTATATTGTTTAGAATTTGGGGGGTTTTGTCAATATTTCTCACACTAATTCACAAGAAATGCATGGTTTTGTGTTCACTTCCTAATATTGTCCCATGATGAAAAACATGCTTATTTTGCCTCAAAATTTCCATATTTTTATCCTCTTCTATTGCCATTCGATGCCGTGATGTATTTGTTGAGTGATTTCAGGAATTATAAAGTAGGAATGGCCTAGAAGAGAGAAAGAAATCATGTACAAAAGGGAGGAACATGAAGACTTGAAATTTTGGAAAAAGCAGCATTGGCGCGCCCGCGCACGCGTGGATGAGGTTGGCTAGAAGTGGCGCCCAAGGATGGATGCATCCGCGTGGATCAGAAGATTCCTATTGATGCGCACGCGCACTTGGCACGCACGCGTGGATCGCAAAAGCAATCGGCGCGCACGCACACATGGCGCGCACGCGTGGGAAGCTGCACGTGACCTCACTAAAGAAAATCATGCCTGGGGATTTCTGAGGCTCATCAGGCCCAATTTCAAGCTGTTTCTGCATGGAAAAGACCCAAGGATGCTAGGGGGAAAGGAGGGATCAACCATTTTTACTAAGACACAATTTTTAGCTAGTTTTTGTTTTTTTGTTCTTCTAGAGAGAGAAACCCTTGTTCCTCTCTAGATCTAGTTTTAATTTGATCTTCCCTTGTTGAATTGTGAATTGGATCTTGTTAATTACTAATTTTAATTGTTCAATTTGAATTTCCTAGTGTAATTTTTCTTATATCTTGTGATAGTTTTATGAATTCTTATCAATTGTCATTTTATACCCATTTCATGAATGTTGTGAATCTTGGCTTGTTGATGTTATATTGATGATTTCTATGTTTAATTGTGTTGTTTGGATGATTGTATTTTGACCATTATTTGTGAGTACTTGTTGATTTCAATTTAATTGCTATTTTGAACATGTCTTTTGTTAATGCTTACCATGTGTTTGATGAAATGTTTACTTTGATTATGGAGTAGTTCTCTTTACTCTTGGCCTAAGCCAAGGGAATTGGGTAAACTTGAGTCATTGGGTCTAATGGATTTGATGATTTGGAAGCCCTTAGTGGTCAATTTGATAACCATTGACGCTAACCTTCTACTAAATTAATTAGTAGTGAGGTTAGAACTTATGGATTGATGTTGACCAAACCATTTGACGTACTTTAAGTATAGAAGTAGACTTAATGAGTTTGGTTCCTCATAATTGTCATGATATGGTTATTAGACAAGGATGGTGACCCCAATTCCCATGCCTAGCCAAGAGTTGCTTTTATTATTCATACTTGAAAACCACAATTCCCAATCACTTGCCTTAGTTTTAGTTACTTATTTAGCTTAGAATAGAATCATATTGAATGTTACTTTGTTAGTTTGAAATCACTCATATCTTTCTTAGTTGATTGAATTAGTTTCTTGCAATCTAAGATTACTTGCTTATTAAGATTCCCATTTATTTTTATGCTCATAACTCACAACCCCGGATTTCTAACCAATGTTGAAGCACATGTTTGCCCATTCCTTGTGAGACGACCCAAGGTTTGAATACTTTGGTTATTTCCATTGGGGTTGAACTTGTGACAACCAAATCCCTCTTCTAAATTTGATGCCCGAGGATTATTGTTGGTAGAGCTATACTTGCAACGCAGTTTTATTGAGGAAAATCTTTACCAATACACCCTTGGGTCTCCATCAAATATGTAAATATTGTAGATATTTTAATTGTTTTCAATACTTAGCTCTAGTTTAGATTTCTTTTATATTTGTGCTATGACTCTCAAGTTTGATGACTCGGTCTCAACCGAATTCTAGCTTAGCCAATTTTGATCCCACGATTGAAAGAACTTTGTTACATACTCAGCAAGCTAGACGGCGGTTGGATCATACAACTAGTACTTCAGCCTCTCTTGAGGAACATACCGAATCAGTAAGCGATACCGAGAGTGACTTGGAGTCCGCTACTTCCTATTCTTCTGTTGGCACTAATAATACATCTTTACATCCTACAGGTGAGCCACACATGGCAGAGCCACGATGATCACTTTGCATGAGCAAGGAGCTCCGGATATCATACTTCAACCATTGCAAGCAAGGTATCCTAACCTTGATCCAAACTTTGAATTGAAGGGTAGCTTAATACATCTACTTCCTAAATATCATGGGTTGCCGAGCCAAGACCCCATCCGACATTTAAGAGATTTTCAAGTTGCTTGTTCTACGGCTCGAAGGCATGGAGTCGATGAGGTGGCTATCATGGTTTTTGCCTTCCCTTTCTCTCTTGAAGGGCAAGCAAAGACATTGTTTTATTCGCTACCGGATGAGATTGCTACTAATTGGGATTTCTTGAGAAGATAGTTTCTAGATAAATTCTTTCCACTGGAGAATACCGACTACATCTGGAAAGAGATTTCGGGCATAATGCAAAGAGACCAAGAGAGTTTGTATGAGTATTGGTCTCGGTTCAAGAGCCTTTTGGAATCCTGTCCGCATCATAGAATGAACACTCACTTGCTCATTAGCTACTTCACCGGAGGTCTTTGTGTGGAAAATAGAAGATTGCTTACCGCTTCTAGCAGTGGTTTCCTTTCGAAAAACAAGATGGAGGGAGAAGCTTGGAATTTGATAAAGGATGTTGCCGAGGCTACACAACACACAAGGGTGAAAAGTAATCCTCTCAAGGGTGTGGTAGAACCATCTCCTTCCGAATCAAGTCTAACCATAGCACTTGGGGATATGACTACCATCCTTACCCAAATACAAAAGGATCAAAAAGAATACTACTCCATCCAAGCCGTCCAAGCCCCAACACTGGTTGCTCAACTTGAAGGTCCTCCTAGGATTTGTGGTTTGTGCTCTAGCACCACACATTACACCGATCTATGCCATCAAATTCAAGAGGAACATGCTATTGTAGTAGCCAATGTGAATTACAACAACCGTCTACCTTACCCTTCTCAAGGCCAAAACAGTTACCATCAAGGTGGTAATCAACATTAAGGGTGAAGGGATAATGCACAAGGAAGCAATCAAAACCAAAGCTGGAAAAACTCTTCTTCTCCCAACAACAACAACCAATCTTCATCCCAATACCACCATAACAACACCAACTACCAAGCCAACCAAGGCCACTCTAACCAAAACCAAAACAACTACACCAAGTACGAAGCACCACACCATAGACAACAAAACCAAAACCAAACTCTTCCATCTTCCAACAATAAAGTTGATGAGCGTAGAGCCGCCATGGAGAAGCGAGATGAGAGCAAGAAGGCTTAATTCGATTTCTTGGGTGCTCAATTGGCTAACCTCACCAACATGCTCTCAAAAATTACCCTATTGTTGAGGAGACGGATGACCAAGAGGATAAACATGAGAAAGTTGTCAAGAATGAACTCCATGAGCTTGATGAAAAGGAACCCCAGCTTGAGGTAAAAAGTGAACTGAAGCCCCTTCCATCTCATTTGAAGTATGCTTTCTTAGAGGACAACCAAGGGTTTCCGGTCATTATTGCTAGTGAGCTTTCAAGTGAAGAAGAAGAAAGACTCCTAGATATTCTAAGAAAGTACAAAAAAGCAATAGGATGGAGCCTAGCGGATATTGTAGGAATTGACTCCCACAAGTGCATGCATAGGATATATCTCCAAGATGGAGCTAGGCCGGTTAGGCAACCGCAAAGGAGGCTCAACCTGACCATCCTCGATGTAGTGAAGAAAGAGGTCACCAGATTACTGGATGCGGGTATCATATACCCGATAGCCGACAGTGAGTGGGTGAGCCCAGTTCAAGTTGTCCCCAAGAAGTCGAGCATCACAACGGTCAAGAAGGACGACACTGAAATGGTCACTAAAAGAGTACAAAATGCGTGGCGAGTATGTATTGATTACAGAAGACTGAATGCCGCTACACGGAAGGACCATTATCCCTTACCCTTCATCGATCAGATGCTAGACCGCTTGGCAGGTAAATCTCACTACTGCTTCCTTGATGGTTTTACTGGCTACTTCCAGATACATATTGCTCCTGAAGATCAGGAGAAGACCATGTTTACTTGTCCGTTTGGCACCTTTGCCTACAAAAGGATGCCATTTGGACTATGTAACGCACCCGCTACTTTTCAGCGGTGCATGACGAGTTTCTTCTCCGATCTAATGGAGAATTGCCTGGAACTCTTTATGGATGACTTCAGCGTTTACGGTACTTCATTTAATTGTTGTCTGGAGAGCTTGGCCAAGGTCTTAGCTAGATGTGTTGACACTAACCTTGTCTTAAATTTTGAAAAATGTCACTTCATGGTACGACAAGGCATAGTGTTAGGGCATGTAGTATCTCGTGAAGGTATTTCTGTAGACCCGGCCAAGGTCGATGTTATCACCACTTTACCTCACCTCTCATCTGTGAGGGAGGTCCACTTGTTTTTTGGGACATGCAGGATTCTATAGGCGCTTTATCAAGGATTTCATGTGGATTTAGAGTTTGATAGTGAATGCGTGAAAGCTTTTGAAGAGCTAAGGAGAGTTCTTACCACGACACCAATTGTGCGAGGCCCCAACTGGACGTTGCCATTTGAGATAATGTGCGATGCATCAAACCATGCTGTAGGTGCCCTGCTTACACAGTCCGATGGTAAACTCCCTTATGTCATTGCTTACTCTTCTAAGACACTAGATGCAGCACAATCCAACTATACCATTACTGAAAAAGAACTCTTAGCTATTGTTCATGATTTAGATAAATTCAGATCTTATTTGCTAGGGTCAAAGATAGGGGTATACACGGATCATGCAACTTTAAAGTACTTATTGACAAAGAATGAGTCAAAGCTTAGACTCATACGTTGGATATTGCTTTTGCAAGAATTCGACATTGATATTAGGGACCGGAGTGGATCTCAAAACTTGGTTGCGGATCATTTAAGCCGCATTGCGAATTTAAAATTTGATCTATTTCCAATCAATGACTCATTCCCATTGGATAGTTTGCATGCTGTGTCGGATAGCTTTCCTTGGTTTGCCCCAATGGCGAACTACTTGGTTGCAAAAATCTTCCGTCCCAACCTTTCGAAAAACCAAAGGGACAAGTTGAGGAGTGATTCCAAATACTATATTTGTGATGAGCCTCACTTGTGGAAGAGAGGCATGGACCAAGTAATTCGAGGATGTGTCCCAGAATCTGAAACCCAACCAATTCTTGAAGTTTGTCACTGATAAACCCATATTTCATGAGTTTTTTTGTGCTTAATTTGAGTGATTTATACAATCCTTCACCTACTTATTCACATTAATTGCATGGTTTTACTTTCCCCTTCTTATTATGTCATGTTGTGAAAAATATGTTTTCTAAGCTTTAAGATTAATTATTTTAATTACATTTATTTCCATTCGATGCCGTGATTAGTTTGTTGAGTAGTTTCAGATTTTCTAAGGCAGAATGACTTAAAGGATGAAAAAGGAAACATACTAAAATGGAAGGAGGAAGCAAAATGGAGCTTTAAGGAAACTGGTATCCATGCGATTGCATGGATGACGCGATCGCGTGCCAAGCACGAATCAGCAGCGACGCGGCCGCGTGACTGACGTGACCGCACGCCTTAAGCAGAACGCATATGACGCGGTCGCATGACTGACGCGACCGCGTGGCAAGGAAAGGCTCCAAATGACGCGACCGCGTGACCCACGCGGATGCGTGACAGAGGTCACGCACCAGAATTTACAGAATATGCCCCCAGCGAATTCTGAAGCTCTTTTTGGCCCAGATCCAAGTACAGACAGCATAGACCAGAGGTTATAAAGTGTGGGAATGCACCCATTCAAAGAGAGCTCGCCAATTTCTAGATTTCATGATTTAGATTTAGTTTAGAGAGAGATTCTCTCTCTCTCTTAGGATTTAGGACTTCTTCTTGTTTTGGGAGTAACTCTGGATCCAGGTTTTAATGTTCTTTTATTTTGGTTCTACATTTATTTATTCCAACATTTGAATTGATTATTATAATTTGATTTATGAATTATTCCATGTCACATATTGCGATTTGAATTTATGATAATTGAGGTATTTTCAGTTCATGATTGTTCTCTTTGATTTAAGTTATCATCGTTTCCCATCTAAGGACATTTTTATTATTCTAGCAATTTTACTTTTTCCTCTTTTGGTTCCGGTTAAGAATTCAGTAACTCAACAGTTATTAAACTCAACATAACTGATAATCGTTATCTTGCTAATTGAGCTGAACTTAAATAATCCCAACCTTTTCTTAGGAAATAATTAGGATTCAAAGGTCAATTTAATTAGTCCCTTAACTTTCCTTTGCCCTGGTAAAGGTTGACCAAGTGGAATTAAGATACAACTTTCATTATTGTTGAGAGAGATAACTAAGTTGGACTTCTAATTTCCCTTATCTTGCCAAAAGTTGTTTCACCGTTATTATTTATTTTTAATTGCCATTTAATTCACTCGTCATTTAAATTACTTGCTTCTCACCTTCTAAACCCCGATTACAACCTTTATAACCAATAATAAGAACATACTTCCTCCCAGTTCCTTGAGAAGACGACCCGAGGTTTGAATACTCGGTTAACAATTTTTAAGGGGTTTGTTACTTGTGACACCCAAAACATTTGTACGAAGGGATTTTTGTCGGTTTAGAGACTATATCTACAACGCGACTATTTTTATGACATTCTTTACTGGCAAAAATCCCAACGTCAAAATGGCGCCGTTGCCGGGGAACTACTAACGTGTGCCTTATTATTGGTTATTGTAAATATTTTTCTTTTGCTTGTTTATTTATTTTTGTTTTTTCCTTTTTATCTTATTTGTACCATGAATTCTCACCCCTCTCACTTTGAGTTTGGTTCTAACCTTGTTGAAGGAAATAGAAGTTACAGCAACATAACCTCGAACTACCACACTCACAAGCTTCTCTTCACCATTCGCCATCATATGGTCCTTCCTTACCCCAATACCAATCCAATCGTTCCCAATCATCACTACTTTCCTTTGTATCATGTCCAAGTCTGGCAAACCGCGAAGCAGAGGATCGCCTAAAAGAAACAGTTATTAAATTTCAAACAACCATTCAACAACTAGAGCAAGCACTAATTCAATGGGCCACTAGGCGCTCAAATATACAAGGATCAACCACAGCTCCATATGGACAGCCCGATGAAGAGCGTAGCATGAAAGAAATACTAGAGACTCCAGTGGACAAGACAGAGAATGAATTTATACTAGAACAAGTGGAAGAAGCTGTCATTGTTCAAGAAGAAGAGTTGGTTGAAGATCTAGGAGATGCTGAACTTCCTTGGGAATCTAGAATTAAGGACAACTCCGTCCAAGATGCTACAGTTGATGCTAAGGAGGATACCGTACAATCTCCAAGGCAAGTCGTTTACGAAGAATCTGACGGAATAATCCAAGAAGCAAATTTCCTTGATGATGATAGTCACAAGTCTAGTTCTCCTAGTGATGAACTTGCGTCCGCAAGTGAATTCTCTGAGATCGAAGGATTTTCCCCAAGTGAATATGAAGATGATGTGGAGGTAGATTTCTCTCAACCTCCAGTCTATGACTCGAGTGATGAGGAAGACATAGAGGACTTTGACCAGGATACAGATACAATTGAAGACCTTTGCAAGGAAGTGGGAGAATTCACAGAAGAGCACAAGGAAACGGAACTTATAAAACCACCAAAAACACCTGTCCCAAGGCCATTACCACCTAATACAAGCTTCAAGTGGGTACAATCCTTAACTTATAACTTTACTTATTCATTTGAATATGGTTTACTTGAAACAGATGGCCAGCTTAGAGCTCTCTGCGGCTTTAAGAGTAAGAGGGAAATGGCTCGTACTCAGAGCTGGTGCACAAGGTTCAATAAGGTTCCACGCTTCACTTCAAAGTACACGGATTGGTATCATGCTCAATCACATGGATCACGGAAAACGTTTGCTCACCAAGGTGAGATTCTACTTTTTAACCCGCCCGAATGGATACATGTAGATCAAGATGGAGGCGGATTTAAAAGCAAGGTTTGGAATCTTGGAGTTTATTCTGACATTTGTCATCCCGGGAGCCTAACAATATATTTAAAGTTGTTCGAAAGCTTTGCGTGCTTAGTTTGGGACCCCGGAGGCCATTGGCATTCCAAGCACTGGTGGAAATTTTTGGACGAATTTAAACACAAGCCACCATAACAGGATACTCCTCCAATGTCCAACTTAAGGACTTTAACTAAAAGTGCTAGGTGGGAGACAACCCACCAGGGTATGGTCGCTTCTTTTTCAATTTATTTCTTGTTAATTGCTTTCATTTTTCCTTTTTCATTTTAATTTATTAAACCTAGAATCATGCATAACATTCTTATTAATCATTGCATTCTGCATTTTTCATGCACAAAAAAAAAGGGATGCACGACGCGACCACATGCCCCATGCGATTGCGTCATATCGCGTAAAACACCACCCATGCGACCGCGTGACCCACGCGGCCGCATGATATATATATATCGGCGTAAGAATCTAACAAACAGAAAGTTAGGCTGGAATCATGCGGCTCTTGTGCGTTTCACACAAATTGGCCCACGCGATCGCATGCCCCATGCGATCGCGTCACTTACCCAATACTAATCCCACGCGACCGCGTGAGCGACGCGATCGCATCGCATGGATTTCATATCACCCCAAAGGAGACAGAGAGTTGCACTGAAACGGCGCTGGAGTCGTGCGTTTAGCACGAATTCCAGCGACGCGATCGCGCGACCCA
>NC_029793.2:61506166-61517030 GCF_000816755.2 Arachis ipaensis | reverse complement strand
AATACCCCCCTCCGCCACTGCCCCCTCAGCCGCCACCACGCCGGACGCCGCCGCAACCACCTTCTTCCCTGTTCTACCCCTTCCGCTTACTAGGTTCCGCAACACGCAACCCTTTCTATCCGTTCGTCATTTTTCTGTATTTTTTTATTATTTTATTCCGTTTATGTTCATGATTAGGATAGCTAGACTTGCATGTTGTAGTGGATTTTTAGGTTGTTAGGTAGCTTAAGCTGTGGTTAGTGGATCTAGGACTATTTACTTACACTGTTCTTACTTCTGTTTTATCCTATGTACAATTCTATTGCTGCTATAATCATGATTCATATGCTGCTTTCTTGTATGTTGCTGCTGTTTACATTGAGTTTTTATGTTTATTTTATATCTCTGTACATGCAGCTGGATTTCTTTTAATTCATATGAACTGATATGATTGCTGTTTATTTTCCGGGACAATCCAATTTTAGCCGGAATGCTGCCCAAATTTTTTGAAAATTGTTTTCATTCTTGTTTTGGTTTGGCAACTCTGTTTTACTCTACTTCCCCCAAACCATTTCATGAATGCTAGGGTCACTTTCTTATCCTCTTTGATTTCCTGGTTCATAACCTGCAATTGTGATTCACTGATTCCAATTTCTGATTTCTTTATTTCTATTCGAATCAGCATCACCCTGTTTTCTTTATTCGATTATGAGTACTTCTATTCTTACCTGTGAATCCTTGTTATATGGAATTTTTTTTATGCCACTTACTTTCCTAACTCACTAATTTTAATTTACTAATTTCTTTTTACCATACTAACCCTCTTGATCTCCTTTCTGATTACTTTCACTTCCTCTAACTTTCTCACTATGGCATATTGATTTTTCTTTCCATTTAACATTAATTCAATCACATTTCCATTACTCATTTTCCTTATTCTATTTCTCCCTTACCGCTTTGAGCTTCCTTTGTTTAATTGCCTATTTGCTTTCTTATTTTTTTATCCATTCCTGGGTTTCTATTTTTCAGGATGTCTGCCTCACAGAGGAAAGGCAAAGGCAAGGCTACTAGCAAGCGCAAGAGAGGAGATTCCTCCTAGTCCATCATTGCTCTAATGCACGATTCCTCATGGCGGGAGAAGAACTTCACACAGCAGGAAAAAGATGACCAGCTGCTCCCTTCGACTGATCCTATAAAATCTGCAAACCGGTACTGTGAGCTAAAGTAACCGACTTTTGCAAACTCCAGAAATCTATACCTGGAACGTACCTTGAAGATTCCAGAAGCCCTCCAGCAATACACTACTGAGCAAATCAAGCAACGGGGCTAGTTCTTTCTGGAGAGACCACTGACAGAGGTCAATGTATCTTGGGTCCAGGAATTCTATTACAACTACTACCTTACTACCCTAGATGCCGTGAAACTGAGGGGAAAGCAAATTCTGGTCACTGAGGAGGCCATAGAGACCATTCTCCAGCTCCCAGCCAAGTCCGATCAGCCAGATGGTTTTGCACAGGCTGAGGAGGACATGGGCCAGATGCGGTTTGATTGGGACGCCGTAAAGGCACGGATAGCTCTCGACCCTGCTGTTCCTTGGGAGATGGGTCAGAACACCCCTATGCCTAGAGGGATCAAGAGAGTGTACTTGAATGATGAGGCTCAGCTATGGCATCAGATCTTGAGTAATTTTGTGATGCCGAGTACTCACGAGACAGAGATCCCGACTACCATGATCACCCTCCTTTGGTGTGTGCTGGAGGGTAAGGACCTGTACTTGCCTCGTTTTATCCGGCATTATATGGCCATGGTCCACGTCCGAGGCACCCTCCCCTTTCCTTATCTGGTTACACGGCTAGGCCGTCAGGCTGATGTGCCTTGGGAGGATGCCGATGAGTGACCACCAGCAGTGGACTGCAGGAAGATCATCCCTCACAGCAGGAACTTCCTTGCTTTGGGCTACAGACCACCACCTGTCACTGCTACTGATGAGACAGCCCCTCCGTCTGCTGGACCCTCTTCATCCACAGCTGCCCAACTGCCCCTGCTGCCACCACTGCACCTCCACCCGCCTCCGAGCCGGTTTATCGCCTCGTGCACCATCTATTCCGCCAGCTTGATCAGATGGAACGCCATAACAGGCGCCGGTATGAGAGATTAGAGCGCCGCAGCAGGCGACGCTATTCCCATCTGAAGCTGATGATCAGACAGGGCGCCGACATCCCCTCCGAGCCCGACACACCATCAGAGCCATCAGAGGAGGAGGAGGATGAGCACGAGGAGGAGCCTCATTCCCAGGCGGAGACTCATCAGCAGGCTGGCACAGAGCACGCCACACTACAGCAGGAGGCCCCACATCAGCTTGAGGCTACAGATCCAGAGATCCCGCTGCAGTCAGTCCCTCCTCTACAACAGCCAGACTCTCAGCCCACCACCGCCACAAAGACCCCAGCTACCATCCCTCCCAGTGACGACACTCCTTCACACCCGGCTTGATTGAGCATCGAGGACGATGCTTGCTTTTAAGTGTGGGGAGGTCGCCATCTCTGGCGTTTATTTTGGTGAACTACTACATACTTTTTCTTTTATTTTGGATATTTTTCTGTTTTTTTCTCTTTTTCTTTTATTGTTATTTTCTGAGTACTTATACATTGCTACTTGTGTATTTTACTCTATTTTCTGCATTTTGCAAATTTTGTTCATATTTTAGTTATTTAGTTCATTTTAGTTATTTAGTTTAGTTTGCAATTTTAACTTATTAGTGGATCAATTTGTATAGTTTACCCTTTTTACATAAGATAGCTTAGTTATAGCTTAGTTTAAATTGACAAAAAGAGTAAGCTAGGAACTTGAACATAATAGATTTAGATCCATAAAACCTTGTATATATAGCATTACATGATGTAGTTAAACTGACAACATTTCATCAAGGAGAAACATTAAAACTTCAAAGGCCACCCTAAATTACTTTTTAAGAGAATAATGAGAATTTTTAACTAAACCTGCATGACATACATAAGTGATAAATGATTTTTCAGCTAGAGAACATATAGCCTGTGAGTTTTGAGCTTAACTGTATGGTTACATTCAAACCATGATTTCTATTTCTGTGTGTTCCAACCTTCTTTCTTATTCTGATGTTCTTTACTTTGTTTTAGTCTATATGTCCGATTATAGAATTTAGGTACATCTCAAAATAATGATTGAGGCCATCATTTGATCTTAGCTCACTTACCCAAAATTAGCCTACCTTTTAAGGGGATACAAAAAGGGGATACAAAAAGAACTCCCCAATGCAAAATAAAAAGCAATGCACATGGATAAAAACAAGAATTGAAACATGAGCATGGGACATCAAAAGCAAGAAAATAGGGAGAATAAGTAAAGAAGCATTGTTTTACTAAGTATGTATGTTAGGTGAGATCTTAGTCTAATTAAGGATTCACTTATTAGCTCACTTAGCCTTATACATATATCCTTTATGTATGTTGGTGAGATCTTAGTCTAATTAAGGATTCACTTATTAGCTCACTTAGCCTTATACATATATCCTTACTCTTTGCCTTGACCCCATTACAACCTTAATTAAAGACCTCATGAGTTTTGGTATGACTATGTTCTATAATTGTTGATTGGTTAGACGAAAAACAAAGTTATAGAAAGGAAGAATAAAAAGAAGAATAGAGTGATTAACCCAATAAACACTGAGTGATTAGAGAGAAAACACAAAATCCAGTGACGGTTCAAAAGCTCATTAATATTTATCTCTGATTGTCTTGCAAGTTTTTTTTTTCTCATCTCATTTACTAAAATGCTTTATTATTTAAGGGTTGGCTATATATATACATGACTCCTTGAGAATGTGGATTAACTTGACTACATGTAAGCTCTATATATAAGTGAATAAATTAGAGTTGCATGATGGATCATTCATTTAGGTAGTTGCATTTAAATTAGGTTGCATTGCATGACATTCCATCACTTTAACCTTAGTTATTTACCTTGGATTTAGCATGAGGACATGCTAGTGTTTAAGTGTGGGGAGGTTCATAAACCCATATTTCATGAGTTCTTTTGTGCTTAATTTGAGTGATTTATACAATCCTTCACCTACTTATTCACATTAATTGCATGGTTTTACTTTCCCCTTCTTATTATGTCATGTTGTGAAAAACATGTTTTCTAAGCTTTAAAATTAATTATTTTAATTACCTTTATTTCCATTAGATGTCGTGATTAGTGTGTTGAGTAGTTTCAGATTTTCTAAGGCAGAATGACTTAAAGGATGAAAAAGGAAACATACTAAAATGGAAGGAGAAAGCAAAACGGAGTTTTAAGGAAACTGGTATTCACGCGATTGCATGGATGACGCGATCGCGTGCCAAGCACGAATCAGCAGCGACGCGGCCACATGACTGACGTGACCGCGCGCCTTAAGCAGAACGTATATGACGCGGTCGCATGACTGACGCGACCGCGTGGCAAGGAAAGGCTCCAAATGACGCGACCACGTGACCCACGCGGACACGTGACAGAGGCCACGCACCAGAATTTACAGAATATGCCCCCAGCGAATTCTGAAGCCCTTTTTGGCCCAGATCCAAGTACAGACAGCATAGACCAGAGGTTATAAAGTGTGCGAATGCACCCATTCAAAGAGAGCTCGCCAATTTCTAGTTTTCATGATTTAGATTTAGTTTAGAGAGATTCTCTCTCTCTCTCTCTCTTAGGATTTAGGACTTCTTCTTGTTTTGGGAGTAACTCTGGATCCAGGTTTTAATGTTCTTTTATTTTGGTTCTACATTTATTTATTCCAACATTTTAATTGATTATTATAATTTGATTTATGAATTATTCCATGTCACAGATTGCTATTTGAATTTATGATAATTGAGGTATTTTCAGTTCATGATTGTTCTCTTTGATTTAAGTTATCATCGCTTCCCATCTAAGGACATTTTTATTATTCTAGCAATTTTACTTTTTCTCCTTTTGGTCCCGGTTAAGAATTCAGTAACTCAATAGTTATTAAACTCAACATAACTGATAATCGTTATCTTGCTAATTGAGCTGAACTTAAATAATCCCAACCTTTTCTTAGGAAATAATTAGGATTCAAAGGTCAATTTAATTAGTCCCTTAACTTTCCTTTGCCCTGGTAAAGGTTGACCAAGCGGAATTAAGATACAACTTTCATTATTGTTGAGAGAGATAACTAAGTTGGACTTCTAATTTCCCTTATCTTGCCAAAAGTTGTTTCACCGTTATTATTTATTTTTAATTGCCATTTAATTCACTCGTCATTTAAATTACTTGCTTCTCACCTTCTAAACCCCGATTACAACCTTTATAACCAATAATTAGAACATACTTCCTCGCAGTTCCTTGAGAAGATGACCCGAGGTTTGAATACTCGGTTAACAATTTTTAAGGGGTTTGTTACTTGTGACACCCAAAACGTTTGTACGAAGGGATTTTTGTCGGTTTAGAGACTACATCTACAACGCGACTGTTTTTATGACATTCTTTACTGGCAAAAATCCCAACGTCAGTCACTCGTCCGAATGTGGTGGCCACTTTGGCCCACAAAGGACCGCTAAAAAAGTGTTGGATTGTGGATTCTGGTGGCCAATGTTATTCAAGGATGCTAACCGGTTATGTGTGTCTTGCCATCAGTGTCAGAGGTCAGGAAACACATCCCAAAGGGATGAAATGCCTCAGCAACCTATGTTTTTCTGTGAGATATTTGATGTATGGGGCATTGACTTTATGGGACCGTTTCCCAACTCTAATGGGTATCTGTATATTCTCTTAGCGGTTGACTACATGTCAAAGTGGGTAGAGGCGATACCTACCCATCTTGACGATGCCAATGCCGTTGTTTCTTTTATTAGGAATCACATTGTGTGCCGTTATGGGTCGCCACGAGCAATCGTGAGCGACCAAGATTCCCACTTTTGTAATAGAATGGTAGAAGCATTACTCAAGCACTATGGAGTGTCGCATAAGGTTGTTACTACTTATCATCCGCAAACAAATGGATAAGTGAAAGTGTCCAACAGGGAAATTAAGAGGATTTTGGAGAAAGTGGTCAATCCACAAAGAAAGGATTGGAGCCTCCGGTTAGGAGATGCACTATGGGCGTATAGAACGGCCTACAAGACTCCGATAGGGATGAGTCCCTTCCGGATCGTCTATGGTAAGGCATGCCATCTTCCGGTGGAGATTGAGCATCGAGCCTATTGGGTGGTAAAGCAGTGCAACATGGATTTAGCCAACACGGGTGAAGCTAGGAAGCTACAACTAGAGGAGCTTGAGTGTTTGAGGAACGAGTCATATGAGAATGCCCGGATCTATAAAGAGAAGACCAAATCATTTCATGACCATCACATCCGGAAGAAGGACTTTCAAGAAGGTGATGAAGTCCTCCTCTACAACTCAAGGCTTCGATTTATGCCTGGCAAGCTCTGCTCTAGATGGGAAGGACCTTTCAAGGTAAAGGAGATAAAGCCATATGGAGTGATGGAGTTGTTTCATCCTAAGAGTGAAGTAACTTTCAAAGTGAATGGACATAGAGTGAAGAAGTATCATGGTGTCAAGCCCCCAAAAGAGCTAGAGGTGTACCTATTGGAGGATGCACCAAGAAGAGAAGAAGCTTAAGAAAAGGACCGTCCAACTTAAGGACGTTAAAGAAAAGTGCTAGGTGGGAGGCACCCCACCGTGGTAAGATCTTCCATGTCTATACCATCTCGTTTGTAACCTTCAATTTCTTGTGAATTTTGTGATTTCTTGATGATTGATTGATTGCATAGGAATGTTAGTTTTATTCTTCTTGTTGAATAGTTGGAATGTTAATGTAGTTGTCCTCATTTTCGTATGGATGAAGTAGTGAAGTAGGGAGAATGCTATGTTTTGGATTGTGAATAATATTGTAAAGAATTCTCTTTGGCTACTAGCTTAAGCTCCTACCAAGAATGTGTTAGAATAGGTCTTGTTATACTGAAAAAAAAAAAGAACAGATAGAAAAATGAAAAATGGGCACCGATGCGCTAGCGCAATGTGCGCGCGCGCGCCGGTGGTACAATTCTACCTCTTGGGCCAAATACCCAAAAGTTATGCCCATTCCATGCCCAACTCGTGCCAGGCACTCATGCGTCCGCGTACTTGCCGCCTGCGCGCACCATTGCAATTTTACCATCGACGCGCAAGCGCACTGTGCGCGCGCGCGCCGATGGCGACATCTGGACTCCCTGGTACAAAAATCAGAGAGTTATGCCACATTTGGGCCAACCTTATGCCAAAACTGACGCGTTCGCATGTTGTGTGCGCCCGCGGCAGCCGCGAAATCTCGCAAGCACGCGTCCGCGCAAGGTGTGCATCTGCGCGCCTGCGCCATTCACCAACTCTGGTACAAAATCCAGAAACTTATGCTAACTTTGTGTCACTTCTATGCCAGAGGCACAACTCCCCTCGCGCATGCGTGCCACTAACGTTCATGCGTCTCTTGCTAACACCCTCATCGACGCGCCAGCGCACTGTGCGCGCGCGCGCTGGTTGCGCGAAACAGTTTTATAACTTCGCGCCCTATTCTGTTTGCCACTTCCCAACCCCTTTTCTTTCTTAATTCCCCTTTTCTTCTTCCTCCACCACACCCCTCTTCCTCTTATTCTTCCACAATCCACACCCTTGTCTCCGGCTACTCACCGGCGATAACCACCTCTTCCGGTGGCACTACACTTCTCCTATCTTCTTTCTCATCTTCACAAAACAAGATTAAACCTTGTTCTCTTCTACTTCTCAAGGTTTTACTTCTTTCATTTCTTTTCTTTCATTTTCTTTGCATTATTTCTTCTAGTTAGATGCTTCTTGTTGCTTCACTTAGTTTCTCTTTTACTTACATGATGATGTTTCTTGCTTTTTTGTGTTTGCTTATTTTTTCTTTTTCCTTATTTTTCCATGGATGTTGAATTGAGTTTAATTTGCTTTAATAGATCTTTCTGTCATTCCTTTTTCTTGTCTTTGCCAATGTGTGATGTCTATGTGATGATTGATGTTCCATTTTGGGCTTTGAATTGATTAAGTATCTCATAATTACTCTTTGCTTAATAATTGCACACCAAGTGTTCGAGGAAATGCATGAATACCATTTTGGTTTCTTTTGACAATGTACTTTCAATTGGATGCTTCTCCTCATTCACTTGTTATCCTCTACAAGCATTGAGTCCACTCTGCTTGCTAATTAGATACTTATTGAATGTGACTTGCTTTTTGTTATGGATGCTTGAGATTACTCCTCTCATGCCACTGCATGCTTTAGTTCCTCTTGCATCCCATGCCAAGTGTTATGACCTATGTCTTTATGATTACTATCCTTCACTTGCATGTTTTTATTAAAATGATACTTTGGGTTTAATGCTTTCCGGTTTTCCTTCGTTTCTCAGGATGGCCACCGCGAAAGGCAATGCGAAAGCTCCAAGGAAACCAGCCGCAAGGAGGGCACCCCAAAGATCCACTTCTAAGGCGCACTCTTCATTGGGAGCTGGATCTTTACCTAAGAAAGCGAAGACACCCACTCCTATTGATGAGAAGGAAAAGAGCAAGCCGGCGAAAGATTCTTCAAGGTTCTCCAACTGCTTCTGTGAACTTATGTTCCCCTCCATAGTTGTACGGAACTATCATCCCGAGCACCTACTTGCTCCGCCGGACAAGGTTGCTCCTTGTATTTTACCCTGCATTGAACGACGAGGATGGGAGTTTCTTTTGAGAAAACCAAGGGAAATCAACCTTTCTTGGGTTGAAGAATTCTACACTAACTACCATCTTTCCTCCCTTCAATCGGTATACATGCACCGCAGGCAAGTTTCAGTTTCGGAAGAGGCTATTCAGCAAGTGCTTAATGTCCTACCGGTACCAAGTGACATGGATGGCTACCAAGATGTCTTACGCCAGCGAGAGAAGTTTGGATTTGATTGGGACTCGATCCTTCGAGTCATTATTGAGCCAAAGGCATTTTGGATCCAAGGTCAGCTCCGGATGAGGCCCAAGAGTATCGACGCTCGCTTCCTAACTGTGGAAACTAGAGCTTGGGCCCAGATCCTATATCATTATGTGCTACCTAGCACCCACAAGTCGTCCTTCACGGCAGACCTCGCCTTGATTGTTTGGTGTGTTCTCACAAAAAAGTCGGTGAACATTCCACTTCTTTTCAACCAAGCGATGAGTCAAGTTCATGACCGGGGTAATTTACCATTTCCAGCATTGGTACCTGATTTAGTTGCTGTTGCGGGTGTTCCTTGGGAAGCAAAGGACAGAAAGATTATAGTTCCGGCTAAGGGCGATGTGGTCCCAACCGAAAAATACCTACATCTTCCCATGAACAACCCAAGCCTTGACATAGCCCTTCCATCTACTATTCCTTCCACTTCATCATCACCACCTCAGCAAAGATCCACACATCAAAGGATAGAAGATCTTCACCGGAAGCTTGATAGATATGAGTGGCGCAATCAACGCCGATATACTTACATCAAGAAGCTTCTGTGTTGTGTTACCCCTAGCATGGAGGAACCCGAAATATTCACATCTACCTCAAACCCGAGTGATGGGAGCTCTGAAGGAGAGGATAGTGACGGTTCCGGTCCCGACGGCCCTTTGCGCATTGTTTGTAGCACGGAGGACCGTGCTAATTTTTAAGTGTGGGGAGGTCGTTCGACCGATCTCCATGGGTAACAATCTCTTCCCTTCAATACCCATGGATTTATCTTTTGCTTAGTAGTTAGTACATTGCATGTGTAGATAGTTTTTCTTGTAAATACTCCTTGCATGATACTTAGTTTCTATAGAGTTACTTGGTCAAAACAATAACTTCTTTTCCAAGAAACTGTGTTTTGGGGTACCCTACCCTACCAAATTTTTGAACAGAGCACATCAACAACCCTAAGCAAAAAACCATGAATGTCCCTAAATTTGGATCCTTGATTGGCTTACGTAAGTTAGGATGTGTATCATTCAATTAGTGTATACTTGGGAAATTTGGGTAGATATATAGGTGTGTAATTGTAGTGTAATTGAAAATTCTAGGATTTGGGAACATATTCATGCATTGAATGATTGGACTATATACATTGAAACTTTTGTTCACAAGGCCCCAGAAAAGGGGATAACAATAAATAAATTAAAAAAAATAATAATAATAATATAAGCAACAAAGGGGACAAAGAAACCCCAAGACAAAGTAATGAAGAAAACAATGCATATGGGTATGAATTAAAAAGAATGCATGAGTATGCAAGAAAGTGAAACTCAGGGGTAGCTAGGTAATGTATTATAGTTGTATAGGTTGTTCTATGTGTCTAGTGGGATCCTAGGTTAATCAAGGACTCAAATTTTAAGCTCACTTAGCCATATACATCCTTACCTTCACCCTAGCCCCTTTACAACTGGTGCATGAAATTGTGATCATCAATGGCACCAACAACTTGGTACGCACAATTGTAATCTCAACTCTTTATCACAACTCTGCACAACTAACCAGCAAGTGCACTGGGTCGTCCAAGTAATAAACCACGCGAGTAAGGGTCGATCCCACAGAGACTGTCGGCTTGAAACAAGGTATGGTCATCTTGTAAATCTCAGTCAGGAGGATTCAAATGGTTAATGAGGATTGATAATTAAAAGATGAATAAAATATAAAATAGGATAGAGATACTTATGTAATTCATTGGTGAGAATTTCAGATAAGCATATGAAGATGCTTTGTTCCTCCTAAACTTCTGCTTTTCTATTGCCTTCTTCCAATCATTCATACTCCTCTCCATGGCAAGCTTTATGTTGGGCATCACCGTTGTCAATGGCTACTTCCCGTCCTCTCAGTGAAAATGGTCCAATT
>NC_029793.2:61495758-61503255 GCF_000816755.2 Arachis ipaensis | reverse complement strand
TATGGTCATCTTGTAAATCTCAGTCAGGAGGATTCAAATGGTTAATGAGGATTGATAATTAAAAGATGAATAAAATATAAAATAGGATAGAGATACTTATGTAATTCATTGGTGAGAATTTCAGATAAGCATATGAAGATGCTTTGTTCCTCCTAAACTTCTGCTTTTCTATTGCCTTCTTCCAATCATTCATACTCCTCTCCATGGCAAGCTTTATGTTGGGCATCACCGTTGTCAATGGCTACTTCCCGTCCTCTCAGTGAAAATGGTCCAATTGCGCTATCACCACACGGCTAATCATCTGTCGGTTCTCGATCATGTTGGAATAGGATCCATTGATCCTTTTGCGTCTGTCACTACGCCCAACACTCGTGAGTTTGAAGCTCGTCACAGTCATCGCTTCTCAGATCCTACTCGGAATACCACAAACAAGGTTTATACTTTTCGGATCTCAGGAATGGCCGCCAATAATTCTAGCCTATACCACGAAGGTTTTAATCTTAGATTAGAATCCCAAAAGATACACATTCAAACTTGTTTGCATGTAGAACGGAAGTGGTTGTCAGGCAGGCGTTCATAGGTGAGAATGATGTGAGTGTCACAAATCATCACATTCATCAAGTTGAAGATGAGTGTATATCTTAGAGAAGAAGTAGGCGTGAATTGAATAGAAAAACAATAGTACTTTGTATTAATTCATGAGGAACAGCAGAGCTCCACACCTTAATCTATGGTGTGTAGAAACTCCACCGTTGAAAATACATAAGAACAAAAGGGTCTAGGCATAGCGGTGAGGCCAGCCTCAAACATGAATAGGTCTATCAAAGTATGATCAAGTGTGTAAAAAGTATATGAAAGTATGAAAATACAATAGCAAAAGGTCCTATGTATAGAAACCTAGTAGCCTAGGGTTACATAAATAGGTAAATGATGCAGAATCCTTCTTCCGGGCCCACTTGGTGTGTGCTTGGGCTGAGCATTGAAGTTTCACGTGTAGAGGCTTTTCTTGGAGTTAAACGCCAACTTTTGTGCCAGTTTGGGCGTTTAACTCCAGCTTTTATGCTGGTTCTTGCGTTTTGACGCCAGAATTTCTATGCTGACTTGGAACGCTGGTTTGGGCTATCAAATCTCGAGCAAAGTATAAACTATTATATATTGCTGGAAAGCCCAGGATGTCTACTTTCCAACGCAATTAAGAGCGCTCAAATTGGGCTTCTATAGCTCCAGAAAATCCACTTCGAGTGCAGGGAGGTTAGAATCCAACAGCATCTGCAGTCCTTTTTCAGCCTCTGAATCAGATTTTTGCTCAGGTGTCTCAATTTCAGCCAGAAAATACCTGAAATCACAGAAAAACACACAAGCTCATAGTAAAGTCCAGAAATATGATTTTTATTTAAAAACTAATAAAAATATAATAAAAACTAACTAAAATATACTAAAAACATACTAAAAACAATGCCAAAAAGCGTATAAATTATCCACTCATCAACAACCCATGAATAAGACCTCATGATACTTGTAAGCATGAATTAAGTAATTGTTGATTGATTAGAGGAAAGACAAATCTTGGAAAGCATGATTAGGAGAAGATTGAGCGACGAATCCTATACACTTTAGCGAATAGAGCGGATACACTTCTGATGAGGGTTCAATGCTCAATTCTTTGTTCCCGGCTTTCACAAGCGTTCATTTAGCAAGTCATATGCACCCCTTAGTGATGTTCAACTTGGTAGGATTCATTAATTACGTACTATTTTCACCCTATATGCTCACATGTATTCTTGGAGGATAGATTTACTCTTGACCAAGTAGGTAGACGATTATACATTAGTTGCATGCATCCACTTAGGTAGTTTGCATTTTATAAACCCTTTCTTACCATGATCTTTGGTCTTTTTATTTTAAATATGAGGACATGCTTGGTTTAAGTGTGGGGAGATTTGATAAACCCCAATTTTGTGGTTTATATTGTGTAGAATTTGGGGGGTTTTATCAATATTTCTCACAGTTATTCACAAGAAACGCATGGTTTTGTTTTCACTTCCTAATATTGCCCCATGATGAAAAACATGCTTATTTTACCTTAAAATTGCCATATTTTAATTCTCTTCTATTGCCATTTGATGCCATGATGTATTTGTTGAGTGATTTCAGGAATTATAGGGTAGGAATGGCCTAGAATAGAGAAAGAAAGCATGTACAAAAGGGAGGAACATGAAGATTTGAAATTTTGGAAAAAGCAGCATTGGCGCACCCGCGCACTCGACGCGCACGCGTGGATGAGATTGGCTAGAAGTGGCGCGCAAGGATAGACGCATCCGCGCGGATCAGAAGATTCCTGACAATTTTTGAGGCTCATTAGGCCCAATTTCAAGCTGTTTCTGCATGGAAAAGACCTAAGGATGCTAGGGGGAAAGGGGGATCAAACATTTTTACTAAGACACAACTTTTAGCTAGTTTTTGTTTTTTTGTTCTTCTAGAGAGAGAAATCCTTGTTCCTCTCTAGATCTAGTTTTAATTTGATCTTCCCTTGTTGAATTGTGAATTGGATCTTATTAATTACTAATTTTAATTGTTCAATTTGAATTTCCTAGTGTAATTTTGCTTATATCTTGTGATAGTTTTATGAATTCTTATCAATTGTCATTTTATACCCATTTCAGGAATGTTGTGAATCTTGGCTTGTTGATGTTATATTGATGATTTATATGTTTAATTGTGTTGTTTGGATGATTGTATGTTGACCATTGTTAGTGGGTACTTGTTGATTTCAATTTAATCGCTATTTTGAACATGTCTTTTGTTAATGCTTACCATGTGTTTGATGAAATGTTTACTTTGATTATGGAGTAGTTCTCTTTACTCTTGGCCTAGGCCAAGGGAATTGGGTAAACTTGAGTCATTGGGTCTAATGGATTTGATGATTTGGGAGCCCTTAGTGGTCAATTTGATAACCATTGACGCTAACCTTCTACTAAGTTAATTAGTAATGAGGTTAGAACTTATGGATTGATGTTGACCAAACCATTTGACGTACTTCAAGTATAGAAGTAGACTTAATGAGTTTGGTTCTTCATAATTGTCATGATAAGGTTATTAGACAAGGATGGTGACCCCAATTCCCATGCCTAGCCAAGAGTTGATTTTAGTATTCATACTTGAAAACCACAATTCCCAATCACATGCCTTAGTTTTAGTTACTTATTTAGCTTAGAATAGAATCATATTGAATGTTACTTTGTTAGTTTGAAATCACTCATATCTTGCTTAGTTGATTGAATTAGTTTCTTGCAATCTAAGATTACTTGCTTGTTAAGATTCCCATTTATTTTTATGCTCATAACTCACAACCCCGGATTTCTAACCAATGTTGAAGCACATGTTTGCCCATTCCCTGTGAGACGACCCGAGGTTTGAATACTTCGGTTATTTCTATTGGGGTTGAACTTGTGACAACCAAATCCCTCTTCTAAATTTGATGCCCGAGGATTGTTGTTGGTAGAGCTATACTTGCAACGCATTTTTATTGAGGAAAATCTTTACCAATACACCCTTGGGTCTCCATCAATTACCCTATACACTAGAGTGACTAGAGTGCATATACACCATCAGTAAGGGTTCAATGCTTAATTCTATGTTCCCTGCTTTCATGAGTTGTCTTCCTACAAGTTTACTTGTTTTTACTGTATAATTTGAATTAGTGGAATTTGAGTTATTTTTATCTTGAAGAACTTATTTATGTTTAACCAAGTAGGCAAAATCATTTTAGCATATAGTTGCATTCATATACTTGTCAACGTTGCCAATTTCATGCCAACTATAAATATTATATATGGTTGGAAAGCTCTGAATGTCAGCTTTCTAAACCAATTGGAATCACCTCAATTGGACATCTACAACTCAAGTTATGCTCATTTGAAGAGGACAAGGTTGCTGGCTTTGGTGTGCAGCGTTTGAGGCGACGTTTGCTTCAAACGTGGTTGAAAACGCCAGTTCTTGAGGCTCAAACATATTGTCCACCCCATACTATTATACATTGTTGGAAAGCCCTGAATGTCTACTTTCCAATGCCGTTGAGAGCACATCATTTGGAGCTCTACAGCTCGAGTTATACTCCGTTGAAGGTGCAGAGGTCAGTTGGCCTCACTGCAGGTTGCCACCATGTTCGTTTATGCTCATTGCGGGTCAGTTTTCTCCCTCAATTTTAGTGTCCACCATGCAGTACCATATATGCTTGGAAAGTTCTCGATTCCTACTTTCCATTGCTTTTTGAATCACCTCATTTGGAGCTCTGTAGCTCAAGTTATTCTTGTTGGAAGTATACCCCTTGCACACTCATGGCGCCAACGTTAGCCAAAAAGTTAGGGGCTAACGTTGGCGCAAACTTTTGCTAGCCCAGGGAGTGTTTTTCATGTGCCAACGTTAGCCAAAAAGTTAGGGGCTAATGTTGGCGCAAACGTTTGCTGCCCAGGGGAGTGTTTTTCATGCCAAAAGTTAGCCAAAAAGTTAGGGGCTAACTTTTGGTCCAGCTTTTTGCTTCCTGGTTCATTTTCAATTAATCCAAAAGTTTGAGCTAAAGTTTGAGGCAAACTTTTGCTCAAACTTTTTGTTCTCTCTTCCTCCTAGCCATTCCTTCTTGCTTCAACCTTTCTCCAAGCTTTCTTCACCTATCATTAATCAACCAAACACATCAAAGCTATGCTCAAAATCATGAGATATTCATTCTTTCATAATATGTGACAATTATAGCATAAAACCTCATGAAATAGCATGAATTCATACATGGTTGATTAAATCAAAGGAAACATGAAAATCTACCCAATTGGCTTGCTTATGGCTCAAGAAAGTGCATAAAACCTATTGAAAACAAATGAAAAAGCATAGAAAAACATGACATGGTGACATGTCATCACCTATCGTTTGCTCTATCATTAAGGACTCCACCTCAAACTATAAAATACCATGAATATAGGCCCGTATGCTTCTGTTTAGGATTATTCTTTCACCGTTGAAGATACATTCGGTGATTCCTTTCACGCCTGAAACGCACAGGCGTTCAAGATACGGTTACGGTGGTACCTGCCCATACGCCTTGGGTGAATATACTCGATACATTTTCCGTTCTCCCACCTGAAGTCTGGGCTTTGTTAGTCTTCTCAGAACACCAATTGTCTGAGAGGAAGAAGAAGATAAAGGAGGAGCAGTAGGTGGTACTCGATACGTGTTTCTGACTCACGGATGGGTTCCATACTACTACAGAAATCACTATAAACACAGAAAGCCTGACTTACCTGTTTACTATTTCTACCTGAGAGTTTGGTTAACTTTTCGTTACTAGAATGAGATCAACGATCTCCAACCAAACTCAAACATTCCTCCAGATAATCGGGGAGGAGGTTATTGAGCCTCCACCGATTCTTTTCTCGGTAAGAATAAGTAACGTAATATTAGCCTCTCCTTCACCTATATCGTTTTTAATAAGGAGGGTTGTAGATTTTCTATTGATTCTCGTAAGTTTTCTTCAGTTCCGACCCCAAAGGTCCGGAGTAAATATCTAACACACTCGTACGTCCCTATTTAGAACTAAAACCTCTATTTTATCAGTTTTACCTGTTGAGGCAATGTGAACTTTCGTACCTCTCTCATTACGAGTTAGGTTCTTGTGGTTCTGGTTCTGACGTTGGTTCTTCTCTTCAAGGTGGTTGGTGAAGAGAAGGTGTTTGTGTTCTTTAGGTTTGAAAGTACGGAGTTCGAAGTAGAAACGGACAAGGATTTATAACCGTTGTTGATTGGAGTACATACCTGGTTGATTCCTACCTCGTTGATTTAGTTCTTTCCGAATAGTTGGTATACTACGTACTCGTTCTTTTGGTTGTCCAACATTAGGTGTTGGACTTCAATCCGTAACTCCCATTCAACTTAATAGAAACACATCCTGTTGTTTATTGTTTAGGGCGTTACCCAGGTATAAGTGTTCAACCACTCACCTAGGTACTAGTTGAGATATTTCTTTTACAGTTGTAGTGAGTTGTTCGAGAACTCGTTATCATTCTCTACCTCCTGGTCTCTTGGGGTTATTCTACAACTACTTCTACTACTTCCTCTAGTCCTCCTTTTGTTACTTCTGTTACTCTTTCTATTACCTTCGTTGTTGATTCCACCACCTCGAGACAAATGTACAAAAATACGGAACAGGAAAAATGAAGTACGTACGTACAACAGAAGTAAAGTTACTTACTTTAATACTAAGGATAGAGAATTCACGAAAAGTACTGAACAGATTGTTAAGTGTTAGTATTAATAAGAACAGTGTATTTCTTTCATTCCTAGTACACTTTTCTTTCTTTGTGGTTCCTTGTTCCACACTTCTATTTTTCGTACTATTATACTCAAACCTTTCGGTTTGATTGACTTTATAAGTTGTGAATGACTCTTTTTAACAAAACCTGGAGTCAAATCTCCTGATAATATCCTAGAAGTATGAACTGTTTCGGAACCTATTCGTCTTATACTATTTGTTATTAATTATATTTTTTTTCCAATTTTACCTTCCGATTCCGAGACTCGTGGTGATTGATTCCTATGGGTTTTTTTTTTTCGAATTTCTCGGGAGGATTCAGTTTACGAACACCGCTAATATATAATTCGTTTTCGAACTTTTATTTCGTAAATCTCAGTGTCGATTCTAGTTTCCACGTTTCGTTGGGACGGATTTTCTTCTCTTCGGTTTCTTAGGTTCGTGGTGACTGCCCCTTATAGTTTTATTTTTATTCGATTTTCTAGGACGTTAGTTCACGAAGACCACGAATACATTGTTCGTTTTTACACTTTTGTTTCGTAAATCTCAGTGTTTATCCGAGTTCCATGTTTCACATTGTGATTGAAAATCGTGGAGTACTAACATGGTTTTCGAATCCGCAATGAATGGAGATTCGGAAAATAATATATGATAGAAATAAATTATAACTCGTAAACGTTTATGCTTTACTTTGAAATTAATTCTTTTATTCTCCTCTGAAATAAAGTGTATCGAAATATATGTATCTTAATAAGTTTTTTGGAGTTAAAGTTCAGGATGGGGAGATTTTTTTGGTTTATTATTTGCTACTCCCTTTTTATTTAAGATTGTTGAGTTGAGCACTTATATTATAAGATATGAGTACATCGAGACGTGATTTGGAAACATGGATATCGATTTTCTCCACCTTTATCCCCATTCTTGTCCCCTCAAGAATCATCCCAGCCCCACATATCAATATGAGTAAAATTAAGGTATCGGTTGTCGTTGCCTGTTATATTATGTAAATCTGAATTGTTTATTTCCTGTGTCTTTAGTTCGTTAGTATATCGTGTGGATGTTAGTGTTCTTTGTGTGAGTGTTTGTTTATACGCGTTTGTTCATACTAAGTACAGATAACTATATTTTCTAAAAATGGCCGAGCTTTAAATCGTTTTATTAAAGCAACGACTCGTATCGGGTTTGGCTATTAGCTAGGA
>NC_029793.2:61494291-61495733 GCF_000816755.2 Arachis ipaensis | reverse complement strand
CTAGCCATTCCTCTTTGCTTCAACCTTTCTCCAAGCCTTCTTCACCTATTATTAATCAACCAAACACATCAAAGCTATGCTCATAATCATGAGATATTCATTCTTTCATAATATGTGACAATTATAGCATAAAACCTCATGAAATAGCATGAATTCATACATGGTTGATTAAATCAAAGGGAACATGAAAATCTACCCAATTGGCTTTCTTATGGCTCAAGAAAGTGCATAAAACCTATTGAAAACAAATGAAAAAGCATAGAAAAACATGACATGGTGACATGTCATCACAACACCAAACTTAAACCTTCCTTGTCCCCAAGCAAGAAAAGAATCATGCAATAAAGATTGACAATCCAAGGCAAGAAGAATAGCAACTCAATGTTCATGGTAAGCTAGTTTTCTAAGCATGCTACAATCACAAAAGAAATGTAAATGATTGATGCTTCAATCTAGCTCAATTTATGAAATTTTTTTCTTATATTTCTTCCTTGAAACAAGCTTTTGATTTTCTTATTAGCTTCTCCTTTTGGGTGCTTTGCCCCCATGAGTTGATAACAAAGCTACGACTTCTAAATGCTTTGTTTTCAAGTATTACCACTTGATACATAAGCACCACAAGCATTTGATTAGAGGACTTCATTAAGCTCATTTTACTTTTCTTTTCTTGACTTTCTAATCATTGATGCTCAGAGCCTTGAGCTTTGAGGGAGTGCTTTTGCACTTTGAGCCTAACCTTGACTTCTAAATGTTTTGTTTTCAAGCATTTGGCTTGATACACAAACACCACAATCTTGACTTCTAAGTGTTTTGTTTTCAAGCATTTGGCTTGATACATAAACACCACAAGTACTTAACAATATAATTGTCATTGGTACTCAGAGCCTTCAGCTTTCTCATTCTTTCCCTTTTTATTTTCTTGCTTTATTTTGCATTTGCTTCTTCAAGGTTTTCATGATTTTAAAAGATTTCACAAAACGTGCTAGATGAAAACTTCAATTAAATAAAATCTAATGCAATTAAGCAACAATCAAACATACTAGCTTACCAATACTTTTATGCACATGCTAAAATCTTCTTTAATGCCTTGTTTGTTTATGATCATGATACTTTGTTGCTTTTGAATTCACAAAACTCAAGTTGGTAATCATAATGACACAGCACCATGTTGCAAATCAAGATTCAAGTTATGCTTTATTCATATACACATGTAAACAGAAAGGATGAAGATAATCATGCAATTTAAGTGCTGGAAAAAAGAATGAGGAGAAAAGGAACTCTACAACCTTGTAGTTCATCTTCATTATTGTTGTCCTTTTTCCTCTATTCTTCCTCCTTCCCTTGCCAAACTCAAAATACTTGCTCATCCTCAAGAAATAATTAGAACAATGGCTATGGGGCTAAGATGGATCATGAATGTCTCACACAATGAAATGTTAGTA
>NC_029793.2:61493718-61494237 GCF_000816755.2 Arachis ipaensis | reverse complement strand
GCATGACTTGCATCATTTTGTGGTGGAGGGAAATATCCCCTATGATTTTCTTTCTCATCTTGTGATTCTGAAGCATAGCTCCATGAACTGGAGTGCCCAGAATTTGAAGTTTCTTGGTGATATTCCCAACCACCATTAGAGATTGGTGATGGTGGGTGATATCCCATAAAATTTTGTTTGACCATAAGATGAGTTGAACTCCATTTGTATTTTGTAAATATCAATGAAATTTGAAATTCATGTCATAGAGAAAGAATTTCTTAGTGAGGCAAAAACTCAAACACCTTGATTTCAATCTAGAACAGAGAACAAAAATAAATAAAATGCTTGATCTAGACTTCTCACCCACATAATCATTGTTGATCTAAATCAATCCCCGGCAACGGCGCCAAAAACTTGATGGGATATTTTTTGTGGAGAAACGAATTTCTCCAAAACACCCAAAACTAACCGGCAAGTGCACCGGGTCGTATCAAGTAATAAAACTCACGGGAGTGAGGTCGATCCCACAGGGATTGA
>NC_029793.2:61468307-61493641 GCF_000816755.2 Arachis ipaensis | reverse complement strand
ATTCAAGATTCAAAACAGAAAATGAAACTCAGAGAGAGAGATCTGTATTCCTACTGCTCCCTAGTGGAGCTCGCCTCTCCCCTCTCTATTCGGGCTTACTTTCTAAAATGAGAATGATGCCTTATATAGGCATTTTTACAAAATGAAAATGAAATTCAAAACAAATTACAATTAAAATGAAATTTCTATTCTAACTATCTCTTGTGCCTTTGAGTGATGATAATGGGCCCTTGCTCTTGATGGAATTGGGTTGATAGAGGCCTTGGTTGATTGCTCTTGGAGTTGGAGAGAGAACCGAATTGAACCGGGTTGGAATCATGAAAGCTTGAGTAAAAGTTGGAGTAAAAGTTAGGGTCTAACTTTTGCTCCAACTTTTCACATCAGCACCCTTCCTTGCTGATACCAACGTTGGGGCAAAAGTTAGGGGTCAAACTTTTGCTCCAACGTTGGCCCCCTTGTGTGCATGTATGAGGTGCTACTTTGTCCTCTTGTCAACGTTACCAATTTCATGCCAACTATAGACTATTATATATGGTTGGAAAGCTTTGAATGTCAGCTTTCTAACCCAATTGGAATCACCTCAATTGGACATCTACAACTCACGTTATGCTCATTTGAAGAGGACAAGGTTGCTGGCTTTGGTGTGCAGCTCGCCTCAAACGTGGTCGAAAACGCCAGTTCTGGAGGCTCAAACATATTGTCCACCCCATACTATTATATATTGTTGGAAAGCCCTGGATGTCTACTTTCCAATGCCGTTGGGAGTACATCATTTGGAGCTCTACAGCTCGCGTTATACTCCGTTGAAGGTGCAGAGGTCAGTTGGCCTCACTGCAGGTTGCCACCATGTTCGTTTATGCTCATTGCGGGGCAGTTTTCTCTTCCAAGCTTTCTTCACCTATCATTAATCAACCAAACACATCAAAGCTATGCTCAAAATCATGAGATATTCATTCTTTCATAATATGTGACAATTATAGCATAAAACCTCATGAAATAGCATGAATTCATACATGGTAGATTAAATCAAAGGAAACATGAAAATCTACCCAATTGGCTTGCTTATGGCTCAAGAAAGTGCATAAAACCTATTGAAAACAAATGAAAAAGCATAAAAAAACATGACATGGTGACATGTCATCAGTTTTCTCACAGGACTATGCTTCCAGTGAGTGGTGCTTGTATGAATTGGTCAAGATATTAGAGACCATGAAATAAAAAGGACAGGAAGTTCTCCCGGTTTTTTATAAAATACAAAAATTATTATTTCAATTAAAAATAAGTCAGTCGGTTTAATATGGCAGCTGAGTTGTGTGTGAAACTCTTACTCTCTCCAATTTAGATTTCTTTTAGTAAAAGAATAAGTATATCTAGTATGCTTTTTAATTCTGGTTTATTTTCATATTATGCTAGGGGTGATGCTGATCTTATTAAGCATATAGTCAAATATGTTCTGCAGATAAAGAATTGCCCGTAGCGAATCCAAGGCTTGAGGCGAGGAATCTTGTGACTTGACTTAATTTGCTAAATTATACTTATTTCATGAATTCACAAATCATAACATAACATTGTGTCTCCGTCTGTCTCCCTCATGAATTCACAGACAGTAGAGAGAGGGCAAGAAACAGAGGAATAGCCAAAGTACCACGGAGCAAAAATAGGAGCGTTCTTCAAGTTTTTGGCTCTTCATCAATCATAGCACCAAGAGAAAGAGAATGATGGTTAAGGAGGGAGCTGACTGAAGCTTAAGAGGGAGCTGCGTTCCACTCACCCAACTGTTCTTCGAGTTTCTTTGCTAGGTGAGGACAACGACTTCATCTTCTTTCTTTTCTCCTCTAATTCAAAATTCTGATAATTCTCTTGCTCCATTTTTTCAAGTTTATTCAATTTCTTTTAACACAACTACCACCACAAGCAAAGAGAGGTGAGTGATTTTCTCTCCTCTGTGTTTAATTTGGTCGAATGGCCTTGTGAAATGTAACCAAAATTCTAGTTCTTGGAACGGTTAAGGTTTGGGCTCAAGAGAAAAACAGGGACAAGTCTTGTGTATTTGATCAACATAGAGGTAAGGGTTAGAATAGTTAGATATTGATTTTAGCTGTATTTGGTGATTAAATGGCAGAAACCTTTCTATTGAGTATGCTTATTCTCAAATAAGTTAGGCTACATAATATATTTATTGACCAGTCAGCTGCTTGATTCTTGGATCTGTATGTGAATGATTGTTGCTTTCTTAATCAGCAGTTTACTTGAAAAAGAGTAATGTCTGGGTTCTTTTAGCAATTCACTAATGTTGTTGGGACCCTTCATTTTTAATGTTTTCCTTTAGTTTTTCAATATGAAGTGAATGACCCTTTTTGCCTTGTGAACATGGAGGTTACTAAGGAAGAGCTTAATGCAAAAATTAGAGAAAAAAGTTTCCAACTTTTGGTTTGAAAAAAACCATGCAAAGTTTCCAACATGTTTGTGTTTTATTTTGTGGCAGATGGGGCTGGTGATGATTTGTTTAAAGAGATATGGAGGCTGTGCAGGGACATTAATGGATGTTCCTTGTGTTCAAGACAAAGTTTTCTATTTCCCTCAGGGTCACATTGAATTGGTATGATATACACTTCTTTACCTTGTTTCTGATTTTGTTTGTGAATTTCATTTTTTTTCTATTTTTGTGCTATGTATGCTTTCAAATTTAAGCTTTAAGGGGTTTAGTAAGTGTTATATAATTTTGATTTTTTTCTTTTGTAGTTGCCAGAACCTACAGAACAAGATTTGAGGCAGATGAAGAACCAGAAATCTCCCAAATACGATCTTCTGTCGAATAAGATATTTAAAGAACAAGATTTTTTTCTCTTCTATCAGAAGGTTAATAACTTTTTTTAGAAGATACTTATGTACACTACAAGAAAAATACCCATTCAGCCACACTTTTTTTAAGCTACATTTGAAAAGCGTAGCCTATTCATAGAATAGGCTACGCTTTTCTCTGTGTTGCCTTTTCATAAGAGAAAAGGATACACAATTGTGGCATCATTTAAAAAGTGTAGCCTTAGATATTTTAGAAATCACTTATAAAACGTAGCCGTAGGTTGATATCTATAGATTCACTTTTTGTATCAAAAGGGACGCTTTTAGAGAGTAGCCTATTTATTAAGTTTTGGGTGCATTTTAAAAGTGATGCCTAATCATTTTAGAGCAAAAAATTTGACACTTGATAAATTTTTTAATTTCTCTCTTAACTTTTTACTGGTGTAAGCACACACACTCTGTAAGCTCACAGTAAAAATTTTCCCTCCAAAACTCAGAATTCACCTAACTTGTCACCACCAACACTTCGTCGCCTATCTCATCAAACCACAAATACGTTCTGCCGTCGCACTATCCACTCAAGAACCATCGGTGTCGCCAGAAATTAAACTCCAAATATGCTCTGCCGCCGTCATCATCGAATGCCAGTGAGAGAGAGAGAGAGCTCGAGGAAGAGAGAAAACACAATGGAAGAGAGAAGAAAGGGGTGCTCTGTCGCCACTGAAGCTCCACCGCCGCTGCTAGGGCTCCACCAACACAAATACGTTCTTTCAAGGGAGGCATTGACACAGCTCTCCAAAGCACACTTAGGGATTTTTTTACCCTTTGCCCCCAAAGCACACTGATCATATCGCACCCTCACCTTCGATTCCCCATCAGAGAAACCTTTCGTGCCCTCACCTCTCACCTTCGCCACTCACCGTCCCCACTCACCACTCACCACTTACGACTTCACCACTCATTGTCAGCTGCGCCCTCCTGCATTGATCGTCAGCTGCGCCCTCCTGCATTGATCGTTAGCTGCGCCCTTACCATCGTCGTCTCTGCCCTCAACTCATCCTCTCTGCGCTCAGCTCATCTCTCTGCGCTCAAATTGTCAAGAAGGTATCTATAGATTTCTGTATGGTTCTGAAATTTGGGTGGTTAGGGTTCCAATTTTAGGGTTTTTAATTTGGGGATTTTTTATCTGGTTTATATGCAATTGTGAATTGTGATTTGATGAACAACCCATGTATTGTTGATGAACATACATGCTATTTATTTATTTCCATCCGCGTCTACTCGTTCTTCTTGCCTCTGCGCATTCTGGTTCCATTTTCTCCTTTGAATCTGCCGCTGCTTGTGCAATCTGATGATGAACATTTTTTTTAATGGTTGAGTATATTGCTAAATTTATTGCTTTAATCACTAGGTGCTGTGTTAAAGAAGGAACAAAATTTTTCTGCAACCCAGCATGTTTAAGGAGAGTCGCAAGCTTCTGCTAGGTCCATATGTCTTTGTTGAATGCTATAATTGCTAGTGCTTCCTCTAATGAACTTGTATTCTATAGTTGGAAAATAATTAATTGCTAGTGCTTCTTCAGTGTCCTACAATTTGAAAGCCCAGGAGCCTCTGTCCTTTCTTTTCATTTGTTGTATAGTTTTGCATTTGACTTGTTTTTTATGTGCAGGATAAATACAAAGTATATAATCTTTGTTCTGAGCGGCTGTATGATGCATCATTGTTTGAGGGAAAGGTGAGTCCTAAATTTTACTGAGTCTTTGAGGAGAAGTGTGGAACCACAAAAGCGATGTGAATTTCATTTATACTCCATAAACTTTAAGTGTGTCATTAATGTATGCTTTAATTTCTTTGTCTACTTTGAATATGTTAATTCATATCATCTATCATTAGTTTTGTTATGATGATAACTAGACAGCTTAGACTATATGTGTCAGCTTTCTGTTTCACTTGGGTTATAGAAAAAAGTTTCTGATTGATGCACTAATTTATGAAGTTTTATTCCTTAATTTGTCTTCAATTTTTTAAACCTTATGCTTCAGCTTACTTGTGTAACTTGATGTATTCTTGAACTATGTGTTATGTGCATTGGTGGAGATTTTGCTACTTGTGTTCAGTGCAGTAAATTGCCGGTCCTACTTGTATTCAGTGCTGTGAGATTTTGCTAATAAATATGTTTGCTAGTAAACTTAGAAGTTCATATAGTTCTAATTTCTACTGTGTTGTGTGCCTGTGTCCTTTCTTGACATGCATTTGTTGACTTATTTTGGTGTTGCATGTTATTTTGTACTTTCAGTTGATTTCCTGAGATTTTCAATTTCTGCTGAGTGTGATTAGGCAATTAGGGTTCCTAATCCCCATTGTCAAGAACAAAACACATAGCTCAAGTTGTTGCAGCTGGGCTCAATCTTCCTTTTGAAGAAGGCCCCCAGTGTAATGTTAGCCACTCAGGTTCAATTTCTGCAAGGAAGGCTGTTTAATTTCACTGCCTGCTTCATAATGTTTTTAGCCCTCAGTTATAATCTTTCTTTTATTCTCTTTCACGTATATCTTTTATAATCTTTTTTTGTCTTTCAATAGGAAGATTTGATAGAAAATACAATAGAAGAAAGTAGCCATTTTCATAGAAATATGGAGGATCTGTATTCGTTTTAGTCTTCTGGTCTTTTTCCTGTCAATATATTGTTCCAGTAGATATGATATTTGCAGATATATATATATATATATATATATATATAATGTAATTTATGTAGCGAATTGGCACCTTGAAAATTATTTTCATATAAATGAGTAAATGTGTTCTTTGGATTTAGAATATGGCATTTGCCTCTGGACCTATTGAGTTGTCAAATCAGTTTAAGATTGTGCTTGTCCGCAACTCCACATATAGATTAAATCTCCTGATCCACTTTTCATGCAATTGTTTCATTGAGCATAAATAACGAAAACATGCTTGAAAAGGATAAAAAGAGGGATACCATGCCCACATATTTTGACTTGATGTGTATTATATTTTTTATACTTCTTGAAGCTTGAAATTAATCTACTGGTTTCAGGGGATATTTCTTTTAATAATTTCTTTAAAGGTAGTTTTGCTCTGTTTGCATGACCGCCCTCTGTTTCATTAAAAAGACAATAACACTGAATTGTTCTAACATTTTTAATATTATTGTGCTTTTTCTCTTGATCAGACGAATAGATCTGTAATGTTAGATGAAATAATTGATCTGCATTTGCTTATTTCAGGTACTGCACTTATTTAATTGATCTGTCCTGTTTCTATTCAAGGAACAAGGTTTTGCCTTCTTCGATTCCGCCTGCTCTGCTCTTCTGTCCTGTGCTATCCGGTTCTGCCCTAATTTCCACCTTCTTCTAGGTTGTCTTTTTAAGCAATGAAGATTAAGCAATGGAAATTAAGCTGATTATTATTGTGGTTTATTGGCTAAGATAAGGCTACACTTATATACAGTAGCTATAGTATACAAAAAAAAAGAGGGATCTAAGGCTACGCTTATAAAAAGTAGCTATGGTATACAATGTGGTTACGCTTTACAAGTGATGCAGTAGCGTTGAAAAGCGTAGCCTATTCTGAAAAAATGAAAGCTGAAAACCGTAGCCTTTGGTCCTGGACAGCATCACTTGAAAAGCTTAGCCTATTCCCAAACTCCAAAAGCGTAGCTCTTGGTGCAGAAAAGCGTAGCCTTTGAGAATAGGCAACGGCCGAATAGGAATCATTCCAAAAAGCGTAGCCGTAGCCCAAAAAGCGTAGCCGTAGCCTAAGGCATCATTTTTTTTCACTTTTGGCTACACTTTTCAAGTGTACCTGAATGGGTGTTTTTCTTGTAGTGAACCCAGATTCTACTCTAGCGTGAGAAGGGATTTCAAGCATGGTTTCATGTTTTCTTTCCCAAGTACAACAGAGAAGAAGGATTTCACTATCATCAATCCATCAAGTACAACAGAGCTCCCTCTCTCAATGAGACGGAAGTTAGCTACTCATAGCTCAAAAATTACTCAAAAGTGAAGTGTAAAAGTGGATCTAAAACTGACTGCTTAACCCCCTTCTTCAGTACTCCTTGGGGGTATTTATACTACTCCTAGTAAAATAAAAAAAATTACAAAAGGGAAAAGGAAAATTACATTTTGGAGGGAAAAGAAAACACTCAATAAGCATGACTTCTCAGCTGGCGTGTGGCTGGCACTTTTCTGGTGTGCGTGCCACACCCTTGCTTTATGCTTGGCTAGGCTTCTCTGGAAAGTTGAACTAGCATGGCACGCCTAGGGTCTGGCGTGCCACGCCCCTTTTGTGAGTGAGTGGTTCCTCTTTTTGGCGTGCCACGCCACGAGCTCAAGTGGCACGTCCCAATGCTTCTCTCTGAATGAGGCTGGTGTGCCACGCCTGGTTGCTCAAGTGGCACGCCTAAATGAAGAATGGTGAATGGCATGCCACGCCTTTGATACAAAATGGCACGTCCCATGTAATTGGCCTCCTTCATCTTCTCTGGAAACTTATACCAGCGTGCCACGCCTAAAGGTTGGCGTGCCACGCCCATGATCTTGTCTTGGTTCCAGTAGTTGGTGTGCCACGCCTCAGTCTTCAAGTGGCACACCATAGTGAAATGCTACGGTTGGCGTGCCACGCCTTCGATACCAAGTGGCACGCCCAGTCCTTGCTTTTGGTCCTTTGTGCATTGGCGTGCCACACCTGGTTGCTCAAGTGGCACGCCTAGTCTTCAATTGCCTTCAGCCCCTTATCTGGATTATTGTACCAGCGTGCCACGTCATGCTGCTCAAGTGGCACGCTCATGGATTTGTGAACTCTTCAAGATTGGCATGCCACGCCTGTGTTCTCAAGTGGCACGCCCAAGTGACTTCTTGGGGCTGGCGTGCCACGCCTTCGACACCAATGGCACGCCATAGTGAAGGTTCTTCTTCGAATGGTGAGTTGGCGTGCCACGCCCCTTTGCTCAAGTGGCACGCCCATAGTAATTGATGAGCCAGGTGTGCCACACTCAGCTTGGCATGCCTCGCCCCTTTTATGTCCTCCATTTGGCTCTCCGGAATTTTGTATTAGCGTGCCACGCCCAGCCTCTGGCGTGCCATGCCCACATGCTTGCTTGGACTTCTTCTTTGGACTTTAGTACTGGCATGCCACGCCCAGCTCCTGGCGTGCCACGCCAGTGCATTTTTGTGGCGTTTGCTTCAAGTGGCACGCCAGTTTCATAAGGCTAGCTTCTTGTTTGTCTTCTACCTAATTTTTGATGCTTTTCTCACCTGAAATTTAGCACAACTCATCTCAAAGTAGTGTAGCATAATATTCATCAAATAATGCATGAATTGTACTGATCAAATGAGATTTATGCTCTTTTATGGTCTTCTTTATGCAAGAAAGAAGGGTAGATGATGCAACTCATCACAACACCAAACTTATGTTTTGCTTGTCCCAAGGAAATCAATGTGAGTAAACCTTTATAGCTTGAGGCCTTGGCTTTGAGTGATTGCAATACAACTAAAAGTAAGACTAAGTGTTCAACACATGTCTGAATGTTTTAATGTCATGGGAAGCTCTTGGATCCTTGAGGGTTCTTTCAGGTATAGGCCTTAGGGGTCCTTTCTATTGATGGTCACCTTGAAGTAGTAAGGGTTGTTTTGCTTTCTTGACCACGACTCTAAGTGTTTTGTCTCAAGACAATCCTTTATTTAAGCTTTCAATTAGCACTCCTAAACCAGTTGGTTTTAGGGTACTAGGTGTTGAGACACCCCTAAGAATTTACTTGCCCAGGTCTCTTCTAGACACATCTTCACCAGAAGCATCTACTAAGATCTTTAATTCTTTTTGAGATTTTTAATGTTTCTTTTTCTATCCCAGTAGTTGATGCTCAGAGCCTTGGGTCTTTATTGCTTACTACCTCTTGGTTCTATGGATATTCAAGGAACACCCTTTGGCCTTCCCTGAATTTCTGCATATAGGTGGGGTAGTTGGAGTTCATGTTAGCTACTGCATTGCATAGATAGCTCAACTTTGTTTGCGCATAGCAATTATATTCCCCTCTAGCTACAGTTCTTGCTTCATAAAGGTGTTTGAATTCAGCAAGGCTCTCCATTTGTAGTAATTGCAATCTCAGAATCACTCATAAACTTCCTTGCATTTCTCCCCAGTTAATTTGATCTTGCTGCTCCTTGAGATCCTCAAAACCCCCTTGGAGTTGTTGAATGTTTTGGTTGACTTGGCTCCATTATTGTTGTTGAGTTTCTTTGAGTTGGTTGACATCTTCCCTCAAATGGTGTAGATCTCCCTTCATTTGGTGTACATCTCCTTACAGTTGCTCCCAGTTGAATCCCTCTGGAAATTGCTGATATTGGTATTGTGGTGGTGGTTGAAGTGCCAGGAATTGAGGTTGCTCTTCTGCCTCTTGTTGTTGTTGTTGTTGTTCATGGGCATGAGCTCTTCGTTCTCTGGCCCTGTGGAGTGGGTGAACAGCCACCACCTTGGCCATCTTTTTGACAGTTATGAACTTGTCTTGCTTCAGTAGCACTTCATCAATGATCTTTTTAACTCCAGCCTCATCACATAGGCTCTGTATAATGCTGGGGAATGCGAACCTTTTGTTGTCACTGGTACTTTTCAGCACTTTGTTGATATTGTTGGCAATCATCTCCCCCACATTGATGTTCTCTCCTTTCATGATGCTGTAGATGAGTACAGCTCTCTCTTTGGTCACCTCTAAAGTGTTGGATGTGGGGATTAGGGACCTCCTCACAAATTCTAGCCACCCTCTAGCTTGGGGGCTCAAATCTCTTCTCCTCAATTGATTGGGTATCCCATCCTTGTCATTGATCCAACGCACATGCATCACACAAATCTCATTCAGGATCTCATCAAACCCAGGGTCTTGCTGCTTCATTCTTTCTTCAAAGCTCCGAGTGGAGCTTGTCCTCTTTGCCATTAGCATTCTCTCTATGCTAGAGGGATTGTAGTCAATGGACTTTCCCCTTACATAGCTAATGTAGCCGTAGTGTTGCCCTGGTTGAGACACTGCGTTGGCATAGAATTCCCTCACCATGCTCTCTACCACTTTCCTTGGTGGGTTGCATAGAAGTGACCAACCTTTATTATTGATCTCAATGTTGATTTCAATGTGCTCGTTCCTCCCTAATTGGAAAACAACTTCTGGAATGATCTCCCTCTTACTCACCCAACCATAGAATTGATTTTGGTTGAATGCGGAGAGGAACTTGTAGTCATTGAAGGAACTTGAGGATCCAGAGATTGGTTCCTTGACTTTTCTTTTCTTTGAGGCTGAGCTTTTTGGTGGCGCCATGAGGTTGAGAGAGTGTGTTTGAGAGTGAAATGGGGGTTGCAAGAAAGAGCAAGCCAAACAAGGTTTTGCTCCAACACCAAACTTAGGACTTGGTTGTCCCAATCAAGAAAAAAAGAAAGAGAGAAAGTAGGCAAAGAGATGGAAAAAGATGAAAAGAGAAAGGAAGGTGAGGGCTATATGCTCTTCGTGTGTGATTGGGGTTGTTGAAGTGGAATAGGAGATGGTGAAGTGAGATTTTTATAATGGGTGAATGTTGTGGTGGGAAAGGTGGGAAATAAAAAGGGTTAAATGTTTTCCCACTTGGGGAGTGGCGCCTAGCGTGGGAAGAGGCGCCAACTCTTTTCTCACTGTGTCTTCTGCATGTGTTGAGTTCCAAAATGTAAGTACACTTTGACTTCCTTGCTTTGTGAGTTGATTACTAAGTAGACCCCATCTTCTCTCCTGAAATAAAACTTAACCCATTAGTAATGACAAAAGAACCCCTTCACATTCCTTCTCATCAAGAGTGAATTGGATTGCAACTGATGGGTGTCCCTTGGGACACCAAACTTAATTCTTTGGCATCTCAATAAATTGGTTTTATCATTGTGTATTTAATGTGTCCATAAGAGTAGAATAACATCAATCTTTTCATTTTCTTTTGATTCCAATTCCTCTGAACTGATTAAACACATTCATGTTTTTACCCAAAGCATTAAGTGCTTTTAAACTAGGTGACTTGGGCTACTAGATGATTATTGGTGGTGGCCACACCAAACTTAATCTTTGGGCTTACTCTTCAAATCAAGATATAAACTGTTTGTACGCCTAGATTAAGTTGGTGAGAGGCCACACCAAACTTAGCAATTTAGCTAATCCTCAGCCCAATCACTCATCATGATATATGCCTTCATCAAGTTGCAATTCCGGGAAAAAAATGTAAAGAAAGTCTAGCTACCAAAGCTAAAATCAAAAATTCTAATATGCAATTGTAAACTAATCCTAATATGGTAATGTAAGATAAATGGGAGACTGAAAAGTAAACTACCAAATGCAACGAATTTTTAAACTACTTCTAAGAAAAGTAACTAAATAAAAAAGGATAAAGTGTTGGGGTGCCTCCTAACTAGCGCTTCTTTATTGTCATTAGCTTGACATTCCTTCATCTTCAACTGAGCTTGTAGCTCACTCCCTGCTCCTCTAAGGAGCCTCCCAAGTAGTGTTTGAGTCTATGGCCATTGACAGTAAAAGTTCTCTGAGTCTTGTCCTCTATGAGCTCCACATGACCATAGGGAAACACCTTGAGTATGGTGAAAGGTCTTGACCATCTAGAGTTCAGTTTTCCAGGGAAGAACTTGAGTCTTGAGTTGTAGAGTAACACTTTCTGTCCTTCAGTAAACTCCCTTCTTGCTATCTTTTGGTCATGCCACCTTTTTGTGTTCTCTTTGTAGATTTTTGCATTCTCATATGCTTGATTCCTAAACTCCTCCAGCTCATTGAGTTGCATTAATCTCCTTTCTCCAGCAGCTTGCTCATTATAGTTTAAGATCTTTAGAGCCCAGAATGCTCTATGCTCAAGTTCAACTGGCAAGTGACAAGCCTTGCCATATACCAGTTGGTATGGAGACATCCCAATCGGAGTCTTATAGGCTGTTCTATAGGCCCATAGTGCATCATCCAGCTTCTTAGACCAATCCTTTCTTGAACTTCCAACAGTTTTTTCAAGGATTCTTTTTAGCTCTCTATTGGAAATTTCAGCTTTCCCGTTGGTCTGTGGGTGGTATGGAGTTACCACTTTGTGCTTTACTCCATCTCTGAGAAGGAGTGCCTCGAGTTGTTTGTTGAAGAAGTGTGTCCCTCCATCACTAATGAGAGCTCTGGGAACTCCAAATCTACTGAAAATGTTCCTTCTCAAGAAGCTTATCACAATCTTGTTGTCATTTGTTGCAGTGGCTATGGCTTCTACCCACCTTGAGACATAATCAATAGCCACCAATATGTAGCTATTAGAGTAGGAGGTTGGGAAGGGTCCCGTGAAATCAATCCCCCATACATCAAATAGCTCTAACTCTAGTATGAATTGCTGTGGCATCTCATTTCTCTTGGTTTGATTACCAGCTCTTTGGCATTCATCACACCTTGACATCATTTCCTTGACATTCTTAAATATTGTTGGCCAGTAAAATCTGGATTGAAGCACTTTTGCTGCTGTCCTTTCTCCACTGAAGTGACCTTCATATGCAGATCCATGGCACTGCCATAATACTTCCTGCCCTTCCTCATGAGGTATACACCTTCTTAGAATTCCATCAGCACACTTCTTGAACAAATAAGGATCGTCCCAAATGTAGTGTTTGGCATCCTTAATTAGCTTCCTCCTCATGTGCCTATTGATGTTGGTTGGTAGTTCCCCAATAGCCTTGAAGTTGGCTATGTCTGCAAACCATGGAGCTACTCGAATCATCATCAATTATTCATCAGGAAAGCTTTCATTGATTGCTACTTGCTGCCTTTCTTCTTCTTGTGGAATCCTTGAGAGGTGGTCAGCTACCTTGTTCTCTGCTCCGCTCCTATTTTTAATCTCAATATCAAATTCTTAGAGCAACAAGATCCACTTTATTATTCTGGGCTTAGATTCTTGTTTGGTAAGAAAGTATTTGAGTGCTGCATGATTAGTGAACACAATTACTTTTGAGCCAATAAGATATGATCTAAACTTGTCAAAAGCAAAAATTTTGGCTAAAAGTTCTTTCTCCGTGGTGGTATAGTTCTTTTGATTCTCATTAAAAACCTTGCTAGCATAGTAAATAACATGTACTAGCTTGTCTTTCCTCTGTCCTAGAATAGCACTAACAGCAAAATCAGATGCATCACACATTAGTTTAAAGGGAAGATCCCAGCTTGGTGGTGCTATAATAGGTGCAGAGGAGAGTTTCTTCTTAAGTTCATCAAAGGCTACCATGCACTCTCTATCAAAAACAAAGGGTGTATTTGAGACAAGTAGGTTGCTAAGGGGTTTTGCAATCTTTGAAAAATTTTTGATAAACTTCCTATAGAACCCAGCGTGTCCCAAAAAACTTCTGATTGCTTTGACATTGCAAGGTGGAGGTATTTTTTCAATTACTTCCACTTTTGCCTTGTCTACTTCTATGCCATCTTTTGAAATCTTGTGACCAAGAACCACCCCTTCAGTCACCATAAAATGGCACTTCTCTCAGTTTAAAACCCGGTTGGTTTCTTGACACCTTTTTAGCACAAGAGCAAGATGGTATAGGCAATCAGAATATGAGTTCCCAAATACAGAGAAGTCATCCATGAATACTTCTATGAACTTCTCAATCATGTCTGAAAAAATGGAGAGCATGCACCTTTGGAATGTTGAAGGTGCATTGCACAATCCAAAGGGCATTCTCCTATAAGCAAAGACACCATATGGACAAGTAAATGAAGTTTTTTCCTGATCCTTCGGGTCTACAACAATTTGATTGTAGCCCGAATACCCATTTAGCAAGCAATAGTACTTATGTCCTGCCAATCTTTCAAGCATCTGGTCCATGAAAGGTAAGGGAAAGTGGTCCTTTCGGGTGGCTTCATTGAGTTTACAGTAGTCAATGCACATATGCCATCCGGTCACTGTCCTTGAGGGTATCAATTCATTCTTCTCATGTGCCACAATAGTGATCCCTCCTTTCTTAGGGACTACTTGCACCGGGCTTACCCAAGGGTTGTTTGAGATGGGTAGATCACCCCTGCTTGCCACAATTTTAACACTTCTTTCTGAACCACTTCATTCATAGTTGGATTCAGCCTCCTTTGTTGTTGTCTTGAAGGTTTGGCATCTTCTTCAAGTAAGATCTTATGCATAGACATTGAAGGACTGATCCCTTTCAAATCTGCAAGTGTCCAACCTATGGCATCCTTGTGTTGTCTTAGCACTTGGATGAGCTCCTCTTCTTGTTCCTTACTCATACTTGAATTTATGATCACTGGTTGGGTGTTATTAGCACCTAGATATGCATATTTCAAGTTGGGTGGTAATGCTTTCAGCTATAGTTTTGGTGACTTTGCATCTTTGTTGCTTGTAATGGTTAGCATGATTGAGTTTCCCATGGTTGCTTGTGTTGATTCTGCATCTGGTGCTTGTTCCAACTCTATGGTTCCTCCACATTGTTCTTCTTCCGAGACTTCTTGAACTATTTGTTCCATGGTGTCTACCAGCATGCATTCTCCTATGGATTCCTTGGGGTAACTCATTGCCTTGAAGACATTGAAGACTATTTTCTCTTCATGCAACCTCAAGACAAGTTCCCCTTTTTGCTCATCGATGATGGCTCCAGCAGTAGCTAGGAATGGTCTTCCTAAAATAATTGACGTGTTGGCCTCTTCTTCCATGTCTAGCACTGAACTCTCCTACTTTTACTAGCAAGTCTTCCACCACCCCATGTGGAAACTTAAATATTCTGTCAGCCAATTGGAGTGCCATTCTTGTTGGCTTGGCTTCCTCAATCTTCATCCTTCTCATCATAGTCAGGGACATAAGATTTATGCTAGCTCCCAAATCACACAAAGCTTTCTCAATGGTGATGTCTCCTATGATGCAGGGAATTTGGAAACTCCCTGGGTCTTTTTGCTTTTGAGGTAGCTTCTTCTGTATGATGGCGCTGCATTCTTCAGTCAAGATTATGGTTTCTCATGCTTCCCAGTTCCTCTTTTTGGTTATAAGCTCCTTTAAAAATTTAGCATAGAGTGGCATTTGTTCTAATGCCTCAGCAAAGGGTATATTGATTTGGAGCCTCTTGAAGATCTCTAGGAACTTAGAAAATTGGCCATCTTTCCCATCTTTTCCCAGTCTTTGTGGGTATGGTGCCCTTGGTACATAAGGCTTCAAGACGGGTTTTGGTGGAGGTGGAGCAGGGATTTCTTCTTCATCCTTATTCTTATGATTTGCTGCAACTTCTTCATGCTTGTCTTTGCTTGGGGTTCCTTCTTCTACAACCTTCCCACTTCTTAGAGTAATGGCTTTGTATTCTCCTCTTGGGTTAGCCATGGTATCACTAGAAAATATGTGTGTGGGGAGTGGGATTTGCTTGGATAAAATCCTCACTTGTGCTTCTAACTTTGAGATTGCTGTGCCTTGATTTTTCAGGTTTGACCTGTATTCCTCTTGATTAGCATCTATCCTTCTGTCAGTTTGTGCTTGTCTGTCCATGAGGGTGGAGATTGCTCCTGTAATTTGTGAGGACAGTTGTGCTATTGCAGCTTTCATCTTCTTAAAGTTGCTCTTGATCTCACATGGTTGCATAGTTGAGGATGGTGTATCTTGATTGAGGTTGTTGTGTGTGGCTTGGTTACTATGGTATGATGTGTTTTGTGAGTTGTAGTAGGGTCTATGGTTCCCTATTTGATGGTTGGGGTTGTGGTTGAAATGCTAATTTGATGAATAAGGCTTGTTGTGGTCCTGGTTGTGGTTTTGTTGATTTTCCCACCCAAAGTTTGGGTGCTTCTTCCAACCTAGGTTGTATGTCTTAGAGTGTGGGTCATATGGTGGTCTGGATGAATTGTTCACATAATTGGCTTGTTCCCAGTCACCTTCAGATTCTGGTGCATTCCCTTCTTGATGAGGAGTTTGGTCTTGAATGACTGAGGCTTGGTTGGCCTCCATCCTTTTGGTTAGAGCTGCTATTTGAGCTGCAATTGCTTTGTTCTGAGCTAACAAGGCATCTACAGAGTTGAGCTCTAGCACCCCCTTCTTCTTAGTCCTTTCTAAAGCATAGAAATACTCATTTTCAGCTACAATCTCAATGACATCTATGGCCTCTTCAAAGGTTTTCTTCTTGTTGAGAGAGCCTCCTGAAGAATAGTCCACAGCCTTCTTTGTTTCATCGGATACTCCCTCATAAAAGATGTGTAGTTGTACCCATTCATTGAACATTTCTGGTGGGCATCTTCTTGTCAGATCTTTGAATCTCTCCCAGGCCTCATAAAGTGTTTCTCCATCTTGTTGTCTGAAAGTTTGCACCTCAGCTCTCAGCCTATTGATTCTTTGTGGGGGGTAAAATCTTGCGAGGAATCTGTTCACGACCTCCTCCCATGTAGTTAGGCTATCCTTGGGGAATGATTCCAACCACTTTGCTGCCTTATCTCCGAGTGAGAAAGGGAACAAGGGTAGTTTGTAGATGTCGGGGTGTACCCCGTTGGACTTTACAGTATCACATATCCTCAAGAATATAATGAGATGTTGATTAGGGTCTTCTTGGGCACTTCCTCCATATGAGCAATTATTCTGAACAAGTGTGATGAGCTGAGGTTTCAGCTCAAAATTATTGGCATGAATTGTTGGTTTTAGGATGCTGCTGCCATAATTTCCTGGGTTTGGGTTGATGTAGGAGCCTAAAACTCAACTTTCTTGCCCATCATGATTTACTGGGCCTTCTCTATCATTGTGAGCTTCTTGTTCATGGTGGTTCTCCTTGTTCTCCTCCATGTTTGTTTCAAAATACTCTTCCTCTTCCTCAGTACCAACGACTCATTTTCCTCTTGCTTCCCTCCTTAATCTAAGGAAGGTCCTCTCAGGTTCAGAACCAAAGGAAGTTGAAGCACCACTTTTTCTACCTGTCATACAACCAACAAGGCAAAAACTAAGAAAGAAAATGAATGAAGAAATTACTCTTGTTAGAGTGGTTGTTAGTGTGAGTGGTGCAATTAATCGAACAGTTAGAGGAGTGGAAATATGAAAAAAATACTCAAAAAAGAAAGAACTAGAACTCAAAATAAAAGAAATAAAAGGTGCTAAATAAAATAAAATGACATGGAATTTAAATTGCTTAATCTAGCTCTCCAATTGATTTAATCATTGTCAAATTTAAGCCAATCCCCGGCAACGGCGCCAAAAAACTTGATGACCAGAATTCACACCCCATTCAAAATTTGGTGAATTAGTTCTTTTGGCAAGCGCTCCAAAATTATCATCAAGTAATAACCCACAGAGGAGTGGGATATTATCCACAGAGTTTGGCAAACTTGAGCAGTTTTAATCAATTGATGAATTAGTCAAGCGGATCAATAGGATTGTAGAGTGCAAAATTGTAAATGACATAAATGTAAATGACTAGAATATAAAGAAAAGCAATAAAGTGCAGAAATATAAATGGTGAAAAGTAAAGGGCAGAATCATAAATGACTTGAATGTAAATGTGAATGGGGAATTGCTGGATGTAAAAATAAACAGTAAGGAAATGGATAGATAAGAATGGGAAAATTCATTGAGATTGGGAGATGTTGTCTCTTTCGATCGAATCTAGCTTATATTCTCTTCAATCATGCAACTTATTGACCTCTTGGCAATCATGATTGATTGAGCCCCAATCCCTTGGTGACTCAATCTCTCAGATCTCGATCAATAGCCAATTCCTTAGTCTAATTGCTCATGAAGAGGGAAAATTACATTTTAGAGGGAAAAGAAAATATTCAATAAGCATGACTTCTCACCTAGCGTGTGGCTGGCACTTTTCTGGCGTGTCACATGCCTTTCATTTCCAGCTTGGCATGCCATGCCTACTCCTTCAAGTGGCACGCTCGTCCCTCTCTCAACCTTGGCATGCCACGCTTTCGAACTCAAGTGGCATGCCCTCGGTCTTTCTCACTTCTCTTTGCCTCTGGAAAGTTGTACTGGCGTGCCATGCCCTTGCTCTATGCTTGGTTAGACTTCTCTGGAAAGTTGAACTAGCGTGGCACGCCCAAGGTCTGGCGTGCCATGCCCCTTTTGTGAGTGAGTGGTTCCTCTGTTTGGCGTGCCATGCCACGAGCTCAAGTGGCACACCCCAATGCTTTTCTCTGAATGACACTGGCGTGCCATGCATGGTTGCTCAAGTGGCACGCCTAAATGAAGAATGGTGAATGGCGTGCCACGCCTTCGATACCAAGTGGCAAGCCCCATGTAATTGGCCTCCTTCATCTTCTCTGGAAACTTATACCAGCGTCCCATGCCTAAAGGCTGGCGTGCCACGCCCATGATCTTGTCTTGGTTCCAGTAGTTGGCGTGCCACACCTCAGTCTTCAAGTGGCACGCCATAGTGAAATGCTAAGGTTGGCGTGCCACGCCTTCGATACCAAGTTGCATGCCCAGTCCTTGCTCTTGGTCCTTTGTGCATTGGCGTGCCACGCCTGGTTGCTCAAGTGGCACGCCAAGTCTTCAATTGCCTTCAGCCCCTTCTCTGGATTGTTGTACCAGCGTGCCACACTATGCTGCTCAAGTGACACGCTCATGGATTTGTGAACTCTTCAAGCTTGGCGTGCCACGCCTGGGTTCTTGATGAGCGGATAATTTATACGCTTTTTGGCATTGTTTTTAGTATGTTTTTAGTAGGATCTAGTTACTTTTAGGGATGTTTTCATAAGTTTGAAAAAAAAAAAGTTTTAAAATAAAAATGTTTTCAAAAATAAATTATTCTATGACTTCAAAATTTTTAAGAATGAATTCTAGTATTTCGAAAAATACAAAAATAAAAATCCAAAAAAATTAGAAAATCATAAAAATCAAAAATATTTTTCTATTTCTTGTTTGAGTCATGAGTCATGTCATAAGTTTGGTGTCAATTGCATGTGCATCTTGCATTTTTTTCGAAAATTCATGCATTCATAGTGTTCTTCATGATCTTCAAGTTGTTCTTGGTAAGTCTTCTTGTTTGATCTTGATGATTTTTTGTTTTGTGTCTTTTCATGTTTATCATATGCATTCTTGAATTCTTAGTGCGTAAGCATTAAAGAATTCTAAGTTTGGTGTCTTGCATGTTTTCTTTGCATTAAAAATTTTTCAAAAATATGTTCTTGATGTTCATCATGATCTTCATAGTGTTCTTGGTGTTCATCTTGACATTCATAGCATTCTTGCATGCATTCATTGTTTTGATCTAAAAATTTCATGCATTGCATAATTTTCATGTTTCCATAAAAAAAAAAAAATTTCAAAAAAATCAAAAAAAATATCTTTCCCTTTTTTCTCTCATCAAATTTGAAAATTTGAGTTGACTTTTTCAAAAAATTTTAAAATCAAGTTGTTTCTCATGAGTCAAATCAAATTTTCAATTTGAAAATCTTATCTTTTTCAAAATCTTTTTCAAAAATCAAATCTTTTTCAAAATTCTTAGTTATTTTCGAAAATTAAAAAAATATTTTTTAAAAATATTTTTCTTAATGTTTTTATGTTAAATTCACATTTCTGGACTTTACTATGAGTCTGTGTGTTTTTCTGTGATTTCAGGTATTTTCTGGCTGAAATTGAGGGACTTGAGCAGAAATCAGATTCAGAGGTTGAAAAAGGACTGCTGATGCTGTTGGATTCTGACCTCCCTGCACTCAAAGTGGATTTTCTGGAGCTACAGAACTCGAAATGGCGCGCTTCCAATTGCGTTGGAAAGTAGACATCCAGGGCTTTCCAGCAATATATAATAGTCCATACTTTGGCCAAGAATGGACGACGTAAACTGGCGTTCAACGCCAGCCTTCTGCCCAAATCTGGCGTCCAACGCCAGAAAAGGATCCAAAACCAGAGTTGAACGCCCAAACTGGCACAGAAACTGGCGTTCAACTCCACAAATGGCCTCTACATGTGCCATTACCAGGGATTATTAAGATCCCAATTCATTACACCATGATCTCTTTGGGGTATTTTTGATTTCATACAAATACAAAGAGACTAACTTTGAGGATCACAATTTCGTCCACCAGTTCTCAAGTGGCACGCCCAAGTGACTTCTTGGGGCTGGCGTGCCACGCCTTCGACACCAAGTGGCATGCCATAGTGAAGGTTCTTCTTGGAATGGTGAGTTGGCGTGCCACACCCCTTTGCTCAAGTGGCACGCCCATAGTAATTAATGGGCCAGGCGTGCCACGCCCCTTTTATGTCCTCCATTTGGCTCTCTGGAATTTTGTATTAGCGTGCCACGCCCAGTCTCTGGCGTGCCACGCCCACATGCTTGCTTGGACTTCTTCTCTGGACTTTAGTACTGGCGTGCCACGCCTAGCTCCTGACGTGCCACGCCAGTGCATTTTTGTGGCGTTTGCTTTAAGTGGCATGCCAGTTTCACACGCCCAGCTTCTTGTTTGTCTTCTACCCAATTTTTGATACTTTTCTCACCTGAAATTCAGCACAACTCATCTCAAAGTAGTGTACTATAATATTCATCAAATAATGCATGAATTGTACTGATCAAATGAGATTTATGCTCTTTTATGGTCTTCTTTAAGCAAGAAAGAAGGGTAGATGATGCAAGTCATCAACCACCCAAGTGGAAAAATGATGATCAACACGAAGACGGGTGCAACAGCAAGGTTTGGGACCCCAGAATTCATTCTAGCAATCAAAACTCTTGGGGCCTTGTCTCTTACTTTAACTTGCTTGAAGGCTTTATGCAACTAGTATGGGATCCCAGAGGCTATTGGAATTGCAAACATTGGTGGACATTCCTGGATGAGTTAAAACATAAGCCACCATGACAGGGAACTCACCAAATGTCCAACTTAAGGACTCTAACTAAAAGTGCTAGGTTGGAGACAACCCACCATGGTATGATCGTCCTTTTTCAGTCTTAGCTTTATTTTATTTTGTTTTATTCCTAGTTTTATTTTATTCTATTTTTCTTAGAGTTCATTCATAATGTCTGCATCAGCATCTATATTTCGCATTTTGCATACTCCATAAAAGAAGGGGGGTAACCCACGCGTGCGCGTAGGCCACGCGTGGGCGTCGATTCCCAATTTTGCTATCCCATCCAACGAACAGAAAGTTGAGATGGAATCGTGCAGCTGGTGTGCTCTGCATATACTTTGACCAACGCGCACGCGTCAACGATGCATGCGCGTCCTTTGGAACTTGGGAAATCCACGCGTCCACGTCAAGCACGCGCACGCGTGGATAGGACAATCGGCGTAAATTGGTGTTTGATCTGAGAGTTGTGCTGCCCTTGTGATGGAACTGTGCTAGAGGCACAAAATCATTCCACGCGTACGCATCCGTGACGCGTGCGCGCTATTTCGCTTTCAGACCACCCATGCGTACACGTGGGCGCTGCTTACGCGTCGAACGGCCAACTCAGATGTCACGCGTATGCGTGATGCACGCGTGCGTGTGACACCCCATTTTTTAATTCTTTCTTTTTTTTCTTCTATCTTCTCTCCCTCTTGCCTCCTCCTTTCTTACTTTCTTCTTCTTCATCTCTTTAACTTCTCATCATTCTCCCCCTTCATTCTATTTTACATAATTTAATTGCATTCTATCATTCATTGCATTTTAATTTTGTGCATATTTTTATTTTCTCTTCTAAATTTATCATTTTTTTCCATTGGTGTTAAATTTTCTTATTCAACTGTTACATCTTTTCTTGCATTACTCTCGTGCTTCATGACTAGTTCTATTCTGATTAGGAAATATTATTTAAGTCAATGCTAATCTTTTATGATAGTTGTACTCCTTTTGCATTGACATGAATTTAATTGATATGCCATTTGCTTCTTCTATTTTGTCCCTTGCATGTTGTAGCTACCATGTTATTGAGGCCCTCACTATTTGGCATCCACCCAACTATATTTTATTTGTTTTCTATCTTTGTTTTTAGGTTACTTTTCTCCTTCTTCTTCTTCTTTCAAGATGGCCACCAAAGAAGGGATAGGAAAAGCTTCTCAATGGGGCAACAAACAAGTCCATCTGCACAATCTTTGAAGAAAAGCATCAGTTGGAGCAAACCGTCCACTTGCATATCTTAGCATGCACCGAGGACGGTGCAATCTTTAAGTGTGGGGAGGTCGATACTGACATCCGTGGGTTAGTTATTTCCTATTTCAACACCAATATTTAATTTTTCTTGTTAAATTAGTTATTGCATTTGCATGTTTGATTGCATGTTTGTTTAATTTTGTGCATATTTTACCACTACTTGATTAAAGTAATGAGTTTCCTTCCAAGACCCTATTTGATAGCTTTTCACTAATTTAAATTAAAATTTTTGTTAAACTGGTTTGAAGACTGTAAATTGGAACATGAATTATAGCTAAGAACACACAACCTGTGAGATTTGAGCTTAATTACATGGTTACATTATTTAACCATAATATTTTATTCTTGTGTGTTTCCTTCTCTATGATTGTAATCTATATTTTGTTCCATTATATATGTCCATTGTTTAGTATATTTACATGATTGCATATGATTGAGGCCATTATTTGTTATTAGCTCACTCATCCCAAATAGCCTACCCTTTCAATCACGTTTGCTAGCCACCTTGAGACGTTTAATCCCCATTTGTTCTATATTTTACCACATCACTAGCCTTAAGCGGAAAAATAATTAATCACCACAAGTGAATCTTTGGTTAGCTTAAGTTAGAGATTGTGTATCAATTAAGTGTGGAGAACTATGGGAACTTGGGTTGATGAAAGTGTACAGTGTTCTATTGACAAAATATTAGGAGTTTGGGTGCATACTCATAAGAGACCAAAAAAAAAATTAAAAACTCATGTGCATTGATATGTTATGTTTGCTTTATGATTCAAAAAAAAAAAACCAAAAATATTCAATTAAATTTGTAAATAAAAAAATAAGGGGACAAAATTACCCCAATGCTAAGTTTAATAAAAGATCAATGCATATGTGAAAAATTAAAGAAATATTTGGTACATGAGTATGTGATACAAAAGTGGGAATTATGGGTAGCTAGGCATGATTTTAGAGTTACATAGAGTGTGTGTGTGTTAGGCAAGAGCTTAGGTTAGTCAAAGATTCATACTATAGCTCACTTGGCTATACATATATCCTCACCCTTACCTTAGCCCCACTACAACCATGAAAAGACCTCATGATGTTTGCATTGGTATACTAAATTTCTGCTAATTGGTTAGGTGAAGAACAAAGTTTAGAAAGCATGACTAGAGAAGAGTAGAGTGATTAACCCTAGACACTTGCGAGATTGGAGTGATATACACTACTAGTAAGGGTTCAATGCTTGATTCTGTGTTCCCTGCTTTCATGAGCTATCTTCTCACAAGTTTACTTGTCTTTTATTTGTGTGATTTAAATTTGTGGAATCTAATTTGTTTTTATCTTGAAGAACTTATTTACTTTTAACCAAGTAGACAGAACCATCATAGCATATAGTTGCATTCATAGGTTGTATCTCATGAGTCTTACTTTCCCCCATTCATTATTTATAACTCCTTAAGCTTAGCATGAGGATATGCTAATGTTTAAGTGTGGGAAGATTGATAAACCGCTATTTTATAGTTTATTTTGTGTTAATTTGAGTGGTTTTTATCAATTCTTTGCTTACTTATTCATATAAATTGCATGGTTTTACAATTCCTTTCTGATTTTGTGATATAATTGAAAACATGTTTCCTAGGCCTTTAAAATGTCAATTTTAATTATCCTTTATTACCATTCGATACCGTAATCTGTGTGTTAAGTGTTTTCAGGCTTTATAGGGCAGGAATGGCTTAGGGATGGAAAGGAAACATGCAAAAGTTGAAGGGACGTAAAAAATGAAGTTTTGAGAAGCTGGCAGTGACGCGCACGCATGGGTGACACGTATGCATGCCTAGCGCAAAGGATGAGCGACACGTATGCGTGCCTGACGCGTACGCGTGACAAGAAAAATACCAAATGATGCGTATGTGTGACTGACGCGTAGGCGTGACATGCGCTACCTGCAGAATTTGCAGAAAATGCTGGGTGCAATTTTGGGCTAAGTTTGGACCCGTTTTCGGCCCAGAAACGCAGACTAAAGCCAAGGGACAAGCAGAGACTCAAGGGGGACATCATAATTTTCATCCATTCATTAATTGACAACAATTTTAGGTTTAGATGTAGTTTCTAGAGAGAGAGGCTCTCCCCTCTCTCTAGGTTTTAGGATCTCTCTTAGTTTTAGGTTTATTTCTTCTCAATTCCAGGTTCAATGTTCCTTTAATTTAGTTTCTCTTCTACTCTTATTTATTCTAGTATTCTGGTTTATTTATTTTCCCAATTTGGTTTATGAACTCCACGTTAGATTTGATTTCTTTATTTAATGCAATTTGAGGTATTTCATATTTATGATTTTAATTTAGCTTTTTACATTCATGGCTTTGGTTGATTAATTGGAGACGCTTGAGTTATCAAGCTCCCTTGTTGATTGATAATTGAGACTTGCTAATTGACATGAATTCCACTAACTCTAGTCTTTCCTTGGGAGTTGACTAGGACTTGAGGGTTCATATTGATTTATCCACTTGACCTTCCTTCATAGTTAGAGGATAACCAAGTGGGAGCAATGATAAATCCTGATTTCATGGTTTATCTTGTGCTTAATTTGGGTGGTTTTATCAACTTTTCTCACATTTATTCAATGAAATAGTATAGTTTTGTAATTCTCCCTTGATTTGTGCTTAAATATGAAAACATACTTTTTAGGCCTTAAAATAGCTAAATTTAACTCACTTTAATTCCATTCGACGCCTTGATATGTTTGTTGAGTGATTTCAGGTTCATAAGGCAAGTATTGGATGGAAGAAGTGAGGAGAAAAGCATGCAAAGTGGGAGAACTCATTAAGAAATTAAGGAACCATATAGCTGTCAAGCCTGACCTCTTCGCACTCAATCGACCATAACTTAAGCTACAGAGGTCCAAATGAGACAGTTCTAGTTGCGTTGAAAAGCTAACATCCGGGGCTTCAAAATGATATAAAATTTGCCCTATGTTGCTTCGCGTTCAGGGGCGCGCACGCGCCATGCATACGTGCGCGCCGTTTCTGCACATGGCCCATTAAAAGTGAAATCGTGGCCAGCGATTTGTAGCTCATTTTGGGCCCAATCCAACTCATTTCTGATGCTATTGAACCCAAGGATTGAGGGGGAAATGAACCAAATAGTCATAGTTTAGTTTTCATCATGTTTTAGGGTAGAATTCTAGAGAGAGAGGCTCTCTCCTCTCTCTAGATGTAAGATAGAAATTAGGATAAAGTTAGGTTAATCACTCTCAAATTTCTCTTTCAATTCATGTTTTGATTTTAATTCTCATTATATTTTAGTGTTCTATTGTCTTTGCTCTTCTAGTTTTACTTGTTAATTTCTTATTTTGCTCTCTTATGTTGATGAACAATTGTTGGATCTTGATTTCTCTTAATCCAATTTTATATTTCCATGTCTCTTTTATGTTGATCTTGATTGTTATTATTGATTTCTTGCTTATGTTAGTTATGGGTTTC
>NC_029793.2:61458060-61468041 GCF_000816755.2 Arachis ipaensis | reverse complement strand
ACTAATCTAATTAGTAGATAGGTTGGGACTTATGGGTTGATGTGATCAAGCCTATTTGACATACTTCAAGCTTAGGAGTAGATATTACGTACTTAAGGCTTTTAGAAGTAGACTTAATGGGTTGGCCTCTCATAATTATCAATATTTGGTATGTAGACTAGGATGGTGATCTCAATTACCTATGTCTAGCCAAGAGTTCTTTTCCATTTCTTTTGTTAGTTCATTGTTCATTTACTTTTCTTGCCATTTATTTTCTTGCCAAAACACAAAATCAAAATCTCTTACCCCTTTATAGCCAATAATTGAGCACTTCATTACAATTCCTTGTGAGACGACCCAGAGTTCAAATACTTCGGTTATTTCTTATTTGGGATTTGTTACTTGTGACAACCAAATTTTTTATTGGGAGGATTGTTTGTTGGTGTAGAACAATACTTGCAACGAAAATTCATTTTGTGTGAAATTCTATACCGACACGACAATTTTTCTTAAATCAAAATGGCGCCGTTGCCGGGGAGTTGTAATGTTGTTATGTTATTGGCTATTATGAACATTGTGAATATGTTTGCCTTTTGCTTATTTGTTAGTTTTCGTCAGGCTTAGGACTTTGTTGCTTATTTTTGTAGCTTTTGTTTTTATTTGCTATTATGAATTCTTATCACTTTGGCTATGAGTTTGGCTCAAATTATGTTGTAGGAAATGGGAACTACAATGGTAACATGCATCAAGGATTTGGAAATCAGAAATGGGAGGAGCCTCAAAGGATTGATCAACCTTCTTGGCAACCACAACCTCTGGTTTCTTATGGGTATAATCCTAATCCTAATGCATATCAATCTAATGGATATGGTGACCCTTATTGTGATTGTTAACAACCACCACCATATGCCTATGAACCACCTCCTCAACATAATTTTGAACCACCTTACTCACAAGCCCCATACCACCAAACACCTCATTATGACCCTAATCCCTATCCACTATACCAACCACCTTATGAACCATATGAACCATACATGGAACCACCACCATTCCAACACAATTACTCACAAGAACCACCTCAATATACACTAACTCCATACCCTTACCAAGATGAACCAACTTCCAATTATGAAACGTCCTTCCCAAACAATGAACCTTCTTTTTCCACACCACCTCCAATGGATGATTCTCTTCAAGAATGTGTTAGTTCTTATATTCAAAGCCAAGAATAGAACCAAAAGGAGTTTAAGGAGCTAGAAACCAAGATAGCTATCCTAACGGAAGCCGTTAGTAATATGGTCTCCTCCCAACTAAGCCTAAGCAACCAAGGCACACCCATTGACGAATGTGGAGAAGCAATTAAGGAGCATAGTGAGGGAGTGAGTTTAGATCTTCAAGGTGTAGAAGAAAGGGTGAAACAAGGAATGCCACAAGGGGAGGAAGCCGAGATAATTGAGCCGAAAGAAGTGGTTGAAGCCTTTGAAGAGGTTGACCAAGAGACGGATTCAATCATTGAGGAGTTCCTATCTACAATTAAATCCTCTCCCATTGGGCTTGACAAAGAGGGTAAGGAAGAAGATACATCACCTTCCATACCCTTGGTAAGCAATGAAGAAGAGATTGAATTGGAAGGAAGCTACCAAGAGGAGAATGTTGAGCAAGAAGCAAGCTCCACCATTGAAGATGATTCCACACCAACTAATGAGTCTTTTGAAATTGATAAATACCCTTTATTGTGTTGTGAAATTAATGACAAGGAGGACCGTGCACAACCTCCAACACATGGTTTGAGAAATGAAGGGTGTATAGAAGAATTTGGTGAGCAAGAAATTGAAATTGAAGAAGCTTGCAAAGAGGTGGAGGTAGTCAAGAAGGAGCACAAGGGCGTAGACTTCGCATTGGCTAAGTGTGGGGAGGTCCCCCTTCCTAAGTCCATCATCCAACACAATATTCAAGTAGGTAAATTTCTTATCCCTAAGCTTCACTTTCTCACTTGAATATGGTTTGATTGAACATGATGGTCAACTTAGAGCTCTTTGTGGAATTAAGAGTAGGAGAGAGTTGTGTAGTGGTTGGAAACATCACTCTAAGTTCATGATGGTTGCATGCTCAAAGTTGAATAGCAATGGTTGGTGTAGAATCAAATTGCATGGGTCTAGGAAGTTGTTTGGAGGCTTCTTTGAGAATTCTAAGGTCATGCCACCCAAGTGGAATCATGATGATCAATTTGAAGATGGGTGTCAAAACAAAGTGTAGGATCCCGGATCGCACAAGGAAAATCAACTTTGGGAGCTCATGGTTTGTGAAGAACTCCATCAAAGCTTGAAGATATTAACATTAAAGAATGGAGCTTATTAGAGATTCAAGCATTGGTGGGTGTTCCAAGATGGTTACAAGCACAAGCCACTTTGATGAGGAGCTCCCCATAAGTCCAACTTAAGGACAATAAACAAAAGTGCTAGGTGGGAGACACCCCACCGTGGTAATATCTTATCATTTTCTCTTTTGTAAATATTGTTAGCATTAGTTTAAATTCATATTTAGAGTAGTTTGTTGAGTTTATTTGGTAGTTTGATATGATAAATAAGGTTTTAAGGTGTTTTGGGTAGCTTTTTGGAGGTTTGGAATGCTTGGTTTGGTGCAAGAACTTGAAAAAAAAAATTTGAAAAATAGAGCACCAACCCGCACCTGGCGCATACACGCGCCTCAAGCATTTTCGATCATCCATGCGGACGCGCCTTGTACGCGTACGCGTGGATGCAAAAATTCTACCCCCAGCCAAAAACCAGAGAGTTATGCCGAGTTTGTGCCTATTATGTGCCTGAACCCCACGCGTGCGCGCACCTGGCGCGTACGCACCTTTCGGCCAACTGCACATCGGCGCGTACGCGTGATGACAAGTCATCTGAGCCCATTTTAGCTAGTCTTTTTCTTTAGTTTTCATTAGAATTATGCACTTTCTTGAGCTACAAGCAAGCTAATTGAGTAGATTTTCATGTTTCCCTTGATTGAACCAACCATATGTGAATTCATGCCATTTCATGAGGTTTTGAGCTATAATTGTTGCATATTGTGGAAGATTGAATACCTCATGATTTTGAGCAAAGCTTTGATTAGTTTGGTTGATCAATGATAGGTGAAGAAGGCTTGGAGAAAGGTTGAAGCAAAGAGGAATGGCTAGGAGTGAAGAGAGGACAATGGAATAAGTGAAAATTGAACCGGGTTGCATGAAGTTAGCCCCAACGTTAGCCCCCTAACTTGGAGGCTAACGTTGGGCATGAAAATCACTCCCTGGAAGTGGCCAACGTTAGCTCCAACGTTAGCCCCCTAACTTGGAGGCTAACGTTGGAACTTGAGAATTTCTCCCCTGGGCACCAACGTTTGCGCCAACGTTAGCCCCCTAACTTGGAGGCTAACGTTGGCACTTAAATCACAAAGGGGGAAGGCCAACGTTTACGCCAACGTTAGCCCCCTAACTTGGAGGCTAACGTTGGCGCCACTCACACCAAGCATTGCCAACGTTAGGGTCAAAGTTAGACCCCTAACGTTGGCACCAACGTTCAAACCAGGAAACCATGCTTGCTGCCATAAAAAGTTAAGGTCAAAGTTAGACCCCTAACTTTGACCCTAACGTTGAGATCATCTTTGGCCAACTTCAAAAACCGGTTCAATTGGTTCACTTCGGTTCTTCTTCAATCTTCAAAGAGCAATCAACCAAGGCCTCTTTCAACCCAATTCCACCAAGAACAAAGGCGCGTGCTTGACGCGTCCGCGCCACTAAAAAAAATAATAACAAAATAATAATAACAAAAAAAAAATTTCTTTTCTTCCATTTTCTTTTATTGCATTTACTTATTTTCATTTATTGCATTTTAATTTTGTTTTTATAGCTTGTTCTTAACTTCTTTTCTAAGTTTCTTATTTTAATAATGGTGTTGAATTTTTTTACTCAATTGTTGAGAACTTCTTGATTAATCTTGTTGCTTCTTGACTTGTTTGATATTGTTAGCTGATGAAACTTTTAAATCAATGCTTAATCTTGTATGACTCTTATATTCTTTGTGCATTGATATGGACTTGCATGTCTCTCATGACCCACTCTTTCTAGTTGAACTTGATGCTTTTGAATGCTCTTCATGCCTTGACTTTACTCTTGCATCAAGTGTTAGTTAATATGCCTTTGCTTATATTGTTTTCTCACTCACATGTTATAGCTACCATGTAGTGAGAACTTTACTCTTATTTGGCATTAGCCCTCGCCTATGTTCTATTTGCTTTGATATCTTTGTTGTAGGCTTAATTTTCTTTCTTTTTCTTTCCTTTTGGGTTCGCCACCAAGAAGGAAACGAATGGAAAATCTTCTAAATAGGGCAATAAACAAGTTCACCCGCACAACCCTTTGAAGAAACTCATCAATTGTAGCTACCCGTCCACCTTGCTCTTCCTTGCATGCACCGAGGACGGTGCAAATTTCTAAGTGTGGGGAGGTTGTCCGACCGATCTCCATGGGTAACAATCTCTTTTTTTCAACTCCAATTCTTAATTTTTTGTCTTTATTAGTTAATTGTTGCATTGCATGATAGATTGCATGTTAGTTAGAATTTGTACATATTTCACCATTTCTTTTTATGTTAGGACTACTTGGTTAGGGTGATGATTTTTTTTCCAAGAAAACTCTTTTTAGGGCACCCTACCAATTTGAAAAAAAAATTTTTTTTTTGCTTTTTGAACTTGCTTGAAGAATGTATTTTGGAACATGGTTTTTGAGCTAAGAACACAAGTGTGTGAGTTTTGAGCCCAATGGTGTGGTTACATCTTAAAACCACTTATTTTCATTATTGTGTGCATTATTCTCTTTCTATGATTGTGATCTTTGATTTGTTTGATTCTTTATGTCCATTATTCCATGTATACATGTATTTATATGATTAAGACCATCATTTCTAAATTACAAGCTCACTTGACCATATGCATCCCTACCTTTACCCTAGCCCCATTACAACCTATGAATAAGATCTCATGATGAGTGTATGCATGCATTGAATAATTGTTGATTGTTAGATGAAAAACAAATCATGAAAAGCATGATTAGAAGAGAATTGAGTAGATCGTCCCTATATACTTGAGCGACTAGAGCGGATACACTTCTGGTGAGGGTTCGATGCTCAATTCCTTCTTCCCGGCTTTCACGAACTTTCTTCTTGCAAGTCTATTTGAACTTCATTTTGATATTTGAATTGGTAGAGTTTGTGAGTCGTCATATGTCCTTTGCCCTACTTGCTTATATATGTTCTTGGAGATTGATTTGCTTTTAACCAAGTAGGTAGAAGCATTTTGCATTTAGTTGCATGCATGTAGATAGGTTTATATACTTTCTTTGCATTGAATAAATGTTCATACCCCTTTTCTTGTCCTTCTTTACTCGTAGCATGAGGACATGCTTAGTTTAAGTGTGGGGAGATTTGATAAACCCCGATTTTGTGGTTTATCTTGTGCTTAATTTGGGTGGTTTTATCAACTTTTCTCACATTTATTCAATGAAATAGCATAGTTTTGTAATTCTCCATTGATTTGTGCTTAAATGTGAAAACATGCTTTTTAGGCCTTAAAATAGCTAAATTTAACTCACTTTAATTCCATTCGATGCCTTGATATGTTTGTTGAGAGATTTCAGGTTCATAAGGCAAGTATTGGATGGAAGAAGTGAGGAGAAAAGCATGCAAAGTGGGAGAACTCATGAAGAAATGAAGGAACCGTAAAGCTGTCAAGCCTAACCTCTTTGCACTCAATCGACCATAACTTGAGCTACAGAGGTCCAAATGAGGCAGTTCCAGTTACATTGAAAAGCTAACATCCGGGACATCGAAATGACATAAAATTTGCCATATGTTGCTTCGCATTCAGGGGCGCGCACGCGCCATGTATACATGCGCGCCGATGCTGCACATGGCCCATTAAAAGTGAAATCGTGGCCAGTGATTTGTAGCTCATTTTAGGCCCAATCCAGCTCATTTCTGATGCTATTGAATCCAATGATTGAGGGGGGAATGAACCAGGTAGTCATAGTTTAGTTTTCATCATGTTTTAGGGTAGAATTCTAGAGCCTCTCTCTAGATTTATGATAGAAATTAGGGTAAAGTTAGGTTAATCACTCTCAAATTTCTCTTTCACTTCTTGTTTTGATTTTAATTCTCATTATATTTTAGTGTTCTATTGTCTTTGCTCTTCTAGTTTTACTTGTTAATTTCTTATTTTGCTCTCTTATGTTGATGAACAATTGTTGGATTTTAATTTCTCTTAATGCAATTTTATATTTCCATGTCTCTTTTATGTTGATCTTGATTGTTATTATTGATTTCTTGCTTATGTTAGTTATGGGTTTCCTTAATTCTTGCATTTTATGATGCTTACTTTCCTTGAACACTAGGTGTTTGTTAAAATATTTCCTTTAGTTTTTGAGTGGTTTTCTTGACTCTTGGCCTAGGCTAAGGGAATTGAGTGACCTTGAGTCATTGGGTCTCAATGAATTGGTGATTTGAGAACCCTTGGAGATCAATTTGATACTCATTGACACCAACCCACTACTAATCTAATTAGTAGATAGGTTGGGACTGTTCATGTGATCAAGCCTATTTGACATACTTCAAGCTTAGGAGTAGATATTACGTAGCTAAGGCTTTTAGAAGTAGACTTAATGGGTTGGCCTCTCATAATTATCAATATTTGGTATGTAGACAAGGATGGTGATCTCAATTACCTATGTCTAGCCAAGAGTTCTTTTCAATTTTTTTTTTTAGTGCATTCTTCATTTACTTTTCTTACCATTTATTTTCTTGCCAAAACACAAAATCAAAATCCCTTACCCCTTTATAGCCAATAATTGAGCACTTCATTGCAACTCCTTGTGAGATGACCCGGAGTTCAAATACTTCGGTTAATTCTTATTTGGGGTTTGTTACTTGTGACAACCAAATTTTTGATTAGGAGGATCGTTTGTTGGTGTAGAACTATACTTGCAATGAAAATTTATTTTGTGTGAAATTCTATACCGACACGACAAATTTTCTTAAATCCAGCAACGAACAATTCTCATCACAATTGATAAGGATAACTAGGATAGGACTTCTAATTTTCATACCTTGCTAAGAGTTTTCTTAATTATTAATTTACTTTCTTGCAATTTATTTTTCTGGTTCCTTATTCCAAAACCCTAAAAAGATAATTTCACATAACCAATAATAAATCATACCTCCCTGCAATTCCTTGAGAGACGACCCGAGGTTTGAATACTTCGGTTATTAATTTTATTGGGTTTGCTTTAGAAAAAACAATTTTTTATACGAAAGGATTCTTGTTGGTTTAGAAACTATACTTGCAACAAGGATTTATTTGTGAAATTCTTTACTAGCAAAAGTCCGTTCGTTAAGGCTGTTGCTACTTTGTGAACAATCCCATGCTTCTTCAGTAAACTTGCTAGTCTCCTGTTACAAAAGTGAGTGCCTTGATCACTCAGGATTGCTCGTGGTGATCCAAAGCGACAGATAATATGGTTTCTAACAAAAGAGACAACATTGTTAGCATCATCAGTATGGGTAGGAATTGCTTCCACCAATTTAGAAACATAATCTACAGCTAACAATATGTATAAGAGACCATTGGAGTTTGGAAACGGACACATGAACTCAATGCCCTAAACATAAAAAATTTCACAGAAAAGCATAAGCTGTTGGGGCATCTCATCCCTCTTGGATATATTACCAAACTATTGGCATGGGGAACAAGATTTACAGAAGGCAATAGCATTTTTAAAAATAGTGGGCCACCAGAAATCACAGTCTAAAATTTTTATAGCTGTTCTTTGAGGGCCAAAATGTCCACTACTCTCAGAAGAGTGGTGGTGCACGAAATTACAATCACACTTTTGCAACTCCGCACAACTAACCAGCAGGTGCACTGGGTCTTCCAAGTAATACCTTACGTGAGTAAGGGTCGATCCCACGGAGATTGTCGGCTTGAAGCAAGCTATGGTTATCTTGTAACTTTTAATCAGGATATCAATAATTCTCAGATTTAATTGTAAAAAGTAAAAGAACATGAAATAAATACTTGTTATGCAGTAATGAAGAACAGGTTGAGGCTTTGGAGATGCTTTGTCTTCTGAATCTCTGCTTTCCTACTATCTTCTTCTTCATGCACGCAAGATTCCTTCCATGGCAAGCTTTATGTTGGGCATCACCGTTGTCAATGGCTACTTCCCGTCCTCTCAGTGAAAACGTTCCAAATGCACTATCATCGCACGGCTAATCATCTGTCGGTTCTCGATCATGCTGGAATAGGATCCATTGATCCTTTTGCGTCTGTCACACGCCCAACAATCGCGAATTTGAAGCTCATCACAGTCATCCCTTCCAAGATCCTACTCAGAATACCACAGACAAGGTTTAGACGTTCCGGATCTCAGGAATGGCCGCCAACAATTCTAGCCTATACCACGAAGGTTCCAATCTTATATTAGAAACCCAAGAGATACACATTCAAGCTTGATTGCATGTAGAACGGAGGTGGTTTTCAGGCACGTGTTCATAGGTGAGAATGATGATGATTGTCACGGATCATTGGGCGTTTAACTCCAGCTTTTGTGCCAGTTCTAGAGTTAAACGCCAGAATTCTTGAGCTGAATTGGAACGCTTGTTTGGGCCATCAAATCTCGGGAAAAGTATGGACTATTATATATTGCTGGAAAGCCCAGGATGTCTACTTTCCAACGCAATTGAGAGCGCAGGGAGGTCAGAATCCAACAGCATCTGCAGTCCTTTTTCAGCCTCTGAATCAGATTTTTGCACAGGTCCCTCAATTTCAGCCAGAAAATACCTGAAATCATAGAAAAACACTCAAACTCATAGTAATGCCTAGAAAAGTGATTTTTATTTAAAAACTAATAAAAACATAACAAAAACTAACTAAAATGTACTAAAAACATACTAAAAACAATGCCAAAAAGCGTATAAATTATCCGCTCATCACAACACCAAACTTAAATTGTTGCTTGTCCCCAAGCAACTAAAAATCAAATAGGATAAAAAGAAGAGAATATACAATGAATTCCAAAAACATCTATGAAGATCAGTATTAATTAGATGAGCGGGGCTTTTAGCTTTTTGCTCTGAACAGTTTTGGCATCTCACTTTATCCATTGAAGTTCAGAATGATTGGCATCTATTTGAACTCAGAATCCAGATAGTGTTATTAATTCTCCGAGTTTAGTATGTTGATTATTGAACACAGCTACTTTATGAGTCTTGGCTGTGGCCCTAAGCACTTTGTTTTCCAGTATTACCACCGGATACATAAATGCCACAGACACATAACTGGGTGAACCTTTTCAGATTGTGACTCAGCTTTGCTAGAGTCCCCAATTAGAGGTGTCCAGGGTTCTTAAGCACACTCTTCTTTTTGCTTTGGACCTCGACTTTAACCGCTTAGTCTCAAGTTTTCACTTGAAACCTTCACGCCACAAGCACATGATTAGGGACAGCTTGGTTTAGCCGCTTAGGCCAGGATTTTATTCCTGTGGGCCCTCCTATCCACTGATGCTCAAAGCCTTGGATCCTTTTTATCACCCTTGCCTTTTGGTTTAAAGGGGTATTGGCTTTTTCTGCTTGCTTTTCTTTTTCTTTCTTTTTTTTTTTGCAAGCTTTTCACTGCTTTTTCTTGCTTCAAGAATCAATTTTATGATTTTTTAGATCATCAGAAAACATTTCTCCTTTTCCTTTCATTCTTTCAAGAGCCAACAATTTTAACATTCATGAATCAACAAATTCAAAAATATGCACTGTTCAAGCATTCATTCAGAAAAATAGTAGTATTGCCACCACATCAAAATAATTAAACTGTTTTAAAATTTGAAATTCATGCACTTCTTTTTCTTTTTCAATTAAAAACATTTTTCTTTTAAGAAAGGTGATGGATTCATTTTCATAGCTTTAAGGCATAGACACT
>NC_029793.2:61430613-61455525 GCF_000816755.2 Arachis ipaensis | reverse complement strand
TGAGAGTTTTCCAACCTCTTCTTTGAATCTCATGTCGGATCTCCGGATATTCATTCTTTTTGAGCTTGAAGGGGACCTCGGGGATCACCTTTTTCTTGCCCACAACTTCATAGAAGTGGTCTTTATGGACCTTTGAGATGAATCTCTCCATCTCCCATGACTCGAAGGTGGAAGCAATTGCCTTTCCTTTCCTCTTTCTAGAGGTTTCTCCGGCCTTAGGTGTCATAAATGGTTATGGAAAAATAAAAAAGCTGAGCTTTTCCACACCAAACTTAAAAGGTTTACTCGTCCTCGAGCATAAGAATGAAGAAAGGATAAGAACATGAAGAGATGGAGGAGATGGAGGTGTTTGAATTATTTGGCCAAGGGGGTTTTAGGTGGTTATGATGTGGAAAAGGAAGGAGTGACGGTTTGAATTTGAGTGGGTGGGTGTAGGTGGTTTGTATGATGGTTTTGGAGGAGTAATAGAGTTGATTGGTAGACGTTATTTTGGGAAGAGTATTATGAAAAGGTGTGAAGAAGTGAGAGAGAGTGAGTTGAGGTTGGTGGGGATCTTGTGGGGTCCACAGATCCTGAGGTGTCAAGGATTTCTCATCTCTGCACCAATTAGACGTGCAAAACGCCCTCTGTTGCCAATCCTGGAGTTAAACGCCAGGTTGCTGCCCATTTCTGGTGTTTAACACCAGCTTTTTGCCTTTTCTGGTGTTAAACGCCAGTCTGGTGCCCATTTCTGGCGTTAAACGCCCAGAATGGTGCCAGACTGGGTGTTTAACGCCCATTCTGCTGTCTTTACTGGCGTTTAAACGCCAGTAGGCTTCTCCTCCAGGGTGTGCTATTTTTCATTCTGTTTTTCAGTTTGTTTCTACTTTTTCAATTGTTTTTGTGACTTCACATGATCATCAACCTACAGAAAACATAAAATAACAATGGAAAATAGAAATTAACATAGATAAGTAAAATTGTGTTGCCTCCCAACAAGCGCTTCTTTAATGTCAGTAGCTTGACAGTGGGCTCTCATGGAGCCTCACAGATACTCAGAGCATGATGATGGCCTCTTAACACCAAACTTAGAGTTTGGTTGTGGCCTTCCAACACCAAACTTAGAGTTTGAATGTGGGGGTTTTATTTGGCTCTGTATTGAGAGAAGCCTTTCATGCTTCTTCCTTTTCCTGTCTGCAAACCATGGTGCTTGGTGAAGAGTTGCTCATCCGGAAAGGTTTTAGAGATCTCAGTAGGAGGGTGGGATGCCCCTGCTACTGGTTCTATCCAGGACAGGTGATCAGCTACCTGGTTCTCTGTCCCTTTTCTGTCTCTTATTTCTATATCAAACTCTTGCAGAAGCAACACCCATCTTATGAGCCTAGGTTTTGAATCCTGCTTTGTGAGCACTCTTGTGCTCCTCCATTTCCAGCACTACAAAGTCAGTGGGAAAGGCAAATGGCCCAACCTTGACAATCATGTCCTCAATGATGCCTGATGGATATTTAAGGGAGCCATCGGCAAGTTGAAGTCATAATCGGGTTAGTTTGACTTCTTCAGTTAAGCCAAGCTTTCTAATAGTAGATGCAGGTATTAGGTTAATACTTGCTCCAAGGTCACATAGGGCTATCTTGGTACAAGCACCCTCTAATGTGCATGGTATCATAAGGCTTCCTGGATCTTGAAGCTTCTCTGATAAGATTTTCAAAATGACTGCACTGCACTCTTCAGTGAGAAACACTTTTTCAGTTTCTCTCCAATCCTTCTTATGACTTAAGATCTCTTTCATGAACTTAGCATAAGAGGGTATTCGCTCAAGTGCCTCTGCAAACGGGATCTTTATTTCAAGAGTCCTGAGATAGTCTGCAAAGCGGGCAAATCGTTTATCCTGTTCCGCTTGGCAGAGCTTCTGAGGATAAGGCATCTTGGCTTTATATTCTTCAACCTTAGTTACTGCAGGTTTATTTCCTACAGAAGTGGTTGGAGAAGCCTTCTTAGAGGGGTTACTATCAGCACTTGCAGGTATCTGATCCCTCATTGGCGTTTGAATGCCAGGAATGGGGGCTGAATGGGCATTTAACGCCAGGTTCCCACCCTTTTCTAGCGTTTGAACGCCAGATTTGGGCATCCATTGGGCGTTTAATGCTAGTTTTCCCCCCTCTCTGGCGTTTGAACGCCAGAGTTATTCCTCTCTGGGCTCCTAATATCATCAGAGGAATTTTGGGCAGTGGTTTGGTCATCCTCTGTCATTTGTTCCTTTCTTGACTTTTTACTACTTTGAGCTGAGTTATTCAATGTCTTCTCGCTCCTTAGTTGGACAGTTTGGCATTCTTCTGTTATCTGTTTAGATAGCTGCTGTCTTGTTTGATTCAATTGTGCTTCTATATTCTTGTTAGCATTTTTAGTGTCTTGGAGCATCTCTTTGAATTCTGCTAATTGTTTTGTCATGAGGAGTAATTGCTGATTAAGTTCAACAATCTGTTCTTGAGGATTAGGATTAGTAGTTACTGCCACAGCCTTTTCTTTTATGGAAGACTCACTGTTTGAGTACAGATGTTAATTTCTAGCAACCATATCTATGAGCTCTTGAGCTTCTTCAATTATTTTTCTCAGGTGTATAGATCCACCAGCTGAGTAGTCTAGGGACATCTGAGCTTTTTCTGTAAGCCCATAGTAGAAGATGTCTAACTGTACCCACTCTGAAAACATTTCAGAAGGGCATTTTCTCAGCTTCCCTCTGTACCTCTCCCAGGCATTATAAAGGGATTCATGATCCTCTTGTTTAAAGTCTTGGATGTCCAGCCTTAGCTGTGTCATCCTTTTTGGAGGGTAAAATTGATACAGGAATTTGTCTGTTAATTGTCTCCATGTTTTTATGCTTGATGTGGGTTGGTTATTTAACCACCTCATAGCTTGATCTTTTACAGCAAATGGAAACAATAATAATCTGTAGACATCCTGATCCACTTCTTTTTCACGTACTGTGTCAGCAATTTGTAAGAACTGTGCCAGAAACTCAGTAGGTTCTTTTTGTGGAAGACTGGAATACTGGCAATTTTGCTGCACCATGATAATGAGCTGAGGATTTAGCTCAAAGCTGCTTGCTTTGATGGGAGGTATACAGATGCTACTCCCATATGCAGCTGTAATGGGGTTAGCATATGACCCTAGAATCCTTCTGGACTGTTCACTTCCACTTATGTCCATGATGGAGAAAAGGGAATTGATATGAATTATATTTTTTTTTATTAAAAGTGACCGAAAATAATAAGTAAAATAAATGGAAAATAAAATAAAATTTCGAAAACAAAAAGAAAATAAAATAAAAGAAAATTGAAAAGTAAATTAATTAATTAATTAAAAAGATTTTGAAATTAGCAATTAAAAAGATATGATTGAAAATTATTTTGAAAAAGATATGATTTAGAAGATATGGTTGCAAATAAAAAAAAATATGATTGAAAAGATATGATTGAAGAAATTAAAAAGATTTGATTTTTGAAAAAGATTTGAAAAAATCAATTTTTGAAATTAGAATATTGACTTGACTAAAAAAAAGATATGATTTTGAAAATCTTTGACTAAATTAATGCAAAATTTTGAAATTTATGAGCAAAATAAGGAAAGGATATTTTTTTTATTTTTGAATTTTAATGATGAAAGAGAAAAACAACAAAATGACACTAAACTTAGAAATTTTAGACCAAAACAAAGAGAACAAACAAGAAAACTTTAAATGTCAAGATGAACACCAAGAACACTTTTGAAAAATTTTTAAGTAAATAAAAGCACAAGGAACACCAAACTTAAAATTTTTAGAAAATCAAACACAAATTTTCGAAAAAAATTAAAGGAAAACACAAAGAAGACACCAAACTTAAAATTTTTAGAAAATCAAAAATAAATTTTCGAAAAAAATTAAAGGAAAACACAAAGAAGACACCAAACTTAGAATTTTTAAAGATCAAGAAAGACTAAGAACATGCAAATTCAAAAATTAAAAGAAAATAAAATCATGCAATTGACACCAAACTTAAAATATAAAACTAAACTCAAATAAAAGACTCTAAACCAACAAAAATAAAATATTCCTAATCTAAGCAACAAGATAGACCGTCAGTTGACCAAACTCGAACAATCCCCGGCAACGGAGCCAACAACTTGGTGCACGAAATTACAATCACACTTTTGCAACTCCGCAAAACTAACCAGCAAGTGCACTGGGTCGTCCAAGTAATACCTTACGTGAGTAAGGGTCGATCCCACGGAGATTGTCAGCTTGAAGCAAGCTATGGTTATCTTGTAACTCTTAGTCAGTATATCAATAATTCTCAGATTTAATTGTAAAATGTAAAAGAACATGAAATAAATACTTGTTATGCAGTAATGAAGAACAGGTTGAGGCTTTGGAGATGCTTTATCTTCTAAATCTCTGCTTTCCTACTATCTTCTTCTTCATGCACGCAAGGTTCCTTACATGGCAAGCTTTATGTTGGGCATCACCGTTGTCAATGGCTACTTCCCGTCCTCTCAGTGAAAACGTTCCAAATCCGCTGTCACCGCACGGCTAATCATCTGTCGGTTCTCGATCATGCTGAAATAGGATGCATTGATCCTTTTGCGTCTGTCACACGCCCAACAATCGCGAGTTTGAAGCTCGTCACAGTCATCCCTTCTCAGATCCTACTCAGAATACCACAGACAAGGTTTAGACGTTCCGGATCTCAGGAATGGCCGCCAATAATTCTAGCCTATACCACGAAGGTTCCAATCTTAGATTAGAAACCCAAGAGATACACATTCAAGCTTGATTGCATGTAGAACGGAGGTGGTTGTCAGGTATGCATTCATAGGTGAGAATGATGATGATTGTCACGGATCACCACATTCATCAGGTTGAAGTGCGAATGAATATCTTAGAATAGAAGCAAGCGTGATAGAATGGAAAACAGTAGTAATTGCAGTAATTCAAGAAGAACAGCAGAGCTCCTCACCCCCAACAATGGGGTTTAGAGACTCATGCCATAGAGAACACAACAAGAAATGTGTAAAGTGTCATGAGGTCCAATATGAATCACTGAAAGTAGTATTTATAGTAAACTAGTGACCTAAGGTTACAGAAAATGAGTAAGCTAGGGTGTTTATTGTAAAATTCCACTTCTGGGGCCCACTTGGTGTGTGCATGGGCTGAGCATTGAAGCTTTCATTTGTAGAGACATTTCTTGGAGTTAAACGCCAGCTTTTATGCCAGTTTGGGCGTTTAACTCTAGCTTTTGTGCCAGTTCTAGAGTTAAACGCCAGAATTCTTGAGCTGAATTGAAACGCCTGTTTGGGCCATCAAATCTCGGGCAAAGTATGGACTATTATATATTGCTGGAAAGCCCAGGATGTCTACTTTCCAACGCAATTGAGAGCGCGCCATTTGGGCTTCTGTAGCTCCAGAAAATCCACTTCGATTGAAGGGAGGTCAGAATCCAATAGCATCTGCAGTCCTTTTTCAGCCTCAGAATCAGATTTTTGCTCAGGTCCCTCAATTTCAGCCAGAAAATACCTAAAATCAAAGAAAAACACACAAACTCATAGTAAAGGCCAGAAAAGTGATTTTTATTTAAAAACTAATAAAAACATAACAAAAACTAACTAAAATGTACTAAAAACATACTAAAAACAATGCCAAAAAGCGTATAAATTATCCGCTCATCAAGTGGTAGGCCTCTTAAATGGACTGGGATTCTGATTGAGGCACACACCTTCTAGTTACCTGGTCAGGACCATACCTCCATAAATATTGGTCATCCCATATATAATATTTGGACTAGCTTTTCAGCTTATCCCTTTGATACTTAGTAAAATTAGGGGGGAAGGTTTGACTAACTAGATAATTAGCCACAGGTGCATACCAAGGAACTACTTCATATATTGCGTGCAAGCTATCAAATGGAAAAGAATCATTGAGAGGAGTGGAGTCATCCTTGATGTGCTCAAGGCGACTCAAGTGGTACCCCACTAAATTCTGGGAACCACTCCTATGATTAACTTTTTTCTAAATTAAATTCTTGCAGCAACAATATCCAATGTATTAACCTTAGTTTGGACTCTTTTTAGCTAATAAATATTTTAGAGCTGCATGGTCTGAGTACACTACCACCTTAGTACCAAGTAAATAGGCTCGAAATTTATCCAGAGCAAAAACAATAGCCAGAAGCTCTTTTTCAGTGGTAGTGTAATTAGACTGAGCAGCGTGTAAGGTCTTAGAAGCAAAAGCAATTACAAAAGGATCCTTACCTTCACGCTGAGCCAGCGCCGCTCCTACTGCATGGTTGGAAGCGTCACACATAATCTCAAAGGGCTGGCTCCATTCTGGTCCTCTCACAATCAGAGCTTGGGTCAAGCCGATCTTCAACTTATGAAACGCATTCATGCAGTCCTCATTCAGCTCGAACTTAACATCCTTCTGCAACAGTCTAGATTAAGGCAATGCTACCTTACTGAAGTCCTGGATAAATCTTCGGTAAAAACCTGCATGGCCAAGGAACGAATGGACTTCCCTCACGGAGGAGGGGTAAGTCAAACTAGAAATCACATCTACCTTTGCTAGATCTACAGAAATACCAGTACTAGAAACAACATGTCCTAGAATAATGCCTTGTTTGACCATAAAGTGACATTTTTCAAAATTTAATACAAGGTTTGAACTAACACACCTGTCTAATACTTTAGCTAAATTATCCAAGAAAAGGCTAAATGAATCACCATACACACTAAAGTCATCCATGAAAACTTTCATACAGTTCTCAATAAGATCTGATAAAACACTCATCATGCACCTTTGGAAAGTAGCCGATGCATTACATAAGCCAAAAGGCATCCTTTTGTAAGCATACGTTCCAAAGGGACATGTAAAAGTAGTCTTCTCCTGATCTTTAGGAGCTATATAGATTTGAAAATATCCTGTATAACCATCTAAAAAGTAGTAGTGTGATTTATCTGACAAACGATCAAGCATCTAATTGATAAACGGTAGGGGGTAGTGATCCTTGCGAGTAGCCTGGTTGAGGCGCCTGTAATCAATGCACACCCTCCAGGAATTTCGCACTCTAGTTGTCAGGAGCTCTCCATGCTCATTCTTCACTGTTGTGACTCCAGACATCTTGGGTACCACTTGTACTGGGCTGACCCATTCACTATCCGAGATTGGATAGATGATGTCAGCTTCAAGCAGCCTAGTCACTTCCTTCTTGACAACTTCTAAGATGGTGGGGTTCAGCCGCCTCTGAGGCTGACAAACAGGCCTTGTTCCCTCTTCTAAGAATATCCTGTGCTCACAAACTTGTGAGCTAATGCCTAATATATCTACCAAACTCCTCCCAATTGCTTTCTTGTGTCTTCTCAGCACACTAAGTAGTTGCTCCTCCTGTTGGGAAGTGAGTTCCTTTGCAATGATGACTAGGAGCTTCTGATGATCCTCAAGGTAAGCGTACTTGAGGTGGGGTGAAATGGGCTTTAACTCCATTTTCTGCTCATCGCTAGGCACTTGGTCTTCTGGAACTTGTGATGGTGGCAATGTGTCTTCATCTTGTTCAGGGGGCTCCTCCACACTTGCACCTTGCTCCCTGTGCCTCTCTTATACTTCTTCTTGGTCAACTGCAGCTACAACCTCATCAATGATGTCGCACTAGAAGATGGAATGATCTTCCGGAGGATGCTTCCTAGCTTTATCCAGGTTGAAGCTCACTACTCTGCCATCTATCTCAATGGAATAAGTTCCTGAGAATGCATCCAACTTGAACTTTGAAGTTTTTAAAAATGGTATTCCAAGGAGGATGGATGATGGTCTTCCTGAGTCATTAGGGGGCATCTCCAAAATATAGAAGTCAATAGGAAATGTGAGCCCCTTAATGCTCACCACCACGTCCTCATCAATTCCAACCACAAAGATAATGCTTTTATCTGCCAAAACAAAACGTGCAGCCGACCTTTTTAAGAGAGGGAGCCTCAAAGTATCATATACAGACAATGGCATTATACTAACACACGCGCCTAAATCACACATGCAGTTAGAAAATTTTACGCCTTCTATAGTAATAGTAACCATGCATGGACCTGGATCACTACATTTTTCTGGTATATCACCCATTAAAGAAGATATAGAGCTACCTAGATGAATATTTTTTAAATCCTGTAATTTATATTTATTCATGCATAAATCTTTTAGAAACTTCACATATTTAAGTACCTGGCAAATGACATCAAAAGGTGGAATGGTTACCTTAACCTTTTTGAAGATCTCCACCATCTTTGGATCGAGCTCTATCTGCTTTCTGGATTTCCCAGCAAGGTATGGAAAGGGGATAGGGATGGCGTCCCTTGTAGCTTCAGCCTCTATTGGTGCGCTGTTCTCTGGTTTAGCTGCTTCTTCTTCAACCATGTACTTCATCCTCTTCTTCAACATCCTCGATCTCAACAATATCTTCAACTAGAGTGTTGTCCTTCGAGCTTGGCTCCTCATGACTCCTCTTTGGTAGTGTGGTACCAGACCTCAAAGTGATGGTATTAATTCCACCTTTGGGGTTGGGCAAAGGTTGAAAAGGTAGTGCACTGGAGCTTGAAGGTTGATTGTTGGGAGCAGAAGGTGGTTCCAGTCGGGAGATGAGAGCTTGTAAAGTTGATGTAAGACCATTGATGCTAGAAGTAAGTGTATTTTGAAGGTCTTTCTGTGCTTGTGTGATAGAGTGAAGCATCTCATCATTGGTAGAAGAAGGGGGACAAGTAATCTGAGGGGCCTACTGTTGGTTGTTCTGAGGCGTTTGGGACTGCCTTTAGTGAGGTGCTCTATAAGGCTAGTTTTGGTTCTGCTGCTAGTAAGGAGGATTCTGCTGTCAGTTGTTGTTGTTCCATCTCTGATTCCCACTGTTGTCTCTGCCTCCTCTATTATAGTTGTCCCTCCATCCTTGGTTGGAATTATCTCTCCAACCTTGGTTGGAATTATCTTGCCAACCTTGATTGTAGCTTCCACCTTGGTTATAATTGCCGCCTTGTTGATAATATCCTTGATTTGGGCGGTCGTAGAAGTTATGAATAGCTGCCAAGGTGTTGTCTTCTTGTTGGAGCTGCGGGCACTCATTAGTATAATGAGTATAAGAGGCACATATTCCACACAGTCTCTGAGGAACTAATTATTGACTCTGTTCTATTGTTGATTCAGCTGTAGCTGCTTCAGTATGTTGGTCATCTCTCCCAGAGTCTGTGTGAGAGCAACAGTCTCACTACTAGAGAAAACCTCCGCAATAGCCTTGGGATGGTTGTTCCTGTGCCTGACATTCCGGGTAGACTCAGCCAGATTGGTGGTCAGTTGCCACGCTTCTGTCGCTGTCTTGTACTTCTTCAGAGAACCATTACTTGTAGCATCTAGTGTAGTCTTATTATGAGGCTTCATGCCTTGTGTGAAGTAGCTGATCAACACCAACTGGTCAATCTTGTGGTGGGGGCATGAATCTAGGAGGTTCCTGAAGCGTTCCCAATATTCAAAAAGGGTCTTTGACTCGCCTTGGATGATGCAGGAAATCTCGTTCCTCAGTCTATTTGTAACTTCAGTTGGAAAGTATTTTTCCAGGAACACCCTTCTGAGCAGATCCCAGTTAGTAACGACTTCTTCAGGTTGAGTGTAGAACTACTCCTTTGCCTTTTCCTCAAGAGAAAACAGGAAAGCATATAGGCAAATAGTAGTTTCATCTGCACCATGACACCTAGTAGTTGAACAGGCTGTCTAAAAATCTCTGAGGAGCTTTATGGGCTCCTGAGCAGGTAAGCCATGAAACTTGGGTAGTAAGTTGATTAGCGCAGTCTTCTGTTCAAAATCTGCAGTTAGGTTTGGGTGACGCGCTTGATATCGTTGTAGTGTAAAGTCCGGAGCTCCTGCTTCCTGGAGAGTAATCTTTTTGGGCTCCGCCATATTACCTGCACGTGAATCAACTGAATCAGTAGAAAAGGAGCTTATTTCTTCCTCATGTGGCACTTCAGATTTGCCTTCAGAAGAGACTGGTGAATTGGTAGTAACCAGTTCACCACTCTTAGAGGCTAACCGACGCTGAGCTCGCCTAATATGTGAGATAGTTCTTTCAATTTTAGGATCAAATGCGGCTAAGCTCGGATCAAGCAGTGAACGCGTCATTCAATGAAAGAAACATATAGCTCATGGTAATAAAATAAAATAAAAATATACAAATATACAAAATTAAAAATATTTACACCAACTAATAAGGTAGCACACAATTGCAACTCCCCGACAACGGCGCCAAAAATTGATGTGGGCGGAAATTAGCCAATTAAAAAATTATAGTAAGAACAGCGTTGCAAGTACAGTTCTTAAACGACGAAAATCCGCTTATCAATTTAGAAGGGTTGTCACAAAATTAGAATAAAAATACAGGGAGTAGGAATCCCAGGTCGTCTCCCAACGAGTTGACAAAAGGGTGCTATTTTATTAATCAGGAGTTTTCTGAGAAATTTTAAGATTTGGAGAACAGAAAAATAAGTGATTGTAAATTAAAGCTGATGAGTTTGGAAAACTCCAAATTAAAATTAGTGATGATCAAACATTATTAATATAATTAATTACAAAAATTATTAATTTGAATTCTAATTCATATTTGCTAATTAATGATATTTGTTGCTTGCAGATTTGGCTTTGGGCTAAAAGATAATTAATAAGCCCAATATGAAATCAAAATTCAGTTTTGGTACAAAAATGGTTTCATTCATGTGACTAAATTAGTGATGTACCAATTGGGCCAAATTCAATTATTATTAGCCCAAATCTATTTTGAAAAAGAGATCCACTAAGCTTGGTTCAAATTGGAAAAATGAAAAAAAGGGGAACCATGCATGCTTCCACGGATCCTATTCTCTTCTTTTGGTGGATTTCAGAGTTATTAAACTTGCTTTAATTGCATTGGAACCATGAGAGAGAAAATAGCAATTGATTTGATTGCTATCATTAGTGCTACACGCTACTCAGCAAAGGGAAGTGGGAAACTTAATTCACTTTATCAATTCCATTGATTATTGTTCAAATTTCTCTTTATTCTCTCTCGTCTCTCTTCTTGCTTTCGGTCACTTAACAGAGGAAGCATGGAAGCTTTTGCAAGATATAAGAGTAAAGAAGATGAAGCTAGAAATAATCTAGGAACTATTGTGATGATGGCATCAAGAAAAAGAAAATTTGAAGTATGCTATGGCTAAGATCTTTACCACAAAAGGCAAGATATGGTGAGGCAATCTTAAGCTGTCCAAACCCTAAAATAGAAGAAGATCCATTCGGTCAGAGGTAGAAGATCCTTAGAGGGTTGGCTTGTCTCTACTTTTGCCCAACCACTACAGGAGGTAGCCACTGTAGCTACGTAGTGGATGAGGCAGAAGTTGGAGCAGATGAAGCTGTCATCATCAAGAACTCATCAAGGGCTAGGAATCCTTCTTGGAGTGCAAGTCAAGATGGAAGGCCCAGATTGATGAAGCTTGGTGCAAAGGAAAGACACAGAGGTAATTGCATGTTGGATATAGCATTCGGTTTCCTCTCCTCTCTCTCTCTGGATGAACCGGATTTGCATGAAGAAGAAGAAGTTGGCTCAGTTCAAGAGCTCCAACCTTGGAGGCTTCCCCTTCCATAAATAAGGGTGAATAACCAAGGCTTGAGGCAAGGAAAAAAGAGTGGAAAGCACAGAGTTTTCATAGCTACCCAAGCTAACAGAAGTTCTTCTCCTTCAATGTTTCTCATGTTGTATTTTTCTATTTAATTTTGTCTGTCTTAAGTCTCATGGAAAAAGGCAAAGAGTGAGGTTTGTAAGAAAAAGCCATAGAGCGGAAAAAGACAGAGTATACAAAATTAAAAAAATCCATAGATGTCCTTAGAGGTCCTTTGTACATTTGTGTTGTGTATCATGATTCTGTGGGAATCTCCTTGCAAGTTGGGTTAGCACTTAGCAGTTGAAAGCTTGGCAGTGACCAAGTCAACTTCTGGATTGGGGTTTAGATTCTGGACTTGTCCCGGATAGGAAGGGTAGTTCCTAGGGAGAATTGGTGTATGTAATCATGAAGATTATAGTGAAATTCTATCATTGTTGTGATGGAGATTGGATGTAGGCTGCATTACACTTGGCAGCTGAACCAGGATATTTCGTGGTGTAATTCTCTCTCTTTCTTCTACTCTATTTCTGTTTCTGTTGCATAGGATATAAAACTGAAAAATATCTCGTGCCGAGTTATGAGATAAAAAGAAAAAGTCTCGTGGCTGGGTACGAGATAAAAATCAAAAAGTCTCCAGAAGTTGTTTCAAAGATCAGCAAGTTTTAATAAGCAAAAAAATGGGGCTAAGATTCAGCCCCCCTTCTCTTAGCCACTGAAAACCATCAATTGGTATCAGAGCTTAGTCTCAAAGAGATCAAGCTTTGCAGCTTGGAGAAAAAACCCATATGGCAGAAAATAGTGGCTCAAACTTGGTGTCCTACAATCTGACAGAAGGACAGTCAAGCAACAGACCTCCTCTTTTCAATGGGAAAAACTACACCTATTAGAAGGAGAGAATGAAGATTTTTGTGCAAGCAGTAGATTACAGATTATGAAAGATCATCCTAGGGGGTCCTCAATATCCAACCACCAGAAGTGCTGAAGGAGTAGTCTCACTTAAACACGAAGCCAGTTGGACCGAAGATGACAGAAAGAAGGTGGAGCTCAAAGCCAAGGCAATCAACTTGCTCAACTGTGCAATCAGCTTCGAGAAGTACCGACGGGTATCACGATGCACAACGGCAAAGAAAATCTGGGACAAACTTCAAGTCACTCATGAAGGAACCACCATAGTAAAGAAGACCATGATAGACATGCTGAACAGAGAATATGAAATGTTCTCAATGAAGAAAGGAGAATCCATAGATGAAATGTTTGAAAGATTCAACATCATCATTTTTGGCTTGGATGCTATGAGGATTAAGTATCCTGAATCTATGCTTGTGTGAAGAGTCTTGAGATGTCTCACAAAAGAGTGGAAAACAAAGGCTTTGATAATATCTGAAAGTAGTGGTCTTGATTCCATGACATATGATGATTTGAGAGGAAATTTACTTGCATTTGAAAACACATATTTGAAAAAGGATACAAAAAAGAAAGGAATAGCTTTCACATCTGTTACTAACCCCCTGGATGATGAATCTAGTGATTATTCTTCTGAAAATTAATTTGTTTTGTTTGTCAAAAAATTTAGGAAAATGGTGAAACTCAAGGAAAGAAGCAAAGGAAGCAGCTCCAGGAAACAAAAGAAAGATTTTAGTAATGTGATCTGTTACAACTGCAAAGAGACCGGCCATTTCAAATCTGATTGTCCTATGTTGAAGAAAGAGGAGAAGCCGAAGAAGGGAAGGAAGAAAGGACTAATGGCTTCTTGGGAGGACTTGGAAAATGATTCAGAAGATGATAAAGAATCAGAAACCAAGTCTCAACCATGTCTCATGGCAGATCAAGTTGAACAGGTAGTCTCTCATAACCCTGACACTGAAGATCTTCATCTTATGATAACCAAAATCTTGAACAACAAATCACCATTCTTAAAGCTTAAAATGGTTTCCTCAAAGATAAATTATGGGAGGCTGAAACTGCTATTGAACTTGTTGAAGAAAACAAGCAGTTAAAAGCTCAACTTAAAAGCTGTGAAAGTAATCATTCTGTGGTAGCTTATGTAAACTGTTTTAAAGAAAATGAGAGTTGCTTAAAGAGGTCAAAAGGCTTAAAAAAGACTTAGCCAAGTTCACTCAAAGTTCTAAAAATCTAAATCAAATCTTGGCTAGCGATGCAAAGATTCATACCGGTTCGGAATTCCACAGAATAATTCCGTTTTTAGTATAGTCCAAACCAATAGTCAATCCTAAACTCAAATTAAATATGGTTTTGTCACCAGTACTGTTCCGAGGGTTACCTAAAACTGTAGGCCGATCTCGGATGAGATCTTCTGTACTGGTCGGAGATGACGTGTCCGGCTGGCTGGGGGCGGCCTGAGCTGTTGTGTCCGACTTGTTGGACTGGCTTCACTTCTGATCCTTGGTCACCGGAGGGTGGGGGGTACCTGCAAGAGACTCTGATGCTTAAGTTAGCACGGGTATTAAGCAGGTTTATTGTAGAATCAGAGTATGAGTTATACCTGGGTGCTCCAGTGTATTTATAATGGTTGTAGAGTGACCTTTCTAGATAAGATAAGTTAGTTATCATATCCTATCTTATCTTATCTTTGGGTGAGGTCAGCTTATCTTCAACGGAACCACCCTTCTTTCTGTAGGCTTGGGCTGCCTTTGGATTGGGCTGTGTTCCTTTGTTTGGGTCTTCTTAGGCCTTCCTGTCGATTTTGCCGACCTCTTTTGTAAAGAGGTCGGATAGTCTGACCTGAAGAGGTCGGTCGCTTTGTCTCCAATCATCCCAGGTCGGATAGCTTGACCCAGGGTATGAACAGTGCCCCTGCTTGAGCTCGGTCTTTTTGTTGAGGTCGAGTCTTTGACTTCGGTCCTTCTAGTGAAGCCGAACTCAAGCATTTTGTCGATTCCTTTCTTTGTAGAGCCTTTTTTGAATGTGGAACATTTTTCTTTAAAAGCGCGCGCTTTTATATCAGCGCTTTGGGAACGTGCGAGGGTTTAATGCCCTCATTAATTGACTTCAAATGCCCCATTTCCTTGGGTTTGAATTTTGCCATCAGAAACGGTTTCTCTTCTTCATTCTTCTTCATAACTTCTCCCTTTACTCTCTCGCTTTCTGTTTCTTGCCTAGAGTTCATATTTCTTTCCTGCGACGCCTGCTCTGCCACTGCTTTTGTGGAAGATGGGTGATTCTGGATTTCTCTTTCCGTTCTTCGAATTTTTCCGTTTTGCGGGGTAGCTCTGTCGTTTCTGCTCTTCAGCTTTCTTTCGAGGTTTTCATCTATTTTCCATGTTCAATTTTTCTTCCTCTGTCACTTTTTATGTCTGATTTTGAGAAAGTTTGGATCTTTTCTGCTTTTTTACCGTGCCTGATTATTGCGTGTTCTGGAATTCCTTCGCCGTTTGTGTGAGTTTTTTCGCCTTCCCTGCTGCTCGATGCTTTTTAGGGTTTTTTGCATGTTGCCATCATTTCTATTTGTGCTTCTGAGGATGGTTTTGGAATGATGATTTTGTTTGATTCTGAAAAAAGGTTTGTGTCTTTGACGATTTTTGCTTGGCCTGTCTGATGTTGGTGATGCTTTTTACTTCCTTTGTTTCATTTGAAACCTTTCTTTTCTTGTTTGATGAATGCTGGGACGTAGGCTATAGGAATTTCTTGAAACCATACTTTGTTTCTGCCTCCAAAGGATGCCCCAGGACTTTGGTTTGAGTCTTGGGGTTTTCCTTTTCTGCTTGTTCGCCTGTGTCATTTTAGTCGAGTTGTTTTGCCCCTTGTCCGAGATGTTTTTTAGTAATCCAATCTTCTTTTCTTATTTGTAGGATTATTCGGCATCATGTCTTCTCGCAATAACATTGTAGAGGTGTCTTCCAAAGTTCCCGAGGGGATGTCTGATTGGCTGAACTCCCTTGTCATAATGTGTGTCTCTGTCGTGGATGCTGAATTTTGTGTAGAGCTGAGGAAACGTCATAGGATTTGTGGTAGCAGTGCTCGGGAGAGAGATTATGAGCTTGTAGCTCCTGACTCTGATGAGAGGGCTTGTTTTCCTACTTTCGTCGAGGGGGAACGTCCCTTCTTCTACGCCTATGAATATTTCTTCAGCCAGTTGGACGTTACTTTTCCTTTTACTGCTTTCGAGACCGACTTGTTGTGGTCATGTAATATTGCTCCATCCCAGCTTCATCCGAATTCCTGGGGTTTTATCAAAATATTTCAACTGCTTTGCCAAGAGTTAGGCGTAACACCTTCTGAAACTCTTTTCCTCCATCTTTTTGTCTCGGCCAAGCCAGGAGGTTCTTCCAAAAAGAAAGCTTCCTGGTTTTCTTTCAGATCGGCCTAGGGGCATAAAGTTTTTGCCATGTATGATGAGTCCTTTAAAGATTTTAAGATCTATTTCTTCCGAGTCCGTGTTGTTGAGGGGGTCCGCCCCTTTTTTCTTGATGAGACTGACGAGCCTGCTTTTCCTCTAAAGTGGAAAAAGAATGTGAGAGTGCCACGTTATACATGGGAGATGCTTAATGAGGTTGAGCGGGCTTTTGTAGTTGTTCTTGAAGATTTGGGGGGGGAACTGCTTTGGGTACTGTCTGACTTGTTTTTATACTTGTTTCTGAGCTTTTCTTCTCCTATGTTGTAACTCGTCATTTATGGTTGATTCTGTATTTTCAGAGATGTCGAAAAACAATGATTCCATGAAGGTCTACAAGAAGGCGAAGAAGGCTGTTGCTGCTCAAAACATCTCGGGCAAGGCGGCCAGAGAGGGATCTTCTCAAGTTCCTGTGAAGCCGCCGGTGCCAAGTTCTCCTGGACCAAGGAAGGTGATCCCCACTCCTCGAGTTCGCCTGACTGATCATCCACAGACTTCTGCCATTGCTTCTGGTGCTCCTCCCAACAAGAAACAGAAAACAATTGAGGCCTTTAACCTTGACGCCCCTAATTTGAATGCAATTGAATTCGTAGATCAGTAAATCGGTCCCTACGGTACCCTCCCCATGGATAATGTGTCGATCCTTCGCCATCTGGATTTTATGACCCGAAACAGTGTTAAAATGGCATATATGGGGGCTGCCCTGTACTGAACTGCTCATAATCTTCCTCTCCATGCTACCAAGGAGTTTATGGAGGAGGCTAAACAGGAGTTCGACCGAATGAAGGGCCTGAAGGAAGAGTTTGAGGTAAAGGTAGCCAAGTTGGAGAAGGATCTGGAGAACGAAAAGGCGAGTTCCCTTGCTCTAGCAGCTTCTGTGCGGTTGGCCAAGGACACGGCATTGAGGCATAAGGACAGTTATGTGACATCTTATCGGGAGGTGGTGCGCCTGAGGGAGGAGTTGGAGAATGCGCGAGCTGATTACTCCGAGCTCCAAGGTCATCTTGTTGGCAGCGTAACTGCTGCCTATGAGAGCTTGAGGGAGCAGGTTCGGATTATTGCTCCCGAGGCCGACCTTACTCTTTTCAGCCTGGATAATGTTGTGAGGGATGGTAAGATTGTCCCTGATGACCAGGATGATGATAATGTTGAACCTCCCCCTGTGTCTTCTGCCAAAGTGTCAGCCTCTTCAGTTCCTCCAGTTGTGTCTGACCTGGATTGCCAGATTCTGAACCGGGATGATGGAACCGTGGATGCTGTCCCCATTCAGACTCGGCCTCCTTCTCCCCGTACTGATGCTGCCGGGAAGGCTCCCAATCTCTACTGATTTCTCTTTGGATATTTGTGTAGTTGGCCCGGCTTGTGGTCTTTGAAACTCTTTATTTGTAGTTTGAATATTTTGCTGACTGTTGATATTCCTTTTGGTTGCTTGTTTAGGAACTTCTATCTTGAAAAAACAACAAGTAGCTTTTATGCTTTTGATCCTGACCCCGAAGCTTTATAATATTGTATTTCATATCATGCTTGTTTGTGTTAGCATTTTTTGAAAATGTCGGAGCCTTCGGCCTTTTTGAATTGGGCTAGATCCTTTGTGGTCGTGAAGGGTGGTTCCAACTTGTTTCTTGGTTTTCTTGCTTCTTTCTTGTATCTCTATCGATCCATAGCCGATTTCTTTGTGTTGGTCCTCGTTCCAGTTACTTTTGCAGTCCTCTGTCTTGGACCTTTGTTAGGTCTTTCTCAGAGACTACTTTATAACTCTTTTTGTAGGAGGTCGACTTCTTTATGTCGTCCTTTTCCAAGTTATTTTTGTAATCTTCTTTCTTGGACCTTTGTCAGGTCTCTTTCAGGGATTACTTTTATAACTTGTTTGTAGGGGAGCGACTTTATTAGGTCGATCTCTTCTAAGTTATTTTTGTAATCCCCTTTCTTGGACATTTTTCAGGTCTCTTTCAGGGATTACTTTTATAACTTGTTTGTAGGGGACCGACTTCGTTAGGTCGATCTCTTCTAAGTTATTTTTGTAATCCTCTTTCTTGGACCTTTGTCAGGTCTCTTTCAGGGATTACTTTTATAACTTGTTTGTAGGGGACTGACTTCTTTAGGTCGATCTCTTCTAAGTTATTTTTGTAATCCTCTTTCTTGGACCTTTGTCAGGTCTCTTTCAGGGATTACTTTTATAACTTGTTTGTAGGGGACCGACTTCATTAGGTCGATCTCTTCTAAGTTATTTTTGTAATCCTCTTTCTTGGACCTTTGTCAGGTCTCTTTTAGGGATTACTTTTATAACTTGTTTGTAGGAGACCTACTTTGTTAGGTCGATCTCTTCTAAGTTATAGCAATTCCTCTTTTATAGGGTTGGCCAAACCTCTTTCCAGGGATTTGCTGATAACTTGGGTTGACTTGGTCCGACTTCTTAACGTCAGCCAGTCTTTAAGTTATTATTTAGCAATCCATAAGACCTCGTCAGGTTCTTTTTCGGATCACTTTCGATAACTTCTTACATTATTCTGTGTTCATCTTTGCCAATTTGTAGAAGGTGATTTCTGTCTTTGTTTGGTCGACCTTTAGATGAATTGCATTTTCATCTTTATTGGTCTTCCATCGTGATCGTGCAGTGAATCTGTTTTCCACTTTCTGCCAATCTGTTGCTTTATAATCGTACGATGAATGCTTCAGATTAATGCGTCTTGAGAATTTGTAGAATATCTAAAATATATTTTATTCAAAAGGAAATGAAAATATATACATGCGGGATTTTTCATCCCTTTCAGTCGAATAATTTCTGGATCTCAACTTGGTGCCTCATTAAAAAACCTTTTCAGGAAAAAGAGTGCACCCTATGACGAGATCTTCTAGCTATAGTACCTTCTTAGGTTGCATGCGTGCCATGATCTGGGAAGCTCTCATCCATCGAGTTCGGACAGTCTGTAGTAGCCCTTTCCAAAAAATTCTGTAACTCAGTAGGGTCCTTTCCAGTTTGCTGCCAGCTTTCCTTCTCCAGGTCGAGTTGTTCCAATATCATTTCGGATTAGGATGAGATCATTCTCAGCAAAACTTCTTGGCACTACCCTTTAATTATATCTTGAAGCCATTCGGCATTTTAGCGCTTCTTCCCTGATCCGAGCTCTTTCTTGGACTTTTGGAAGTAAGTCGAGCTCTTCTCTTTGAAGTTGAGAGTTGGCTTGTTCATTGTAGTAGACCACTCTAGGGGACCCTTCCTCGACCTCTACTGGGATCATTGCCTCCACTCCGTACGCTAATCGAAATGGTGATTCGTTTGTGGTAGAATGTGGTGTTGTTCGATATGCCCATAGGACTTGTGGGAGTTCTTCGGACCAAGCTCCCTTTGCTTCTTGCAGTTTCCGCTTCAGTCCAGCCAATATGACTTTGTTGGCAGCTTCAGCCTGTCCATTGGCTTGAGGATGTTCGACGGAGGTGAACTGGTGTTTTATGTTCAAGTCGGCAGCTAGTTTTCTGAAACCTGCATCTGTGAATTGAGTGCCATTGTCTGTGGTGATGGAGTGCGGGACTCCGAACCTTGTGACAATATTTCTATATAAGAATTTCCAAATTCTTTGAGCAATGGTGTTGGCTAGGGGCTCTGCCTCGATCCACTTTGTAAAATAGTCTATCCCAACTATGAGGAATTTGACTTGTCCCGATCCCTGAGGAAAGGGTCCGAGAAGGTCGAGTCCCATTTTGCAAATGGCCATGGTGAAGTTACACTGATGAGTTCTTCTGGCGGGGCAATGTGGAAGTTGGCATGTTTCTGGCATAGGGGACATGTCTTTACAAACTCTGTAGCTTCTTTTTATAGAGTTGGCCAGTAAAATCCCGCCCGGAGTACCTTTTTGGTGAGAGCTTGTGCTCCGAGATGATTACCACAAATGCCACTGTGTACTTCCTCTAAAACTTCCCTTGTGTTAGAGGTCGGCACACATTTTAACAATGGTATTGAGATCCCTCTCTTATATAGGGTGTTGTTTATGATAGTGTAATACTGAGCCTCCCGCTATAACCTCTTTGCCTCCTTTTCATCTGTGGGGAGTGTTTCTGCTTTGAGGTAGTTAATTATGGGGGTCATCCATCCTTGGTTCTGACTTGTTATGGCTAGGACTTTTTCCTCTTCCGAGATTGATGGGTTCTGTAGCATTTCCTGGATGAGGCTTCTATTGTTGCCCCCTGGTTTGGTGCTAGCTAGTTTTGAGAGTGCGTCAGCTCGGGCATTTTATTTGCAGGGTATGTGACAGATCTTATATTCTCCGAGTTGTCTGAGCTGTTCCTTGGTTTTATCCAAATACTTTTTCATGGTGGGATCTTTGGCTTGGTAGCTCCCTGTTATTTGTGAGGTGATTACTTGTGAATCGCTGAAGATGTTGAGTTTTTTAGCTCCAACCTCCTTAGCCAGCTTCAAACCAGCTAGTAACGCCTCATATTCCGCCTGGTTGTTTGAGGCCGGGAACCTAAATTTGAGGGAAAGCTTAACTTGGGTTCCTTGGTTGCTTTCTATTATCACACCTGCGCCGCTTTCGATCTTATTTGAGGAATCGTCCACGTAGAAATTCCATTCTGTGGGGGTTTCCAGGGTATCTGTGAATTCCGCAATGAAGTCGGCCAAGTACTGTGATTTGATGGCTGTCCGAGCTTCATATTGGAGGTCGAACTCAGACAACTCGACTGCCCATTGTAAAATTCTGCCTGCTAGATCTGTTTTCTGTAATATCCCTTTTATGGGTTGGTCGGTTCGAACCTTAATGGTGTGAGCCTGGAAGTACAGGCGAAGTCGTCGAGATGTCAGTATGAGAGTGTAGGCAAACTTTTCTATTTTTTGGAAGTTTAGCTCGGATCCCTACAGCACTTTACTAATGAAGTATACAGGTTGTTGCCCTTTGTTGTCCTCCCGAACCAGTGCTGAGGCTACTGCCCGGCTTCTAACCGTAAGGTACAATGTGAGTAGTTCTTCCTTTCATGGTCGAGTTAGAATAGGTGGTTGTCCTAGGGAGTTTTTGAAATCCTGGAAGGCTTGCTCGCATTCCTTTGTCCATTCAAAATTTTTTCCATTCCTTAAAGTGGCGTAGAGGGGGAGAGATCTTATCACTGATATCGCTAAGAATCTGGATAAGGCTGCCAATCTCCTGTTGAGTTGTTGCACCTCTCTGACACAAGTTGGGCTCCTCATGTTGAGTATGGCCTGGCATTTGTCTAGATTCGCTTCAATTCCTCTTTGTGTGAGCATGAAACCTAAGAATTTGCCCGCTTCTACTGCAAAGGTGCATTTTGCAGGATTGAGTCGCATGTCGTGCTTCCTTATAGTGTGGAACACTTGAGCCAGGTCGGACAATAATGTCTCTTCACTTTGTGTCTTTATCAACATGTCGTCCATATAGACTTCCATGATTTTCCCGATGTGATCTGAGAAGACTTTATCCATTAGCCTTTGATAAGTAGCTCCCGTATTCTTGAGACCGAAAGGCATCACAATGTAGCAGTAATTTGCTTTTGGCATCAAGAACGAGGTCTTTTCTTGATCTGGTGGATACATGGATATTTGGTTGTATCCGGAATATGCATCCATAAACGAGAGATATCTATATCCAGAGGAAGCATCTACCAGAGCGTCGATACTTGGGAGTGGGTAAGGATATTTTGGGCAGGCTTTGTTGAGGTCGGTGTAGTCGGTGCACATTCACCACTTCCCATTTGATTTTTTCACCAAGACGACGTTAGCTAGCCATAGTGGGTAGTTGACTTCTCTTATGGATCCTGCCTCCAGTAGTGCTTGTACCTGTTCTTCCACAGCTTGGGATCACTCTGTCCTAAGTTTTCTTCGTCTCTACTGTACCGGCCAAGATCCTGGATAGACCGCCAATTTGTGACACATTAGCTTGGGGTTTATGCCTAGCATGTCTGCAGCTTTCCATGCAAAGAGATCGACATTATCTCGCAAGAACTGTACTAGTAATTCCTTTCCATCTCCTTTCAGGATCGTGCCAATATTAGTCGTTTTGTTCGAGGTATCTCCGATCTGAACTTTCTCTATTTCACCTTCAGGCTGTGGACGGAGTTCTTCTCGTCCCTGGACTCTACCAAGCTCAATTGTATGGAACTCTTCTCCTCTACCTCTGAGGTTTAGATTTTCATTATAACAGCGGCGTGCCATCTTTTAATCTGCTTTTATTGTGGCTATCCCCTCTGTAGTTGGGAATTTTATGCATAGATGTGGAGTTAAGACTATTGCGCCGAGTTGATTTAGTGTTGTCCAACCTATTAGGGCATTGTAGGCTGAACTCACGTTGACCACAATGTAGTCTATCATGAGTGTTCTGGATTGGTTCCCTTTTCGGAAGGTTGTATGTAGTGACACGTATCCCAGTGGTTGTATTGGGGTATCTCCCAGTCCGAACAGGCTATTCGGGTATGCTCTAAGCTCCTTTTCTTCTAAGCCGAGTTTGTCGAAGGCTGTTTTGAATAAGATGTCGGCAGAACTCCCTTGGTCTATTAATGTGCGGTGGAGATTGGCGTTTGCTAGTATGATGGTGATGACCATGGGATCATCGTGTCCTGAGATGATACCGGATGCATCTTCTTTGGTGAACGTGATTGCAGGGATGTCGGGTGCTTCCTCCTTTCCTTCGACATGATATACTTCTTTGAGGTATCTTTTGAGGGATGATTTGGAGATTCCACCTACTGCGAATCCTCCATGTATCATATGGACATGTCTTTCTGGCGTTCGAGGTGATCGCTCAGCTCGTCCGACATCTTCATCTCTTTGTCTTTTTCTTTGCTCATCATCTCGGGTGGCCAGATACCGATTTAGTTTTCCTTCTCTTACTAATTTTTCTATGATGTTGTTTAAGTCGAAGCATTCGTTGGTGGAATGCCCTCGGACCCGATGATATTCACAGTATTCGTTCCGATTTCCTCCTCCTCTTTTGCCTTTGAGTGGTCGAGCTGGGGGTATCTTTTCTGTGTTACATACTTCTTTGTAAATATCCACAAGGGACACCCGAAGAGGGGTGTAATTATGATACTTTTTGATTTTTTCGCCCGTTCGATCTTCCTTCTTCTTGGATTCTTTATCTCGATAGGTGAAACCAGATTTTGAGGCTTCTCCAAGTCGGGAATTTTCTTCCATGTTGATGTACTTCTCTGCCCGCTCTTGCACCTCGTCTAGAGATGTGGGGTATTTCTTTGACATAGATTGGCTGAAAGGTCCCTTTCGTAGGCCGTTGATGAGGCCCATGACGGCAGCCTCTGTTGGCAAGCTTTGTATGTCTAGGCATGTTTTGTTGAATCTTTCCATGTAGTTGCGAAGACTTTCCCGATCTCCTTGCTTGATACCCAGTAGACTGGGAGCGTGCTTAGCCTTTGTGAGAGTCGTTGGAAAAGCTTTGCAGCGAACGGCATCTAAAGCATCGGTGAGGTACATTCTGCTTTTGAAGTTGCTGAGATGATGGTTGGAATCTGTGGTACCATCATACAACGTCATATCCAGAAGTTTGAAGTCTTTAGGGATTTTAGTCTTCATGATTTCCCTAGTGAATGGATCTTGATCCTTGTGAGAGTTGTCCTCAGAGGTGGTCCGGGTAGCCTTTGCTTTGAGATCGGCTTCAAGTTGTAGGAGTTTATCTTCCAATTCTCGACGTCGCCTTACCTCTCTTTGTAGATCCTTGCCAACTTCTTGCTGGTACTGGCTTTCTTTTTCGAGTTGCTTTAGGCGATCTTGAAGTGCTTCTATTACTCCCGGATGTGATTAGTTTTTGTCTCCGTTAGATTCTGGAGTATCCTTTGGTGTGGCATCCGTATTTTTATGCGGCGTTCTGTCCTATAGATCTGAGTTGTGGTCGTTGTCATGGTCATCCGCCATGGTGATGGGATGACTTCCAAGTTCCCCAGCAACGGCGCCAATGTTCCGAGGGTTACCTGAAACTGTAGGCCAATCTCGGATGAGATCTTCTGTACTGGTCGGAGATGACGTGTCTGGCTGGCTGGGGGCGACCGGAGCTGTTGTGTCTGACTTGTTGGACTGGCTTCACTTCTGATCCTTGGTCACCGGAGGGTGGGGGTACCTGCAAGAGACTCTGATGCTTAAGTTAGCACGGGTATTAAGCAGGTTTATTGAAGAATCAGAGTATGAGTTATACTTGGGTGCTCCAGTGTATTTATAATGGTTGTAGAGTGACCTTTCTAGATAAGATACGTTAGTTATCTTATCCTATCTTATTTTATCTTTGGTTGAGGTCAGCTTATCTTCAACGGAACCGCCCTTCTTTCTGTAGGCTTTGGCTGCCTTTGGATTGGGCTGTGTTACTTTGTTTGGGCCTTCTTGGGCCTTCCTGTCGATTTGGCCGACCTCTTTTGTAAAGAGGTCGGATAGTCTGACCTGAAGAGGTCGGTCGCTTTGTCTCCAATCATCCCAGGTCGGATAGCTCGACCCAGGGTATTAACAAGTACAAACCCCAATAAGAATTAATCGAAATATTTAAACTCTGGGTCGTCTCACAAGGAATTGCAACGAAGTGGTCAATTATTGGCTATGAAGGACAAGGGGTTTGGTTTATAAAAGGGGCAAGAAATTAAATGACAAGAAAAGTAAATCAAGCAAGTATTTAAAGAAGACAAGTAAATAAGAGAAAGCAAGTAATAAAGAGAGAGACATTCATGGCAAGGATTGAGATCATAGGCCTTCCATCCTAGTCACTAATAACAATAATTAACAAGAATTTATCTTATTTCATCATCCCTAATGTTGGAAGAAGGTGTAAGTTATCTTCCATTATAGAAAGTCAAACAAGACTAGTTAACCTCAATCCAAATGTCATAATAAACTCACTAATGGAATTAGCAAGTGATTAGAGTCAATGGAAATCATATTAACTAACAACTCTAGATCACCA
>NC_029793.2:61424367-61428927 GCF_000816755.2 Arachis ipaensis | reverse complement strand
GACTTGTTGGACTGGCTTCACTTCTGATCCTTGGTCACCGGAGGGTGGGGGTACCTGCAAGAGACTCTGATGCTTAAGTTAGCACGGGTATTAAGCAGGTTTATTGAAGAATCAGAGTATGAGTTATACTTGGGTGCTCCAGTGTATTTATAATGGTTGTAGAGTGACCTTTCTAGATAAGATACGTTAGTTATCTTATCCTATCTTATTTTATCTTTGGTTGAGGTCAGCTTATCTTCAACGGAACCGCCCTTCTTTCTGTAGGCTTGGGCTGCCTTTGGATTGGGCTGTGTTACTTTGTTTGGTCCTTCTTGGGCCTTCCTGTCGATTTGGCCGACCTCTTTTGTAAAGTGGTCGGATAGTCTGACCTGAAGAGGTCGGTCGCTTTGTCTCCAATCATCCCAGGTCGGATAGCTCGACCCAGGGTATTAACAAGTACAAACCCCAATAAGAATTAATCGAAATATTTAAACTCTGGGTCGTCTCACAAGGAATTGCAACGAAGTGGTCAATTATTGGCTATGAAGGACAAGGGGTTTGGTTTATAAAAGGGGCAAGAAATTAAATGACAAGAAAAGTAAATCAAGCAAGTATTTAAAGAAGACAAGTAAATAAGAGAAAGCAAGTAATAAAGAGAGAGACATTCATGGCAAGGATTGAGATCATAGGCCTTCCATCCTAGTCACTAATAATAATAATTAACAAGAATTTATCTTATTTCATCATCCATAATGTTGGAAGAAGGTGTAAGTTATCTTCCATTATAGAAAGTCAAACAAGACTAGTTAACCTCAATCCAAATGTAATAATAAACTCACTAATGGAATTAGCAAGTGATTAGAGTCAATGGAAATCATATTAACTAACAACTCTAGATCACCAGCATTAGTTGGGTATTCATGACTCAAGATCACTTAATTACTCCTTCCAAGCCAAGAATGCTCAAAATCTACTCTAACATCCTTCCAAGCATTTTATCAAACACTTGGAAGGCATACAAGGAAAGCATGGTAAATGTGCAAAAAATAGTAAAATCTAACAACTATCAATTGCAAGGAAAGTAAATCACAACTCAAATCAACAATTAAAAGAACATCAAATATTAAATTGCATTAAAGAGATCCAAATCCAACATGAGTCCATGAACATAAAAGAAGCATAAAAGTAAAATTAACATCACAAACTAAGAGAATGAAAGTGTAGAAGCAAGCAATCATAAAGGAAACAAGATGAAAAGATGAGATTGAACCTAGATCTAGGAGAGATTAACCTAACCTAACCTAATTCTAGAGAGAAGAGGGAGCTTCTCTCTCTAGAAACTACACTACATGATGCTAAGCTACCAACAATTGCTCCCCCCTTTGCTTGGGCTTCAATTCTGCATGAAATACACTCAGAAACAAGCTAGAATTGGGCTTGGGCAGCCCAGAAATCGCCCCCAGCGTTTTGCCTTTAAATGGGTCACGTGCAAGTATCGGTGTGTACGTGCCATGTCCCCGTGCGCGTCGATTGGCTGTTTCTTCATCTGCGCGTACGCGTCATGTACGCGTGCGCGTCGGTATGTGATTTCACTTCTGCGCGCGTGCCTTGTACGCTTACGCGCCCATCAATGCATTCCCAATTCTTGTTTCCTCATGCATTCTCCACTTTGTATGCTTTTCTCCTCATTTCTTCCATCCAAAACTTGCCTTATGAACCTGAAATCACTCAACAAATATATCAAGGCATCGAATGGAATTAAAGTGAGTTAAAATCACCAATTTAAGGGCCTGAAAAGCATGTTTTTATACTTAAGCATAATTTAAGGGAGAATTACAAAACCATGCTATTTAGTTGAATAAACGTGGAAAAAGGTGATCAAATCCCCTTAAATAAGCACAAGATAAACCATAAAATTGGGGTTTATCAGCTAGTCAAAAACTTCTTTATGATAAATCTGGCTTGGGTTTTCACAAAGCTTTAAAATCTGTTGAAAAATTCTCTTTTGAAAATGTGGCTTCATCCTTTAAAGATACAAGGTTTCAAAACCCAACAAGCTTTAACAAAATAGCAACTCCAACATTTTGTAGACTATGCAACCGGAATGGTCATTTTCCCATTCAATGTTTCTTTGGTGAAAGAATGATTGGTAACAAAGTTTGCAAAATTATTTTTTATTACAATGGATTAGGACAAAGAAGATGATTTAATGTCAAAGGATCCAAGAAGATTTGGATACCTAAGGTCACTTAAACTCATTTTGTAGGTATGCCTAGCATCCAAGCGGAAGGACCATATGTGGTACATGGACAGTGGATGCTCTAGGCATATGACCAGAAAGGCAATCTTCTTCATAAAGCTTGATGAGTATGATGGAGGGTTTGTCACTTTCGGTGATGATGGTAAAGGAAAAATAGTGGCCGTTGGAAAAGTTGGTAAAAGTTTTTCTTCCTTTATAAATGATGTTCTTCTTGTTGATGGTTTGAAACACAATTTACTAAGTGTAAGCCAATTATGTGATCTTAGATATGAAGTTGTTTTTAGAAAATTGGTATGCTTAGTTATTTGGAAAAAATTTGGGGATATTTTATTTGAAACTAAGAGATGTAATAATGTGTATGGATTGACTCTTGTAGATTTAAAAGATCAAAATGTAACATGCTTTACCTCTCTTGAATCTGAAAAATGGCTATGGCATAAGAAATTGGGCCATGCAAGCATGTACCAAATTTCTAAACTTGTTAAGAAAAACTTGGTAAGAGGAATTTCAAATATTAAATTTGATAAGGATATTACTTGCGATGCTTGTCAATTAGGCAAATATGTAAAAACCTCTTTTAAACCAAAAGATGGAATTTCTACCAAGAGGCCAGTTGAAATGTTGCACATTGATCTTTTTAGTCCAATAAGAACACAAAGATTAGGAGGTAAACATTATGGATTGGTAGTGGTGGATGATTACTTTAGATTCGGTTGGGTACTTTTTCTTGCTCATAAAAATGATGCTTTCCATGCTTTCTCAACCCTTTGCAAAAGAATTCAAAATGAAAAAAATTTAAAAATTGCCCATTTGAGAAGTGATCACGGAAAAGAATTTGAAAACCAAGACTTTGAAAAATTCTGTGATGATTTTAGAATTGCTCATAACTTTTCATGTCTTAGAACCCCTCAGCAAAATGGGGTGGTTGAAAGAAGGAATAGAAGCCTTCAAGAGATGACTAGGGCTATGCTATGTGAAAATGAGATTCCAAAATTTATATGGGATGAAGCTATAAATACAGCTTGTTACATTTTGAATAGGACCATTATTAGAAAAGGGTTAAAGAAAACTCCTTATGAGCTATGGAAAGGAACCCCTCTTAATCTTAAGTATGTCCACGTTTTTGGATGCAAATGCTTTGTACTTAACAAAAAAGAAAATCTTGGTAAATTTGATCCAAAATCCTATGAGGGGATGTTTGTTGGATACTCCACCACTAGCAAGGCTTATAGAATTTACCTCAAATAACATAGAACAATAGAGGAATCCATACATGTTTCTTTTTGTGATACTAACTCAATTCCCAGTACTGTGATAGAAAATGATACAGATTGTGAAGATGCTGTCAACATGGAGACCAGTAAAGAAAATCCCAAGTCTATCCAAAATGAAGAATCTGTTCGTCCAATTTTGTCTCATCAGGATAGAGGAGACATTTCTATTTTGTCTCCTGAGCCAGCAAGAGAATCTGGAACAGAACAACCCACTGAAACTCATCAAAGCTCAACATCACTCCGGAAGCCAAGAGAATGGAAGTCCATGAGGGGTTATCCTCATGACTTTATCATTGGTGATCCCTCTTAAGGTGTAACAACAAGATCCTCAACCAAAAAGCCAACTGAACCAAGCAATCTTGCTTTCTTGTCAGAAATAGAGCCTGATAATGTAAAGCAAGCTCTTGAAGATCCCTCTTGGGTCAAAGCCATGCAAGAAGAGCTCGCTCAATTTGACAAGAATGAGGTTTGGACACTAGTATCTCATCCGGATGGTAAGAAGGTAACGGGTACTAAGTGGGTTTTCAAAAATAAGTTAGGTGAGGATAGAAAGGTTATTCGTAACAAGGCTAGATTAGTGGCCCAAGGTTACGATCAAGAAGAGGGTATAGATTTTGATGACTCTTTTTCTCCGGTAGCAAGAATGGAAGCAATTAGGTTGCTTCTTGCCTATGCTGCCTATAAGGGTTTTAAAATGTTTCAAATGGATGTCAAATGTGCTTTCCATAATGGCTGTATTGATAGAGAAGTATTTGTGGCACAACCCCCCGGTTTTGAAGATAAAAAATTTCCAAACCATGTTTTCAAACTCTCAAAGGCTCTTTATGGCCTTAGGCAAGCTCCAAGAGCTTGGTATGAAAGGCTTAGCACCTTCTTGTTGGAAAATCAATTTCAAAGGGGTACCTGATAAGCGGATAATTTATACGCTTTTTGGCATTGTTTTTAGTATATTTTTAGTAGGATCTAGTTACTTTTAGGGATGTTTTCATTAGTTTTTATGTTAAATTCACATTTCTGGACTTTACTATGAGTTTGTGTGTTTTTCTA
>NC_029793.2:61417757-61424224 GCF_000816755.2 Arachis ipaensis | reverse complement strand
AGGCGTAGTGACAGACGCAAAAGGAGGGTAAATCCTATTCCAGTATTATCGAGAACCTCAGATGATTAGCCGTGCCGTGACAGAGCATTTGGACCTTTTTCACAAGAGGATGGGATGTAGCCATTGACAACGGTGATTCCCTTACAGAAAGCTTGCCATGGAAAGGAGTAAGACTGATTGGATGAAGACAGCGGGAAAGCAGAGATTCAGAGGAACGAAAGCATCTCTATACGCTTATCTGAAATTCCCAGCAATGAATTACATAAGTATTTCTATCTTTATTTTCTATTTATTATTATTATTATTATTCGAAAACTCCATAACCATTTGATATCCGCCTGACTGAGATTTACAAGATGACCATAGCTTGCTTCATACCAACAATCTCTATGGGATCGACCCTTACTCACGTAAGGTTTTATTACTTGGACGACCCAGTGCACTTGCTGGTTAGTTGTGCGAAGTTGTGAAGTTATGTTTGGACCATGGTATTGTGCACCAGTTATTGGCGCCATTGCTAGGGAGAGAACGAATAACAAATTTTACAACCTCAGGGTAACAACTTCGCATACCAGTACCACCGATACTACTTTATTTATTAAAGCGTATAATGATGATATTCTCCTAGTTCAAGTCTGTGTGGATGATATAGTGTTTGGTTCGGCCAATGAATCCTTGTGTGAAGAGTTTAGAAAACTCATGACTAGTGAGTGAAATGAGTTTAATGGGAGAGCTAACATTCTTTCTTGGTCTCCAAATTAAAAAAACTCCTAGCGGCACTTTTATTCACCAAGGAAAATATGCTAAAGAATTAATCAAGAAATTTGGCCTAGAAAATTCCAAACCAATGGGAACTCCAATGCATCCAAACACTAAACTTGAAAAAGATGATGATGGCAAAGATGTGCATGAAACACGGTATAGAGGAATGATAGGTTCACTCATGTATCTTACCTCCTCTAAACCGGACATTGTTCAAAGTGTGGGTGTATGTTCAATATTTCAATCTCACCTAAATGAATCCCATCTTTCATCCATTAAATGCATCATTAGATACATTAAGGGAACTAGTGATTATGGCTTATGGTATCCAAAATATGATGATTTTTGTGCAGTAGGGTTTTGTGATGCAGATTATGCGGGAGATCAGGTGGATAAAAGGAGCACATCCGGCATGTGTTGCTTCCTTGGAAGCTCACTCAACATGTGGTCAAGCAAGAAACAAGCCACAGTAGCTCTATCCACAGCCGAAGCTGAATACATTTCTACATCTGCTTGTTGTTCACAATTAATTTGGTTAAAAACTCAATTTGAGGATTACAAATTAAAGCACATTGAGATCAAATATCATTTTATTAGAGAACATGTGCAAAAGGGTACTATTGATATTCAATTTGTAAAATCCAAAGAACAATTGGTAGACATTTTTACTAAGCCCTTGTGTGAAGACAGATTCTGTTCCTTGAAAAATAGTTTGGGAATGATAGAATTAGGTTCTGTTGATAATTTGTGAAATTTTTTTGATTCTGTTTGGTTTTGTCTCGTAGGGAAGTAGGAGACAAATTTTAGGTTGCGATGGATGGGCCATGATACAGGGGGAGACTGAACAGACGTTAATTATCTTGGGCCCATCAAATCTCTTTGACCTTACTATGATTCGTTTTTGAGTTCCTTATTTTTTTAATCATTCTTTTGGAAGGTTGTCATATCAAATATTGTAGCAAGGAATTGTTGTCAAATCAAATCTTTATCCTTTCCTCATCCCTTGATTCTAGGAGCTAACCTTTCAGTTTTAATTTTTAAATTTTTCTTTGGTTAATAACCGTACCACTTAATGGGTAATAACTCCCTCAATTCTCTCTCTACTCAGCACTAATTGCTTCCATAACCTCCCTCCTCTCACCATTCTCCTCGGCCTCTCTTTATCTTCTCTCTGCTATCTCCATTTTCATAACATGAAAAGGAAGGTTGCTCCAAGGAAAAGTAGCCGAACCCACACACCAAAAATTTCTCCATTCTCAACCCCTCAAACACACACACACATTCATATACACTCCACATATTCTTCATTCCCCTCACCTTCTTCTAAACAATAGACACTATGAGAAGAAAGGTAATAGTAACGAAAACTTCATCCAGAAGAAAGCTGGGAAAAGAGAAAAATCAAATTGAGGAAGAAGAAGAGGAGTCTCACACATCTATACCTCATTCATCTCCAAAGAAAGCAACTCCTCATGCATCTGCCCGAAACTCTCAGAAGACCAAAAGTTACGTGCTACGTAACACAAGGGAACTACCGAATCTGGAATCCCTGGATTTTAAGAATCAATACAACAAAATCCATTCACATTTTGATCCAGGAAGATTTAATTCTTGTGCGTCTTATGAGTTTCACAAAGGTGTTGAAGAAACATCACTTGTGTGCTTCATACAGAGTGAATCTAGACTCTCTTGCTGCTAAAGCAATCAACGTTATCATTCTCTTTGAGAATATGAAGTGGTCTCCCTTGTTCAAAATTTAGAAACCTATATACCCTGCTTTGGTCTGAGAATTTTATGAAAACATGAGGCTGATTGATGGTGCAATTCATTCCTATGTGAAGCGGCTTTACATGACTCTGAGTAGAGAAACAATAAGCGCTGCCCTAGGTTATGTTGATGAAGGTCCAGCAGCTTATATGTCAGAAAAATGGGATTCTCATGTTGGAGTCACATCTCAGATTGCTCTACAACAAATCTGTGAAAATCTGTCTGGGCTGGATGGCACAGTTCCAACTCACAAGGCCCTTGGTCCAGAAAAAGCATTGCTGCACAGAATTATTACTCACATTCTGACTCCACAGAGTGGATCACACAATAGAGTAACCATTTCTAATTCATTTGTCCTTTTTGCCATTATTACTTCATCTCCTATTTCCTTTGCATATCTTATGATAAGACATATATGGGAATGTGTTAGGAGCATTAAAAAGGCTAACCTTCCCTATGGCATATTTCTTATCTGCATCTTTGAATACTTTAAGGTTGATCTAACTAATGAAGATGTAGAGAATAAAGTTTCATCAATTAAGGGAGGAGGAGTTTCAGGTACTATGAAAGGCACCAAAGGCAAACGGTCAATGCCCTCTGACAGTGATCTTGAGAGCCGCCCAGCCGAACCATCCAAGGTGATAGAATCAATTAAGGAAATCCTCACTGAATTTTCTAACATGTCCAAACTGATGGTGGAATCCTACAAGGTTGCTCGTAAGCAAGCATGCGAAAATGAAAAAGCTTGGACAAAGTGCTAAGAAAGAGTTGGTCTGATGCTTCAGAATTTCGAAGAGGAGATGGGGGCTACTGAGAAGGATGATGAATCTGGATCTGAGTACAACCTTTCTGATGATTAATTTATTTATTTCTTGTTGGATTCTGGTTTTGTTTGGTTTTTTTTGGTACTTTGTATGCTGTTTCGATACTTTAGACCTCTGATATTTTGTTAAATACTTGGATACTTTGGCTTTGGATATATTTGTATATGTTCTATTGTCATTTTTTTGCAGGTTCCCCTTTGATGACAAAAGGGGGAGGAAAGCTGGAAAAATTTAAAAATTGAAAGAAACAGGGACTGAAATCTCTTGTGATTCATGATCATCCCTGTTCCAATGATTATGATCTGTTTTGATTGAAATGGTTGTTGTATTTGACAATCCCTTTATGCTCTGCTGTGTTGATGCCTCATGCTCTGTTTTGTTGAAATATTTGTTGAATTTAGGATTTAGCTGTGATTTGATAATCCCTTTAAGCTTTGATACAATGATATATTCCTTATGATCTGATATGATTGTGTTTAACTGAAAATGTTTTTCTACTATAAACTAATATTTTTGATGCTCTGATGTGATGGCTGGAAAATATTGTTCATTTAATCAAATTATTTAGGAATTATCAACTTTTTCTCATGTACTCTGTACTCAAAGCTTTTTTGATTGACACTGAGCAGAAAATCATTTATATGATAACAAGTCAAGTAGTGTTTATCATGTTATTTCTGCTCATAAATCAATCCATTCAACATCTCAAATTCCATATGTTGAATAACATAGTTGCTTAGGCTTGATAAAATTGTTACTGGTAATGCTTCCCTTGGTAAAATGGCATATATTAAGGGGGAGCCATGTAACAATTGAAAAGGGGAAGGAATCCTAATCTTCAAAGGGAGTACTCTAATCTTTAATTTCTTTCCATTTTAATTTTTAATAATGTTTTTCATCAAGGGGGAGATTGATGAGTTTGGAAAACTCCAAATTAAAATTAGTGACGATCAAACATTATTAATATAATTAATTACAAAAATTATTAATTTGAATTCTAATTCATATTTGCTAATTAATAATTTTTGTTGCATGCAGATTTGGCTTTGGGCTAAAAGATAATTAAAGTATAGTTTCTAAACCAATCAATAATCCTTTCATACAAAAATTTTGTTTGTCACAAGTACAAATCCCTAAATTTATAAACCGAAGTAATGAACCTCGGGTCGTTATCCCTAGGAATTGCAACAAAATGTCTTGTTATTGGTTATGGAGTATGTTTGGGGTTTTTTTGGGATAAGAGGCATGAAATGTAAATGGCAATGAAAATAAACTAACAACTAACAAAGCTCTTGACAAGGTATGAGAACTAGAAGTCCTACCCTCATTATCCTCCTCAATTGTGACCACAAATTATCCATTGCTACCACTTAGTTAACCTCTAACTATGGAGGAAAGTCAAGTCGATGAATTAACTTGATTCCACAAGTGCTAGCCAACTCCCAAGGGAAAGACTAGCTTTAGTGGTATCCAAATTAATTAGCAACTTCTAATTGTCAATCAACAAAGGAATTAGATAATTCAAGAGTCACTAATTACTCTACCAAATCCAAGAGGAACAAAATTTATACTAAAATCCAACCAAGCATTTCATCAAACACTTGGAAGGAATAAAAGGAAAGCAAAGTAAATTGATAACAACAATGAAATCTAACAACTACTTATTGCAAGGAATTAATAACAACAATCAAAAGAAACACAATTATTATGAATTACCTCAAATTGAATTGGAAGAAAATAAAAGGAACAAGAGTAGATCTACAATAAAGCATAGAAATAACATAAAGGAAATTACAACAAAAGAATAGAGGAATCATAAATGCAACAACAAAGAATTGAGAAGAAGAAGAAGTAGAGAGCATGAATCAAAACCTAGATCTAAGAACTAAACCTAATCCTAATTCTAATTCTAGAGAGAAGTGAGAGCTTCTCTCTCTAAAACTAACTCTAACTACTTCTAAAACTTAAACTATGACTAATGATCAAAAGTATGTTAATTCTCCTTCAATCCTTGGCTTAAATAGCATCAGAAATGAGTTGGATTGGGCCCACAAGGCTCCTAAAATCGCTGGCCACGAGTTGCATTAAGTGAATCATGTGCAACCATCGGCGAGTACGCGTACCGTGCACGTGCGCGCCCCTATGCGCGGTGCAACTATAGAAAATCTTATATCATTTCGAAGACCCGGATGTTAGCTTTCCAATGCAACTAGAACCGCATCATTTGGACCTCTGTAGCTCAAGTTATGATCAATTAAGTACGAAGAGGTCGGCTTGACAGCTTTTGCGATTCCTTTATTTCTTCATGATTTCTCCACTTTGCATGCTTTACTCTCCATTCCTTTGATCTATTCCTAGCCTTTTCAACCTGAAATCACTTAAAAAACAAATCAAGGTATCTAGTGGAATCAAAGGTGAATTAGATTTAGCTAATTAAGGGCCTAGAAAGCATCTTTTCACACTTAAGTACAAATTAGGAGACAATCATGAAACCATGCTATTTCATTGAATAAATGTGAGTAAAAGGTCATAAAATCCCCTAAAATCAGTACAAGATAAACCCTACAAATGGGGTTTATCAACCTCCCCACACTTAAACCAAGCATGTATATCCAATCCACCCTTTCAAATTCGAGTAGTTTCTAAGTTTAGGATCAGGTAAATTGGTATATGTTAGGATGGAACTGGGATCGGGGTAATGGTGGATACTTTTCTGGAGTACTACTTACATACGTACGTAACTTATTTACAACTAACAATCTACTTTTTGTTCAGAACCTTTCGTACTTTATCTCCTCTTAGTTCACTTAGTTGGGATTTGTGAACTCGCTTATCTCACGTTTGTGATGACCACTGCCAAGTTAATGAATTAATGTACAAAAGTGGTTACTAGTAGAAAAGTACGTTCAAACATTTTTATAAATTATTGAGTTAAGTTAACACCTAATCTGAACGATCAGGATCCGGGAACACGTATATGCGAGGAACCTTTAACTAAATAAAACTAATTCGTTAACGTAAGTAAATCTATCAACGTATATCCATCTAACGTAAATCAATCTTAAGTAACTTATTTACAACTAGGGAAACGAAAGAGAACCAAATTCTTACTCC
>NC_029793.2:61398989-61417732 GCF_000816755.2 Arachis ipaensis | reverse complement strand
TACGCGTACCGTGCACGTGCGCGCCCCTATGCGCGGTGCAACTATAGAAAATCTTATATCATTTCGAAGACCCGGATGTTAGCTTTCCAATGAAACTAGAACCGCATCATTTGGACCTCTGTAGCTCAAGTTATGATCAATTAAGTACGAAGAGGTCGGCTTGACAGCTTTTGCGATTCCTTTATTTCTTCATGATTTCTCCACTTTGCATGCTTTACTCTCCATTCCTTTGATCTATTCCTAGCCTTTTCAACCTGAAATCACTTAACAAACAAATCAAGGTATCTAGTGGAATCAAAGGTGAATTAGATTTAGCTAATTAAGGGCCTAGAAAGCATCTTTTCACACTTAAGTACAAATTAGGAGACAATCATGAAACCATGCTATTTCATTGAATAAATGTGAGTAAAAGGTCATAAAATCCCCTAAAATCAGTACAAGATAAACCCTACAAATGGGGTTTATCAACCTCCCCACACTTAAACCAAGCATGTCCTCATTCTTAAACCAAGAGAAAGCAAAGGGATCAACATTTATTCAATGAATTCTAACTAAATGCAATCTACCTATATGCAACTATCTAAATGAATGCAATTGCTTAATCAAAATAAATCAATTTCCAAGGAGCGTATATGCACAAGGGCCTAGGACTAGCAAGTCTAATCCACAATTGAATTGAGTTATTAAATATTTTTACAAACTTGCATGAAAAGATGATCATTGGTGAAAACATGTAATTAAGTAATTGAACCGTCACCAGTAGTGTTTGCACTCTATTCGCTCAAGTGTTTAGGGTTGATTCACTTGATTCTCCTCTATTTCATGCTTTCCAAGACTTGTTTTTCATCTAACAATCAACATTTATTCAATGCATGCATACATTCATCATGAGGTCTTTTCATAGGTGGTAATGGGGCTAGGGTCAAGGTAGGATTGTATATGGTTAAATGGACTAGGATTTGAATCTTTGATGAGCTTAAACTTTCCCACCTAACCTATATAATAACCTATACAATTAAATGCTAACCTAACTACCTATCCTTCACTTTTTCACATACTCATGCATTTTCTTTCATTTCACAACACTTACGCATTGATTCTTATTGAACTTTACTTTGGGGCATTTTGTCCCCTTTTTATTGCTTTTCTTCCTTTCTTTCTTTTTTCTATTTTTTTCTTTACTTTTCTTTTTCACATTTTTTTTCTTTTTTTCTTTTTTTTTCAATTGTTTTCTCATTTTTTTTCTTTCTTTCAAGCTACATACAAGAACATCAATGCATAAGGTCTATACATTTAATTAATACATGAGTATGCACCTAATTCCCAAATATAGAAATACGAAATACCCGTTTATCCCAACCAATATTCCCAAATCTCCCCAAACATGACTAATAAGCACTCTCACTAGCCTAAGCTAATTAAAGTCCAAACAAGGGACTTTTATTGTTTTTTGCTTTAGGCTTGTAATGTGCTAAAATAAAGAACAATTGGGTTAAGCGTACGCTCAAAATTGGTTAACAATCGGAGTAAAAGGTAGGCTATTTGGGTAAGTGAGCTAAATGAAACAATGGCCTCAATCATATAAATGCATGAATACACAAAATAATGGACATAGAGAATCAAATAAATTAAAGATTACAATCATAGAAAGAGAATAATGCACACAAGAAGGAAGATAAGTGGTTATAAGATGTAACCACATAATTAGGCTTAAAACTCACTAGGTTGTGTGTATAATTCAAGCAAGTTCTATGAAAGGTTTTCACTCAAATCAATTGGTGCCCTATAGATAAATTTCTATAAAAATTTCATTATTTTGACTAAGCTTATTGTATATATATGCAAAAAAAAAAAAGAAAATACAAGTAATAAAAATCCTAAAAAACCTAAAATGAAATACAAAAGTGTTGGGATTAGAAATTTGTCACCCAAAATCGCCGATCGGTCAGATGACCTCCCCACACTTAAAAGTTTACACTGTCCTCCGTGCATTCAAAGATGAGCAAGGGGGTACGGCGACTCTCCGGATTGCCACCTTCAGCTGGTAGGTCAACCGGTTACTCCGTATTCTTTCTCTCGCTTCTATTTTTGCTTGCGGTGCATCATTCATGTAAAACAAAAATATAAAACCATAAGATGAGAGAACACAAAAACAAGGAAGCATACATTGTTGGGAATGAGGTACTAATCACTAGAATTGAGTGAGTGAATTAGTGTGACATTAGGAAAATAGGGATGTAAATTCTAAATTAGGCGCCTTTTAGAACATACATTAGCATAAAAAGTTATGTCACAAAAGGAGCATGCACTTTACTCATTTTAGTGTGCTTGAGATGCTTTAAGTAACTTGTAAGGTAAAACAAGCAATAAAGAAGCATGAATGCATTCAAGCTAAAAGCATATGGATGCATATGATCGTGAAATACAATGCATTAAGGTAAATGTACACCATCCAATGTCAAGAGATTGCCTAATCAAAGAATAGGGTTCAAAGAAGAGTTACAAGTTCGAAGGCAATTCTCATCACGTGGTATTCTTAAAAGGTAAGCATGAGGATCTTAAAACTAACACTACAAGAAAACAAGCTTTTTGCTACGCTTTTAAAGCGTGGCGAAAAGTCCGAAAAAGCATAACGATAGCTTTTCGCCACGCTTTTTGAGCTACCGGCACGCTTTTGAAAGGGTCACAACTGCAAGGGTGCTGGTTGCTCTATCGCCACACTTTTGCTGACCTATCCCCACGCTTTTTTTCTTGCCACGCTTTTACAGATCGACACGCTTTAAAAGCGTAGCCATATGTGTTAGATATGGCTACGCTTTTAAAGCGTGCCAATATCAAGATATGGCTATGCTTTAAAACCGTGCCAATAGCAAGACATATGGCTACGCTTTTAAAGCGTGCCAATAGCTGTGAGATACAGCTACGCTTTTAAAGCGTGACTGTTAATACCCACTGTAACGTTTATCGCCACGCTTCCAAAGCGTGGCAACAAGTGGAGATATGGCTACGCTTTAAAAGCATGCCAATAGGTACAGAACTAAATTACAGCCATGCTTATAAAGCGTGGCTGTTGATTGCTGCTGTACAATATAGCCACTCTTTTAAAGCATGGCTGTAAGTTAGTTCAGTACCTATTGGCACTATTTTTTTTATAAACCTTACAAAATCATAGATAATTTTAAAATTTAAAAGATTACTAATTTTAAATCAACTAATCATTGCTTCATAAACTTGTCACAGAAAAAAAGTGTTTGATCACATGATATACTCTAACAAAATACCAAAAATCAAAGTCTCATCCACTAGCAATTTCCTAATACATAAATTACAATTCCAACATGGGTTAAATTATCTAGATACTTCCTTTACACTTGATTACAAAATATAAAACTTCATGATTACTGATCATCATTGTGAGCGAAATTGTTTTCAACACTGCCCTGCATAATTTTAAATGGTGTGTGTTAGTGCATCTTATACCAAACAAAAAAATGAAAAGACATATTATCAACAAACTGTGTTGTGTTATAGTCGTACAATACTTGTAACCAGCAAAGGCTTTTCTTTCATTATATTGAAAGTCACTATACTTTTTTTGTTCTTAAAGTTTTCAAAAAAGGGAAAGGGTACTGATATAGGAAGCTAACAATCAAACTGCCCCCCTCCCCCCTTTTTTTTTGCTGCAACTATCACATGTTTTAACTTAACAATGGTATGTATTCACAACCAAATTAACCATTCTTGTAGCCCTATACTGCACCTGCAGTCATATGCATGCACATAAGTTTATTCTAGCAACTAGAGAATCAATACAAATTGCATATGGATTCTATAACAGATTTTTTCTTCTAATTAATAAAGGTGGGAAAAGAAAGAAAGAAAAGACCAATCCACAACAAATAGATCAAGCAAAATAAGATATACCATGAGAGCCATTAATTCCTTCTGGAGTTTGCAAAAATCAAAAGAAAAAAAACCATTAAAATTCAATTATGGTTTCTTTTCATTTCCTTTTTCCAATTTGATTACGAAAAAGTGCAAATTCAAAGATTTCTCGTGTTTTCCAAAATTGAGATTCAATACCACACTAAATACAAAACAAAACACTACTAAAAAGTCAACAACTTTGAATTCAGATTCCAATTCCACACCATTAGCACCATTTATATTATTTTATCTCACTATCAAATGTCCAAAATCAACAACAACAATAAGTCAACTACTTTGAATGGAAATATATCGAATATCCAAAGATAATGACTTACATCTTTGGGTGGAATATGAGTTGATTCGGAGGAGCGAGGAGTATATCTCGGTCTGCTACTTGAGGCATCCAAAGGAGAATTTTGGGCAGCCTACACTAAGGCTGCTACCTCTTCCTCACTCATTCCAGGGTTGACTTGGTGCACCAATACCTTTAATAAACTACATACACCGTCCATCTTCTTCTCTAATGATTCAACCTTGTTGTTGTATTCAACTTTGACTTGTCGAATCTCCTCATCCTTTTTAAGAGACCTTCTTGTAATCGAAGCCCCATAACAACGAACTCGACCTGGTTGGTCCTTTCCTAGCACTCCTACAAATGCATCCTCATCATTTTCCCTGCCTCTATGCGGGTTTGAAGTTCAGCCTGTCAAAAGTGAGGAGCAATAAAATACAAAGCCACATTAACTCAATATTAATAGAAATCACTATAGAATTTATATTGTACAAATCCAAATACAAATACAAACAACTCACAATTGTGCTTTGTGTTTTAGCATCAATTTCTTTTCCTTTTTTACTTATGCGAGTTGCTATGAAAAATTCAACTCTTGATGGTTCTTCACTGTTCTCTTTAGAGTCGCGCTAGAGTACATATAGAAAAATTTACATGAAGCATACTGACTAGAAAACTACAACATGAATATAAATGAGAAATCACAAAAAAACAAGTTATATTACCAGCTGCTTGCGCACTATTCCAAAATTTGTGGAACCCATCCGGTGAGGACATGTTTATTTTGACCTATTTTCAGCATTCTTAGTAGACACAGCCTAAATATAAACATAAAAAAGAGATGTTATTATTCTTAATAAACATGTTTTCTTGTTTTTTCAAAATCACACTACTTTTTTCGAAAACACCAAGTTTAATCACATAAAGAACTAAAAGACAATGTTACCTTGACAGTTGGAAGACTCCAATACTGAATTAGTTTGCGAAATTGAACCTCAGGGATCTCTAACGGTCGGTTCTTTATCATTTCTTTCTTTGTGTTGTACTTCAAGAAATGTTCCTTTTTTATTTCGCCTTTGTATTTTTTCCATGCACGACAAAATCCCTTCATTACCCACGGCTTTGAAGCTATTGGAAGAATGAATTTTTGCTAAACAAGACAACAAATTAGACTGTCAAAGGTTAGCATAAATAAAGTAACAAATAAATTTTAAAAAAATTATCTATAATTCTATAGTTACATACATTGGCATACTCCCACATGTCCTCTTTGAGGTTTTTAGGCACACCATGCCAACTAGTATATAGCAAAGTCACAAAACGAAGATTTCTAACTGTTGTGCCCAAAAGTTGGTTGAGGTTAGATACAACCTCCTTGGTTGGACCTATAGGCTGCCCTCCAAAAAATTCCACCTCCCGTCGATCATAAAAATCAGTGGCATGAAGCTTTTTGCACATAGTCTTTCCACGAGTTTTCTTCCATAGTCTCACCACGTTGTTTGGCAAACATATTTGGAGCCACATCTATAATAGTTGCTCGTAGATCATTCCTCACTAGATCAACTTCGCCATTATCATTTGGGAGACTGGGAATCACTTCAGGTTCACATGGCTCCCTTGCATATATTATGGGGGAATCAGACTCAAAGGCCATCACTTATCCTAAATAAATCTCTTGGAATTGTTTTCATAACATAGTGTTTGTCACTCACATATGGGTCTTGCACATAAAAGCATTGGTTTACTTGGGATGCTAGGACAAATGGTTCTTCTTGGTAGCATTTTTTACTGAAATACACATATGAGAGACCAAAGTTGTCTTTTGCAACTGTATACCACTCACACTTAAACAGGACTACCTTAAATTGGCCATAATAATCTAATTCAAACATATCAACTATTCTACCATAGTAGGTTACTTTTGCTTCAATTGGGTTCTTATCTTTCACAGTAGCAAAACTAGAAGTCAATGCCTCCAATGTGACACCACTATTTTGGGTTTTACGTCTTGCATCACGGTGCCTTGTATGGAACCTATACCCATTGATAACATAACCTGAAAATCTTTTTGCAACTCTATTTGGACCCCTAGCCAACCCTTTTACCCAACCAGGCACATCCTTTTTCATGGCACGAGTTTTAAACCATTCTAAGAACTGTTGACTATGGTCTTTGGCTTTCTCCCACTTTGTTCTTCGTGGATTGTTGTCATTTACTGCCTCCTCATGCTCTCTGAAGATCAAATATTCATATTCTTATTTGTTAGTAGGGTAAAATATTATGATTGAGGTCTACGAAATGACAATGAATCAAACAAAATACCTCATGTAGACTTCGATCTTATCACAATTGTTTAGGATGTATGCATGACCTTGTATTTCTGATTTTTCATCTAACATGAACAAATCTCCCATTTTTCCACCCAAAGGACATCCTTTGCTTAGAAACAAACTCGGAGTTCGCAGCTCATCTGAAACACACTCATCATTGTTTCGAGGGACTCTGTTGAGTCTTATCTGGACATCTTCATGCAAATATCTTGAGCAAAAATTAATACACTCATTCGCCAAATATCCTTCGACAATGGATCCTTCTGGACGACTTCTGTTACGAACATACGATTTTAGTGTGCACATATATCGTTCAATAGGGTACATCCAACGATATTGAACTGGACCACCTAACCTCACTTCATTTGCCAAATGGATAGACAAGTGCACCATTATGTCAAAAAAGCTTGGAGGAAAAATCCTCTCCAATTGGCATAATGTCTCAGCAATCTCTGCTTCTAAGTTAACTACCTCATCTAGGCTAATTACCTTCTGACATATCCGGCGAAAAAATTAACATAAGCGAACTAAAGCAATGGCAACATGGTCAGGAAGTATGCTCTTGATCGGTACTTGCAACAAGTAATGTAACATGAAATGAGCATCATGGGTCTTGTAACCAGAAATCTTCTTTTCTGTTTGCTGCACACATCGAGCGATATTGGAAGCGCTGCCGTCTGGTAACTTTGCCCCTTTTAACGCACTACAAAATATTGTTTTCTCTGCTGCAGTCATTGAGAAGCATGCCTTTGCTAACTTAGTTCTTTTACCATCATTCGTATCTCTTGGTTGAAGGTTTTTCCTGATACCCATGTCTTTAAGGTCAAAACGCGCAGCTGCATGATCTTTTGTCTTTCTAGAAATATCCAAAAGAGTTCCAATTAAGCTATCAACTATATTCTTCTCTATGTGCATGACATGAAGGTTGTGTCTAATCATGTTGAACTTCCAATATGGTAAATCAAAAAAGATTAACCGCTTTTTCCAATTTGAAATGCCATTCTTTGATCTCCTTTGCTTCTTCCCAAAAGAATTATCTACCCCTTGCAATATATGAAATACAGTTGTTCCATCTAACAACTGCGGTGGAGACCTAAGTTCAGTTTTCCCATTGAAAGATCTTTTATTATGTCTCCATGGATGGTTCATGGGTAAAAACCTTCGATGATCCATATAAATAGTCTTGTGGCTATGTTTCAGATATATAGAAGAAGTTTCATCATTACAACATGGACAAGCCAATTTTTCCTTTGTACTCCACCCAGATAACATAGCATACGCAGGGAAGTCGTTAATTGTCCATAAAAGACATGCTCTCATGTTGAATGTTTTGTTCTCTTTGGAATCATATATTTCGACACCTAACTCCCACAATTCTTTTAATTCTTCAATTAGTGGTTGAAGAAAGACATCAATATCATTTCTCGGTGATTGTGGGCCAGGAATGAGTAAAGAGAGCATAAAATAATCAGGCTTCATGCTCATCCAAGGGGGTAGATTATACACCATCAGAACAACAGGCCATGTACTATGTGTACTACTCAAAGTTCGAAACGGATTGAATCCGTCGCTTGCTAAGCCAAGTCTCACATTACGAGGCTCCTTTGCAAAATATTCATGTTGACTTTCAAATGCTTTCCAAGATTCACCATCGGCAGGATGCCTTAACGACCCATCTTTAACACGTTCATTATGATGCCAAGACATAGCTTCAACCGTCCTTGTGCACATAAAAAGCCTTTGAAGTCTGGGAATCAGGGGGAAATGCCTTAGAATTTTTGTAGCAACTTTACGAGGATTTTTAGATGAGGTAGCATCGTCCTCTTCTACATGATGCTCAATATAACGGGATGTTCCACAGACATGGCAAGATGAGTCATTCTCATGCCCGTTCCGATACAACATGCAATCATTGCGACATGCATCGATCTTTTGGTAGTCAAGACCCAAATTCTTCACCATATTCTTCGTTTTATCAAAAGAAGTAGGAATATTCAAATGTGACATTCCTTCTTTCAATAATTCTAAGAGAGAAATGAACGACGTATTACTCCAACCATGCAAGCATTTTAACAAGTAAAGACGGATGGTAAAGGATAATCTTGTGAATCCTTTACATCCAAGGTATAGTTCTTGGCTTGCCTCGTCTACCAATTTATAAAATTCTTTTGCACCTTCGTTAGGCCCCATGTTATGTCCATCAACTTGTGTAGTATCTCTGAATCTATCACATTACAACTCATCAATATTATCATTGCAATTATATTCCTCATCTGTGTCATTGTCAACATCCATAGCAACAAGTGATTCCCCATGATTAAACCACCGCCTATAACCTCTTACGAATCCATCGCATGTTAGATGGTCATACACGACATCCCTCCTTAACCAAAGTCTATTACAACACTTTGCACATGGGCATTGAATTTCTTCCCCTTGAGGAATTCCCGGTGATGAAAAAGCAAAGTGTAAAAACTTTTCTACACCGAGTTGATATTCTTTTTCATGACGTGGTGTATCCATCCAATCCTTGGACACATCCATCGAAAACCTATATATTTCAAATAGATAGCTAAGTTTCTAGTTTGAAGTCTTTACTGCTAGTCTCACTAACTACGAGTCTAGCTTCCTAATTAACTAAGAGACAATATTTTCCAAGTCTCCAAAATACTTTGAAGGCATTGGACATAAAATAGAAAAGAAAATGAAATTTTAGCAATTCTTAAAGAAGGTCCTGAAGTGAGTGCCTCAGGAAAGCACTTAAGTTGTCCGCATAACATTAATAACAAATTAATAGATGTATTTAAATTTGCATGAACCAACCTTAAATACTGTCTTAATCCGTACAACACCAGCACCAAAGTAGAAGCGCAGCAAAAGCAGAATTAGAAAGGTAGCAGCGACAGCGAATAGCGATTCGGCAGCAGATAATCAGTACCACAGCAACATCAAAGCAATACCACAGGAGCATCAGAATAAAAGAAGTGGTAGTAGTAGTGGATAGATAACTATCAAAAGCCTGTTGAAAAGCATAAAATTAAAATGCTCTTGAGAATTAAATTTTTTTTCTTACTTTAAAACATAAAAAATACACGAATATAAACTCTTTTGAGAATTTTAATTCTCATCTTCAACCAGGGTGAGAGTGGCCCCTAACACTTGTCAGCCTATTTTTTTTTTACTGAAAAAAATAGCCATTGTAGCATGTAGGAACCAACCAGCAATTAACACATTTCTTGATTATTTTTCGCTGTTATATAAACTGTTTTATGAATTACTAGTACTATTTCAATTTTGACTTAAACCGGCAAGTATGTCTCAACTTTAATTTCTCTGAGATTAAAGTATATCTAGGCTGTGATTTTTCAATAATCTAATTTTAGGTCTCCTGATAAGTATACTTTAAATACAATCATTTTCAAGCCATAAGGTAATCATAATAATAATAAACTTCTACCTAAGAATAACTATATTAATTAAACATTACTCCATCAAATAGAAACAACAAAGCATGAAAAATTATGCAACTCTCTTTTTCTGTCCACAGCAATCACCTTGGAAAGACATGAGCAAGCAACTCAAAATCAGAAGGATAATGGTCAATTTAAAAGACTAAAATCTAATCAGTTTTTTTTTTAGATACTATATGTTAAAAAAAACTAACTATATATATTTTTGATCTATTTTATACACTAGCATAACAACAGCTCAATGAAAGCAACAAAAGAAGACTGCTTAGACAGAAGGCAACTAGAGTTGTTAGTTAGCTAAATGCCTAAATTTTTTGCGTTTATTTAATTAATTAATTAATTATACTATTCAGTCACGCTTAAATGGATCCCACAAGCTTTTCCATGCATGAACAGAAAAAGAGTCCTTAACTTGGTATATTGTAATGTATATATAAAATATAAATGTGAACTTGGATAGAGAAACAAGAATTCAGAATTGTGAACATGCATAAGTAACAAAACCTGTTATAGTTGTGAACTTAAGTAACAAAACAAAACATATTTTAGGCTAGCTAAGTAACAAGGATCAAATTCTTTGTAACAATCATTTGAAATTCTGTCTTAGACATTACATATGGACTGTTTCACAGTTAAGAGTATGTCAAATTGCACAACCAGAATGAGCCTTACAACCTAGACTAGACCAGGAAGGGAAAAGAATATAATTCCATCTAGCTATAAGTTTTCTTGATGAAGACTATTAAATTCCAATCTGCAAGCAGCATGCTGAATAAATGAACAAATACAACAATATTTATCAAAACAACAAGAAAGGAAGAAAAAGGATCAATAAAAAATTAAAAATAAAAGCCGTAAACAATGCAAAAGTGGACACTTGTAGTTGAATTCTATTACAAACATATCTCCATAAAATTACATAAAGGAATCTTATACCCATGAGATTCACATCCCTAAATAATATCTCTAACAGCTTAGAACACTTGAAAGACCTCTGATGAGCGGATAATTTATACGCTTTTTGGAATTGTTTTTACTATGTTTTTAGTATATTTTAGTTAGTTTTTATTATGTTTTTATTATTTTTTAAATAAAAATCACTCTTATGCACTTTACTATGAGTTTGTGTGTTTTTCTGTGATTTCAGGTATTTTCTGGCTAAAATTCAGGGACCTGAGCAAAAATCTGATTCAGAGGCTGAAAAAGGACTGTAAATGCTGTTGGATTCTGACCTCCCTGCACTCAAAGTGGATTTTCTAGAGCTACAGAAGCGGAATTGGCACACTCTCAATTCCGTTGGAAAGTAGCCATCTTAGGCTTTCCAGCAATATATAATAGTCCATACTTTACCCAAGATTTGATGGCCCAAACAGGCGTTCCAAGTCAGCTCAAGAATTCTGGCGTTTAACTCCAAAACTGGCACAAAAGCTGGAGTTAAACGCCCAAACTGGAACAAAAGCTGGCGTTTAACTCCAAGAGAAGTCTCTACACATGGAAGCTTCAATGCTCAGCCCAAGCACACACCAAGTGGGCCCGGAAGAAGATTTATGCATTAATTACTCATTTCTGTAACCCTAGGCTACTAGTTCTCTATAAATAGGACCTTTTGATATTGTATTTTCATCTTTGTACACATCTTTGGACGTTTAGTCCCTAGACCTTGGAGGCTGGCCATTCGGCCATGCTTACACTATTATCACTTTTGTATTTTCAACGGTGGAGTTTCCATACACCATAGATTAAGGTGTGGAGCTCTGCTGTCCTTCATGAATTAATACAAAGTACTATTATTTATCTATTCAACTCAAGTCTATTTCTTCTCCAAGATATTCATTCGCACCAAAGAACATGATGAATGTGATGATTATGTGACACTCATCACCATTCTCACCTATGAACGCGTGACTGACAACCACTTCCGTTCTACATGCAAACAAGCTTGAATGTGTATCTCTTGGGTTTCTAATCTAAGATTAGAACCTTCGTGGTATAGGCTAGAATTATCAGCGGCCATTCCTGAGATCCGGAACATCTAAACCTTGTCTGTGGTATTCTGAGTATGATCTGGGAAGGGATGACTGTGACGAGCTTCAAACTCGCGATTGTTGGGCGTGTGACAGACGCAAAAGGATCAATGGATCCTATTCCAACATGATCGAGAACCGACAGATGATTAGCCGTGCGGTGGCAGCGTGCGTAGAACATTTTCACTGAGAGGGTGATGCCCAACATAAAGCTTGCCATGGAAAGGAGTATGAATGATTGGAAGAAGGTAATAGGAAAACAGAGGTTCAGGAGGAACAAAGCATCTTCATACGCTTATCTGAAATTCCAACAAAAGAATTACAAAAGTATCTCTATCTTTATTTTATGTTTTATTTATCTTTTAATTATCAATTCTTCATCACCATCTGAATTTGCCTGACTGAGATTTACAAGGTGACCATAGCTTGCTTCAAGCCGAGAGTCTCCGTGGGATCGACCTTTACTTGCATAAGGTTTATTACTTGGACGACCCAGTGCACTTGCTGGTTAGTTGTGTGGAATTGTGACAAAGTGTGATTCACGTTTAAGAGCTCCAAGTCCTTTGGCACTATTGTTGATGATCACAATTTCGTACACCAAGTTTTTGGCGCCGTTGCCGGGGATTGTTCGAGTTTGGACAACTGACGGTTCATCTTGTTGCTTAGATTAGGTACTTTTCTTTTTATTTTTCAGAATTTTTAAGGATGAATTCTAGAGTTTCAAGGTGATGTTCTTATCATCACAAAAGCTGATTGATTCTCATCAATTTAGCTGCTGAATGTAATGCCCTGCTGAAGCTTGGCTAACCATGTCTAATCTTTTTAGCCTGAAGCTTTAGACTAACATTGCATGAGTCCTCATCACAAAAGCTGATTGATTCTCATCAATTTAGCTATTGAATGTAATGTCCTGCTGAGGCTTGGCCAAACATGTCTAATCTTTTTAGACTGAAGCTTTAGACTAACATTGCATGATTCCTGGAATTCTTATTAAAAGTTTTGAATCCCTTTATTTTCTTTTTCATATAATTTTTGAAAATCACAAAAAAATTTATAAAATCATAAAAATCAGAAATATTTTATGTTTCTTGTTTGAGTCTAGTATCAATTTTTAAGTTTGGTGTCAATTGCATTCTTCTTGCATTTTTCGAAAATATGCAATATATTCTTCATTAATCTTCAAGTTGTTCTTGATGATTTCATTGCTCTGATCTTTAAATTCTCTTGTTTTGTGTGTTTTATTGTTTCTCATATGTATTCTCAATTTGTTAGTGTCTCCTATATGAAAATTTTCAAGTTTGGTGTCCTGCATGCATTGTTTATTTGATCTTAGTTGCATTTTTTTTTTGTTATTTATCATCATTAAAAATTCAAAAATATTTTCAAAATTGTGTATTTTCAAGTCAATAATACAGAGAATTGAAGATTTAGAACATTCAGCAGAGGAATCAAACAGAAAAAGCTGGGCGTTCAAAACGCCCAGTGAAGAAGGAAAACTGGCGTTTAAACGCCAGCCAGGGCACCTGGTTGGGCATTTAACGCCCAAAAAGGTAGGATTTTGGGCGTTAAACGCCAGAATGGATACCATTCTGGTCGTTTAACGCCAGGATGACACTAGAGGGAAGATTTTGTTTTTAATTCAAATTTTTTTTCCAAATTTTCATAATTTTTCAAAATAAAATCTTTTTCAAATCATATCTTTTCAATCATATCTTTTAAAAATCAATTTCTTTTCATTTTTTTTATTTATTACTATTTTCGAAAATCCTTTCTACAATTAGTGATTTAATTCAAAATTTTCAAGTTGTTACTTGCCTATTAAGAAAGGATCAAATTTTAAATTCTAGAATCATATCTTCTAATTTCTTGTTAGTCAAGTAATCAACTTTAATTTAAAAACTTTCTCTTTTTAATTTGATTTTCAATCATATCTTCTCAATCATATCTTTTTAATTTCTAATTTCAAAATCTTTTTCAAAAATCACTTAATTTCTTTCCCAATCTTACTTTTCGAAAATCTCAATCAAATTTTCAAATTTCTTTTTATTATTTCAAAATCTTTTTAATTTATTTTCAAAAATTCTTCCCCTCTTCTCACATCCTTCTATTTAAGGGACTAACACTCCTCCTCAAGGTGCAATTCGAACTCTATCCTTCTTTATATGTTCGAATTCCCTTCTATCTACCTCCTCCTTCTATTCTTCTTTTCCTCTGACACCTCAAGGAATCTCTATACTGTGACATAGAGGATTCCCTACTTTCTTGTTCTCTTCTCTTTCATATGAGCAGGAACAAAGATAAAGGCATACTTGTTCAAGCTGATCCTGAACCTGAAAGGACCTTGAAGAGAAAGCTAAGAGAAGCTAAAGCACAATTCTCTCTAGAGGACCTAACAGAGCTTTTCAAAGAAGAAGAAACCATGGTAGCCGAAAACAACAATGCCAACAATGCAAGGAAGGTGCTTGGTGATTTTACTGCACCTACTCCCAACTTCTATGGGAGAAGCATCTCAATCCCAGCCATTGGAGCAAACAACTTTGAGCTTAAGCATCAATTAGTTTCTCTAATGCAACAGAATTGCAAGTTTCATGGACTTCCATTGGAAGATCCTCCACAGTTCTTAACTGAATTCTTGCAAATCTGTGACACTGTCAAGACCAATGGGGTTGACCCTGAAGTCTACAGACTCATGCTTTTTCCTTTTGCTGTAAGAGACAGAGCTATAACATGGTTGGATTCACAACCTAAAGAAAGCTTGAACTCTTGGGAAAAGCTAGTCAATGCCTTCTTGGCAAAGTTCTTTCCACCTCAAAAATTAAGCAAGCTTAGAGTGGAAGTCCAAACCTTCAGACAGAAGGAAGGTGAATCCCTCTATGAAGCTTGGGAAAGATACAAGCAATTGATCAGAAGGTGCCCTTCTGACATGCTTTCAGAATGGAGCATCATAGGTATTTTCTATGATGGTCTGTCTGAACTATCCAAGATGTCATTGGATAGCTCTGCTGGAGGATCTCTTCATCTGAAGAAGACGCCTACAGAAGCTCAGGAACTCATTGAAATGGTTGCAAATAACCAATTCATGTACACTTTTAAAAGGAATCCTGTGAATAATGGGACAACTCAGAAGAAGGGAGTTCTTGAGATTGATACTCTGAATGCAATATTGGCTCGGAATAAAATATTGACCCAACAAGTCAATATGATTTCTCAGAGTCTGTCTAGAATGCAAGCAGCAATAGGCAGTACTAAGGAAGCTTCCTCTGAAGAAGAAGCTTATGATCCTGAGAACCCAACAATGGAAGAGGTGAATTACATGGAAGAACCCTATGGAAACACCTATAATCCTTCATGGAGAAATCATCCAAATCTCTAATGGAAGGATCAACAGAGACCTCAACAAGGTTTCAACAACAATAATGGTGGAAGAAACAGGTTTAGCAATAGCAAGCCTTTTCCATCATCTTCTCAGCACCAAACAGAGAATTCTAAGTAGAGCCACTCTGACTTAGCAGCTATTGTCTCTGATCTAATCAATACCACTCAAAGTTTCATGACTGAAACAAGGTCCTCCATTAGAAATTTGTATTCTTCCTCTGAAGAGGATGAAGATGTTACTGAAGAGCAAGTTGCTAAGTACCTTGGAGCAATCATGAAGCTAAATGCCAGGTTGTTTGGTAATGAGACTTGGGAGGATGAACCTCCATTGCTCATCAATACCTTGTACCATAGGCACCATGACCTTTGAGAATGCTCTGTGTGACCTGGGATCAAGTATAAACCTTATGTCTCTCTCTGTAATGGAGAAGGTAGGGATCATTGAGGTACAAGCTGCAAGAATCCCACTGGAGATGGCAGATAATTCAAAGAAACAGGCTTATGGACTTGTAGAGGATGTCTTGGTAAAGGTTGAAGACCATTACATCCCTTCTGATTTCATAATCTTAGAGACTGGGAAGTGTATGGATGAATCCATCATCCTTGGCAGACCCTTCCTAGCCACAGCAAAAGCTGTGATTGATGTTGACAGAGGAGAATTGATCATTCAAGTGAATGAAGACTCCCTTGTGTTTAAAGCTCAAGGATATCCCTCTGTATCCATGGAGAAGAAGCATGAAGAGCTTCTCTCAATACAGAGTCAAACAGAGCCCCCACAGTCAAACTCTAAGTTTGGTGTTGGGAGGTTCCAACATTGCTCTGAACATCTGTGAGGCTCCATGAGAGCCCACTGTCAAGCTATTGACATTAAAGAAGCGCTTGTTGGGAGGCAACCCAATCTTTAATTATCTATGTTAAATTTCTATTTTCTTTTGTTATTTTATGGTTTCTATAGGTTGATGATCATGTGAAGTCACAAAAACAATTGAAAAAGCAAAAACAAAAGGTAAAACAGAATGAAAAATAGAACACCCTGGAGGAGAAACTTACTGGCGTTTAAACGCCAGTAAGGGTAGCAGAATGGGCGTTAAATGCCCAGTCTGGCACCATTCTGGGCGTTTAACGCCAGGAATGGGCAAGAAGCTGGCGTTTAACACCAGGAATGGGCAAGAAGCTGGCGTTAAATGCCAGAAATGGGCAGCAGCCTGGCATTTAAGGCCAGGATTGGCAGAAAGGGGCGTTTTTGCACGCCACTTAGTGCAGGGATGAGATATCCTTGACACCTCAGGATCTGTGGACCCCACAGGATCCCCACCTACCCCACCTCTCTCTCTCTTCTGCACCCATTTACCAATCACCTCAATACCTCTTCCCCAAAAACCCCTCACCTATCAAATCCCACCCTCTTCTCCATAAACCCTTCACCAATCCACATCCATCGTTCATAAAACGTCACCTACCTCCCCATTCAAATTCAAACCACTTTCCCTCCCAAACGCACTCTATATGGCCGAACCATACCCCACTCTCCACTCCTATATAAACCCATCTTTACTCCTTCATTTTCACACAACCTAAACACTACTTCTCCCCTTTGGCCAAAACACAAAGCCCCCTCCATCTCCTCTATTTCTTCTTCTTCTACCCTCTTCTTTCTTCTTTTGCTCGAGGACGAGCAACCTTCTAAGTTTGGTGTGGTAAAAGCTAAAGATTTTTTGTTTTTCCATAACCATTAATGGCACCAAAGGCCGGAGAAACCTCTAGAAAGAGGAAAGGGAAGGCAAAAGCTTCCACCTCCGAGTAATGGGAGATGGAGAGATTCCTCTCATGGGTGCATCAAGACCATTTCTATGAAGTTGTGGCCAAGAAGAAGGTGATCCTCGAGGTCGCTTTTAAGCTCAAAAAGGGCGAATATCCGGAGATCCGGCATGAGATCCGAAGAAGAGGTTGGAAAGTTCTTGATGTGCGGAAAACGATCTGACACAAAACTCATCGGCAAGTGCACCGGGTCGCATCAAGTAATAATAACTCACGGGAGTGAGGTCGATCCCACAGGGATTGAAGGATTGAGCAATTTTAGTTTAGTGGTTGATTTAGTCAAGCGAATCAAGATTTGGTTGAGAGATTTGTGATGTGCAGAATTTAAATTGCATGGAAAATAAAGGGAATGGGTAATTTGCATGAAATTAAAGAGAACTGAAATGTTAAAGTGCTAAATCTTAAAGAGCAAAAAATTAAATGGCAGAAACTTTTCTCCCAAAAGTTTGAGCTAAAGTTTTAGGCAAACTTTTGCTCAAGCTTTTTGTTCCCTGGTGTGTTTTCACTTATCCGAAAGTTTGAGCTAAAGTTTGAGGCAAACTTTTGCTCAAACTTTTTGTTCTCTTTTGCTCCTAGCCATTCCTTCTTGCTTCAACCTTTCTCCAAGCTTTCTTCACCTATCATTAATCTACCAAACACATCAAAGCTATGCTCAAAATCATGAGTTTGTCATTCTTTCATAATATGTGGCAGTTATAGCATAAATCCTCATGAAATTGCATTAATTCATCTATGGTTGATTAAATCAAAGAAAACATGGAAATCTACCCAATTGGCTTGCTTATGGCTCAAGAAAGTGCATAATTCAATTGAAATATAAAGAAAAAGGCTAGTAAAACTAGGCTAAGATGACTTGTCATCACAACACCAAACTTAAAGCTTGCTTGTCCCCAAGCAAGAAAGGAATTATGCTCAAAGGTTCTTTCAATCAGAATGGATTTGAAAAATTACATGTACTGTCCTGTGAGTGAAGTGATCAAGTGACAGTGGGGTGAACTCTAAATCATGTGCTCATGCAAGGGCCTCAGTGCTTACTAGTCCCTACATCTTGGAAGTCTTAGGTCTTAGGATTTTCATCCAAATGGTATCATGGAGGTCTCTTTATATGTAATCACCTTGAAGCAGCTTATGGTTTTCTTGCTTTGGCCTTGACTCTAAGTGTCATATCTCAAAGCGGCTCTTTAGATAAGCTTTCAATCAATACTCCCAAACCAGTTGGTTTTAAGGTATTAGGTGTTAAAGCACCCCTAAGGATTTACTTGCTCAAGCCTCTTTCTTTGATACAATTCGACCACAAGCATTTACTAGGATAACAACTCTTTGAGTTTTTGTTTCTTCTTTCTTTTCTGCCTAGTAATTGATGCTCAGAGCCTTGGGCCATGTTCTTTTTGTTTTTGTATTTTCTTTATTTTCTTTTGTTTTGTTTGCTGCTTCTTGGATCAATAAATTTTTGAGAATCTCCACAATCCTTCTTTGAACTTCATGTCCCGCCTATGAGCTCCCA
>NC_029793.2:61395357-61398367 GCF_000816755.2 Arachis ipaensis | reverse complement strand
CCACTTCTCCTAATCTTTTGCTTGCCTCAAAATTGTTTAATTCCTCAATCCTTCTTTTCAAAGAACTTTCATGTGATGCATTTTTGAAGTATTGAGTGCAAACAAGTGTGAAAAGTGTAGTGTTGTGAATAATCAAGCATCTTAATTATTGAATTACAGAAAAACTATACTATGCAGACAAGCAGGGGTATTATATCACTTTCAATCATAGCAGTATCTGCTATAAATTAATTACTGAACAATACAACCTTTTGGAATTTACTTGCTGTCCTCCTCCTCATCATCATCATTACTGGTCTTCACATTCATTCATCTCTTTGATTGATGATGCTTGATCTTTCCAAAAGTTTGTATGGTGCTCTGCAGTGATATTGAAAGTTGCTTGTTCCCCAAGCACTTAGAAACAATGGTTAGCATGCATGATTTATTTGTGGGCCTTTGTACTTACTTTGGTGTGGAAACACCAAACTTAGTACCTTGCCAATGGTCCTTGTGCATCAGATTAACCATGTGTAAAACTCTTTTTCTTTTTCAAAAGTGACAAAACTGGAAACTTAGGAAAAGATAGCATAGTTAACCAGTTTATCTAAATGCTTGAAGCTAGCATTATGCAGAAAATGAGAATGCGTTTTATGATGGGATTTTGGTGGAACACCAAACTTAGAATCCTTCATTCTCCCTTAGATTGTTTTGGTGTGCAACACCAAACTTAGCTTCTTGCAATATAGATAAAACTAAGTAACCTTTTTATTGAAATAGCTATAAAAAGAAAACTACCTCAGGTTGGGTTGCCTCCCAACAAGCGCTCTTTTATTGTCATTAGCTTGACATCCTTCACCTTCTGATCATGGAAGTTGAGGCTTCTGTTGCCTTTGGTTTCCCCCTCTCACCGTGGGCTTTTCCTTGATGATTGTTTCTTTTCCTTTAGCCTTCTCATTTTTTTCCATAACTGCTTTCCCTTTCAACCCAGCAGCTTTTTCACTGTTCTTTGGGTCATCTTCAGTGGCCCTTAAGGATATGATTGCCTCTCTCTCGCCCAATTCAGCAAGGTTTTGAACCAGTTGTTCCATTTGCTTTTCAACTCTTCTGAGTGAGGCCTCTTGGTTCCTGCTTATCATCTCTTGATTTTTCCTTATTTCTTCCTGCTCTACTGTCATCATTTCTTGCACCTTCATGTATCTTTCCATCATCATTTCTAGGACATAGAGTCTTTGAGAGTTTAGAATTGGTTGTGGTTGTGTCAACTGTGATGGTTGATGAGAGTCATTTTGGGCGAGTGGTGAGATAGGACGGGGTTGGAAGTGTGTGTATTGGGATGGTGTGTGATGATTGTTGTTGTGGGGTGGTTTTTATGTTGGTTTTTGAAGTAGGGGTTGTTGCAGTTGAAGTCCCTTGGTTTTTGATTTTGGTTTTCAACCCCTCTCCAGTTAGATTGAGTTCTCCAAGGTGGGTTGTACACATCATTCTGAGTCCTACGTTGGAACATGCTTGAGGAGCTGTCTGGAGAGTGTGATCGCTCATGACATTGTTTCTCATAGTTAATTACTTCAGAACCTTTTTTAGATTGATTCCAACAATGGGGGTTTTGAGGTGAGTTCTGTGCATTCGCCACAGCATGTTGCAGTTCATCTATTTTTCTGTTAATCACCTCCAATTGTTGCTTGAGCTGTTGATGAATCTACTCGCTTTGGCCCATGATTGCACGAATACCTTCAATTTCATTCTCTTGTGCGAATGGTTGCACTCCTGCCTCTGGTTTAACAGTTCTCTGAGGTGGCTTCAGCTTGACCAGGAGTTCACTCATTAGTTCTTCCCATCCGATAATGTTTCCTTGTGGGAAAGCTTCAAACCACTGAGCAATGTCGTTCATGGTGATAAATGGTTGCTTGTCATCTAAAGTGGGGGCATTACTTCCATAATTACTAGAATCCGTTGAATTCCTTTCCATGATTTGCACAATCACAAACAGTCCAAATGAAGATTGAATACATTCATGTCCGAAATGTGGTTAAAAGGTTTAGCTGACACAATGTATCAAACAGTTGATAGGTTAGAAAGATTAGTAAGAGAGAATTGCTTCTCTCGTATATTCAACAAGTTGAAATATGAGAATCATAGGGAGCCAGAGGAACTAAGAAAACTTCACTTTATTGCTAAAGTGAGGTTTCAGTTAATTCAAGCAAAAATTCAAACAGTTAGTGGGTTAATCAAAAGTTAAAGAACAGAAAGTAAAAATGCTAGACCTAGATCACCACCTCACTTAATCGTTGTCAATCTAATCAATCCCCGGCAACGGCGCCAAAAACTTGATGTGCGGAAAATGATCCGACACAAAACTCACCGGCAAGTGCACCGGGTCGCATCAAGTAATAATAACTCACGGGAGTGAGGTCGATCCCACAGGGATTGAAGGATTGAGCAATTTTAGTTTAGTGGTTGATTTAGTCAAGCGAATCAGGATTTGGTTGAGAGATTTGTGATGTGCAGAATTTAAATTGCATGGAAAATAAAGGGAATGGGTAATTTGCATTAAAATAAAGAGAACTGAAATGTTAAAGTGCTAAATCTTAAAGAGCAAGAAATTAAATGGCAGAAACTTAGAACGCAAGAAATGTAAATTGCAGAATCTTAAAGTGCAAGAAATGTAAATGGCTTGAATTGTAAAGGGAATTGGGAGTTGGATTTGCAGAAATTAAACAAGGAAAAGTAAAATTTAACAAACAGAAGAGTAGAAAATAACTTGAATTGAATCGGATCTAAAACGGAATTGTAAATGGGTTTGAAAAGCATTAAACAGAGAATCGAAAATGAGAAATCCAGATCTCAGGACTCAAGAGACTAGATAACCAAGTCTAGATCTCAATGCCTTCCTAGATCCAACAAGAGCAATTGCAAAGGAAATGTAAATTGCAGAGAAAGTAGAAGAAGAAGCAATTAACAGAAACTGAAATTCAATGATGCGGAAAATTAAACAAGATCCCAAGATCCGAAGCAAGAAAAGTAAAGAGTA
>NC_029793.2:61386923-61395313 GCF_000816755.2 Arachis ipaensis | reverse complement strand
GTTTGAACTAAAGTTTGGGGTCAAACTTTTGCTCAAACGTTGGCCCCCTTATGCACACTCATGGCGCCAACGTTTGCGAAAAAGTTTGAGGCAAACGTTGGCGCAAACTTTTTGTCTCCAGGGTGTTGATTTGTGATGCCAACGTTTGCCAAAAAGTTTGAGGCAAACGTTGGCTCAAGCTTTTCTCCCAAAAGTTTGAGCTAAAGTTTGAGGCAAACTTTTGCTCAAGCTTTTTGTTCCCTGGTGTGTTTTCACTTATCCAAAAGTTTGAGCTAAAGTTTGAGGCAAACTTTTGCTCAAGCTTTTTGTTCCCTGGTGTGTTTTCACTTATCCAAAAGTTTGAGCTAAAGTTTGAGGCAAACTTTTGCTCAAACTTTTTGTTCTCTTTTGCTCCTAGCCATTCCTTCTTGCTTCAACCTTTCTCCAAGCTTTCTTCACCTATTATTAATCAACCAAACACATCAAAGCTATGCTCAAAATCATGAGTTTGTTATTCTTTCATAATATGTCGCAATTATAGCATAAATCCTCATGAAATTGCATTAATTCATCTATGGTTGATTAAATCAAAGGAAACATGGAAATCTACCCAATTAGCTTGCTTATGGCTCAAGAAAGTGCATAATTCAATTGAAATCAAAAGAAAAAGGCTAGTAAAACTAGGCTAAGATGACTTGTCATCAGTTCTCACCAACCCCATTCAACAAGTCGGAATCTTAATGGTTCAAGAGCTCTATGCCAATGCATGGATCACCAAGAACCATGATCAAAGTGTGAACCCGGATCCTAAGAATTGTTTTACAATGGTCTGGGGGAAATACTTAGATTTTAGTCCGGAAAATGTAAGGTTGGCATTCAACTTGCCCATGATACAAGGAGATGCACACCCATACACTAGAAGGGTCAACTTTGATCAAAGGTTGGACCAAGTCCTCATGGACATATGTGAAGAAGGTGCTCAATGGAAGAGAGATTCAAGAGGGAAGCTGGTTCAACTAAGAAGGCATGACCTCAAGCCCGTGGCTAGGGGATGGATGGAGTTCATCCAACGCTCAATCATTCCTACTAGCAACCGGTCTGAAGTTACTATAGACCAGGCTATCATGATTCATAGCATCATGATTAGAGAGGAAGTAGAAGTTCATGAGGTTATATCCGAAGAACTCTACAAGGTGGCGGACAAGTCCTCTACTGTGGCAAGGTTAGCCTTCCCTCACCTCATTTGTCACCTCTGCAATTCAGCTGGAATTGACATAGAGGAAGACATCCTCACTGATGAGGACAAGCCCATCACTAAGAAAAGGATGGAGCAAGTGAGAGAACCTCACCAAGAGCATGAGAAAACTCCTCATCATGAAATCCCTGAGATGCCTCAAGGGATGCATTTTCCTCCACAAAACTATTGAGAGCAAATCAACACCTCCCTAGGAGAATTAAGTTCCAACATGGGACAACTAAGGGTGGAGCACCAAGAGCATTCCATCCTCCTCCATGAAATTAGAGAAGATCAAAGAACTATGAGAGAGGAACAACAAAGACAAGGAAGAGACAGCGCAAACGAAATGCACCAATTCACAAAATTCAATATTAAAAGCACAAACAGTGGCAATCGGCAAGAATTAGTATCCAAATCCAGTAATAATAATCCAATAATTCAAGACAAAGACACCAGTAGCATCAATTCTCAAAGCCTTTACGAAATTCAGAAAACATGGAAGGAGGAAGAAAAAAGAGGTAATACCATCAGCAGACATAGCAAAAACTAACAAGTTTCTTGGAGTCTTGTGGTGTAAATGGTAGAGCTTTGAAGAAATTGAATTTGTGAGATTGCTCCCTGAATTTGAGAAACAAGAATTTTTTGTTATTTATCCAAAGTAACAAGAATTTTTTGTTATTTATTTGAGAAACAAGGATTCTGGTGGCCTACTCTTTTTAGAGAAGCCGCTGAATTTTGTAGATCCTGTTTCCCATGCCCGAAATTTGGTAATATATCCAGGAGGGATAAGATGCCTCAGCAAATTATGCTTTTCTGTGAAATTTTTGATGTTTGGGGCATTGACTTCATGGGTCCATTTCCAAATTCTAATGGTTATTTTTATGTTTTGTTAGCTGTGGATTACGTTTCTATGTGGGTGGAAGCAATTCCTACCCGCACTGATGATGCTAACACTGTTGTTTCCTTTGTGAGAAACCATATTATTTGTCGCTTTGGATCACCACGAGCAATCGTCAGCGATCAAGGCACCCATATTTGTAACAGCAGACTAACAGGATTGATGAAGAAGCATGGGATAATTCATAAAGTTGCAACAGCTTACCATCCCCAAACTAATGGGCAAGCCGAGGTGTCAAATAGAGAGATAAAGCGTATCTTGTAGAAGATAGTAAAGCCTCATCGAAGAGACTGGAGCACCAGGCGTACAGAACAGCATACAAAACACCCATTGGGATGAGTCCTTTCCGCTTAGTTTATGGAAAAGCTTGTCATCTCCCTGTTGAAATAGAGCACAAAGCCTTTTGGGCAGTAAAGGAATGCAATATGGGAATTGAAGGAGCCGGAGCTAAAAGGAAGTTGCAACTGCAAGAACTGGAAAGCCTTCGCCTAGAAGCCTATGAGAATTCAAGACTATGCAAGGAGAAGATGAAGGCTGTACATGATCAGCACATCAAGAGGAAAGAGTTCCAACCTGGGGACTTAGTCCTCCTTTACAAATCTCGACTGAGGCTCATGCCAGGCAAGTTGAGATCGAGATGGGAAGGTCCATACAGAGTAGAGAAGGCCGAACCGTACAGAGTTTATCACCTTATCAAAGTTAATGGACATCTCTTAAAGTTGTACCATGGCGAGAAGCGAAAGAAAGACAAGGAACTCGAGATCTTCCACTTGGAAGACCCCACATAGCCGAAGACTGAGCTAGTGGAGCGTCCAACTTACGGACATTAAAGCAAAGTGCTAGGTAGGAGACAACCCACCATGGTATGATCGTTTTTTTCTTTATTTTTAGTTTCCTTATTCAATAACTCTTCTCTTTATTAGTATATTTCGTGCATCTGCATTCACATACTTTGGCTTTTGATTAAAAAAAATTCAAAAATATCTAATAAATAAATAAGGGGATAAAATTACCCCAATTTAAGAATTCAAAAGTCAATGCATGTATGATAAAAATTAAAATAAGTGTTGAAACATGAGTATGGAAAGTGAAAGGAAATTTTTGGGTAGCTAGGTGTGAATTCTAAAGTTATATAGAGTATGTATATAGGTTATGTTAAAGCTTGGGTTAATTAAAGATTCAAATTATAAGCTTATTTAGCCATATATGCATCCTTACCCTTACCTTGGCCCAGTTACAACCTTGAAAATACCTCATGATGTTTGCATTGGTATGTTAAATGTTGTCGATTGGTTAGGAGAAGAACAAAAATTAGAAAGCATGATTAGAGAAGGATAGAGTGATTACCCTATACACTAGAGAGACTAGAGTGTACATACACCATCAGTGAGGGTTCCATGCTTGAATTTCTATGTTCCCTGCTTTCATGAGCTATCTTCTTGCATTTTTACCTGCTCTTACTTTATGAGAATTGAATTATTGGAATTTGAATTATAATTGTTTTGAAGAACTTATTTACTATTGATCAAGTGGACAAGAATCATGTAGTTGCATTCATATATATAGTTTGCATTGCATTGCATTTCATAGGTTTTACATGTTCTTACTCATTTATTTTATCGCCTTCAATTAAGCATGAGGACATGCTAATGTTTAAGTGTGGGGAGGTTGATAAACCACTATTTCATGATTTATATTGTGTTTTATTTGTGTGGTTTTATCATAATCTTTGCCCACTTTTTCATTAAATAAGCATGCATTTATATTTCCTTCCTAAAGATGTTTTATGGTTGAAAACTTGCTTCTTAGAGACTTTTAATTATGTATTTTATTTCTCCCTTATTCCATTCGTTGACGTGATCTATGTGTTAAGTGTTTCAGGCTTTATAGGGCATGAATGAGTTGGAGATTGGAAGTGAAGCCTGCAAAAATGGAAGGAACACAAGAAATTGAGGAGATGACCAGAGAGAAGCGACGCGGCCGCATGGATGACGCGACCGCGCGGAAGAGAGCAATTTGCAGCGACGCGGCCGCATGGACGACGCGTCCGCGTGGCAAAGCAGAAACGCGAATGACGCGTCCGCATGATCGACGCGATCGCGTGACGTGCGCGATCTGCATAATCTGCAGAATTTGCTGGGGGCGATTTTGGGCCCTATTTTGACCCAGTTTTCGGCCCAGAACAACAGACTAGAGCCAGAGAACATGCAGAAACCAGGTTTTCTCTAGTTTTACTCCTCCTCTAGGTTTTCTCTCTACACATTCATAGTTTTTAGGATAGGTTATTTTCATTGTTTTTTGCATTGGGATATTAAGAAGAGTTATTTGCCTCATCAAGACTTCGACATTCTAGTTCGTTCTCTTCACTTGTCTCTTACTCTTCCATATCCCTTAATTTTATTTGATTTTACGATTGGATTATTTTAGCTTTTATTAATATAAGAATTACTTTTTCTTTTAATTAATTTTTTCATCATTACTTATCATGTCTTTCTTTAATTCCTACGTTGATGTTATGAATTTTACATTTACAATGAGTGAGTAGTTTCCTAACTTGATGGGGAGTTGATTGAAAGGAACCCTTGAGCGGAATGTTCAAGAGAAAGGTTGGAATTGAGTTTATTGTTGGCTTGCTCTCTAGTTCCTAACACCAATCCTCCCAAGAGTGGATTGGAAATTGTGGATAGAACAACATTCCAATTTGTTTGACCTCCCCTTACTTAGTCAAGGATAACTAAACGTAATAATTCTCAATTGTCAATTAATCTTGAGAGTATTCCATCAAGAATAGGGCTTCCATGTAATCAACTCCCAGTCAAAGTTTTTATTTAAATTTATATAAATTCTCCAATTTAATTTTCTGCCATTCAATCAAACATTTTTTAAAACATTCTGATTAATAAAATAGCACCCTTTCCTGCAACTCGTTGGGAGACAACCTGGGACTCATACTCCCAGTATTTTAATTTTATTTTCTGTGACACACTTCTAAGAACTATACTTGCAACGTATATATTTTAACAATTTTTTATTCGCTAATTTCTGCCCGCATCAGAGACCTCTCCCCCAAAGCCATCACCATCCATTCCTTCATTCAAGTTGGTAAATGTTTCATCTCTAAGCTTAATTAGCCCACATGAATATGCTTTGCTTGAGATGGATGGTCAACTTAGAGCTCTTTGTGGCTATAAGAGTAAGAGGGAGATGGTTAGTGGTAAGAGTTGTCATGCAAGGTTCAATACGGTTGCATGCTCCAAATTGAAGTACAAGGATTGGTGTAGAGCTTGATTGAATGGGTCTAGGAAGTTGTTTGGATGTCTAAGTGAGAATTCCAATTTCTCCCCACTGATGATTGGAATTCACACCCCATTCAAAATTTGGTGAATTAGTCCTTTTGGCAATCGCACCAAAATTATCGTCAAGTAATAACCCACAGTGGAGTGGGATCGTATCCACAGAGATTGGCAAATTTGAGCAGTTTTAATCAATTGATGAATTAGTCAAGCGAATCAATAGGATTGTATAGTGCAGAATTGTAAATGACATAAATATAAATAACTAGAATATAAAGAAAAGTAATAAAGTGCAGAAATATAAATGTCGAAAAGTAAAGGGCAGTATCATAAATGACTTGAATGTAAATGGGAATGGGGAATTGCTGGATGTAAAAATAAACAGTAAAGAAATGGATAGATAAGAATGGGGAAATTCATTGAGATTGGGAGATGTTGTCTCTTTGGATCGAATCTAGCTTATATCCTCTTCAATCATGCAACTCATTGACCTCTTGGCAATCATGATTGATTGAGCCCCAATCCCTTGGTGACTCAATCTCTCAGATCTCGATCAATAGCCGATTCCTTGGTCTAATTGCTCATGAAGAGAAATATGCTTGGTCCCTGATTATACCACACACCATTATAGGTCCAAGTAGAGGGAGGATTATATGTCACATATCCAAACACCAAAACCACTACAAGAAAAATACCCATTCAGCCACATTTTTTTAGGCTACATTTGAAAACCGTAGCCTATTCATAGAATAGGCTACGCTTTTCTCCGTGTTGCCTTTTTATAAGAGAAAAGGATACACAAATGCGGCATCATTTAAAAAGCATAGCCTTAGGTATTAAAGATATCACTTATAAAGCGTAGCCGTAGGTTGATATCTATAGGTTCACTTTTCGTATCAAAGGAGACGCTTTTAAAGAATAGCCTATTTGTTAAGTTTTGGGTGCGTTTTAAAAGTGATGCCTAATATCTCTAGAGCCAAAAACTTAACACTTAGTAATTTTTTTCCTTGTTTTTCCTGAAAGCAAACTGATGAGTGATGACCTTAACACTTAGTAAAACTTAGCAAACTTCTTGAGTCTCAGTCGCCTTCGATAGCTCAGTCACCTTCATCCTCGTAAACCCTCGATAGCTCAGTCACCCTCGATAGCTCACCATCGTCGCCCCCCACTCACTCTCTTCACTCTCGCCATTGACCCTCTCACTCTCGGTCTCGCCATTGACCCTCTCACTACAAGCGGAAACCCTCTCACTCTCGCCATTGAGAGTCGTCGCCTCCCACTCACGACTCACCTGCACTACTCTCCACATTGACCGTCGTCACTCCTCTTCGCCATCGCTTTCACTGATCGTCGCTGTGCCGCCGTCACCATCGTCGCTGTGCGGCCCTTACCATTGTCGCTGTGCCGCTCTCAGCATCGTCATCTCCGTGATTCTCATCATCGTCTTCGCTGTGCTCACATCATTGAATAGGTATGTATTGATTTTTATTTGCTTCTGAAATTGATCAGTGGCTTAGGGTTCCTATTTTAGGGGTTTTAATTTGGGGCTTTTAATCTTTGAAATATGGGTTTGTGAACTGTAATTTGATAACATGCATGCTGTTGTTGATGAAGATGTGTGGTATTTTAGGATTTGTGAACTGTGATTTAATATACAGCTTGTCTATTTTCACTATATTTTTGTTTCTGAGACTGAATCCAAATGCAGCATTAATAAGCTTTTGTTTCTGTGATTTCTCAATGAATAAGTTGGCTTCTGTTTCTCTATTTTCAGCTTCCTGTTTCTAACAGAGTTCTTGCAGTTTGAACGGTTTCTTGGTTAGCCAGAAACAGAAATAGTGTGAAGAATGTAAAGAATGAAAAGAAGACAAGGAGTAGAGAAGAAGTAGAAGAGGAAGAAGAAAGGTGAGTTGAATTGTAAATTGAATTGAAAGAAAGAAATTTGATTAACATGAAAACCAATCATATACAATCCTGTTTATGTAGCCATATCAGGTGAGCCTTCAACAAAGGCAATAACCTTGTAAATACCAATAAATATGAAAAGACTATGTTATTTAAGCTATAATATATATAATTAAAATTAATAATTTAAATTTATTAAAATATTGATATACTGATATATTTAAAAGCTTTTTTAAATTAATAATCAATACAGAACATAGTATAAAAAATTAATAATATTAATAATAACAATTCCTGTTTTGTACAGAAGTGATACAAAGAGTTTGTGGACTTTGTTAAGGAAATTTCTGATTCCTTGCTAGTTTTATGGTGTCCTCATCAGAATAAATATTATCTCAGGTGCTTCTCAACAATAACCCCAAAGAGAGTTTAATTTGTCTTCTGCAACTTCTTCATCTTTTTCAAGCACAAGATCTTCTACTTCAGGTATGAATTGGGTTTAGGATGCCTCAATTGTAGAAATCTGATTGTTTGACATCTCCATTATAGAAATCTAGGTATTCATCTATAAAAATGGGGACATTATAGTTACTTATACCCCTTTTGACTAAAACTACAATTTTTCCCTCAGTTGCTGATTCTTATGGTAATTCTTTTCTGAGACTGAAGTTGATTTCTTGAATAGGTGAATGATTTAATGTGTTATGTGTGTAATATTGAAACACTTTTTGTTTTGAAAGTTTTTGTACTTGATTAAATGTTTCTCTTTGATACTTTTTTTTTCTTTTAAACTGTTAGTGCGGTAATTGGCTTTCTGCTAGAACCTGTGGTTTAAAATTGTTTGTGTTTGATTTTTTTTTATTTGTTATTTATTTATTTATTTGCTGAACTCTGTTTGTTCTGTGAGTTATTGGCATGAGGGTTTGTGCTAGGTTTGAAAAAATTGTTATGACATGAACTTTGTTGTGATAGTTCAATATAAACCTCATGTGGAGCACAATGCAAGAATGTTGTAAGTGGCTAATTAATCTCCACCATTGAGTTGAGTTAGCTCTAATGATTCTTGAAATGCTGGTCT
>NC_029793.2:61379464-61382321 GCF_000816755.2 Arachis ipaensis | reverse complement strand
TATAATATATATAATTAAAATTAATAATTAAAATTTATTAAAATATTGATATACTGATATATTTAAAAGCTTTTTTAAATTAATAATTAATACAGAACATAGTATAAGAAATTAATAATATTAATAATAACAATTCCTGTTTTGTACAGAAGTGATACAAAGAGTTTGTGGACTTTGTTAAGGAAATTTCTGATTCCTTGCTAGTTTTATGGTGTCCTCATCAGAATAAATATTATCTCAGGTGCTTCTCAGCAATATCCCCAAAGAGAGTTTAATTTGTCTTCTGCAACTTCTTCATCTTTTTCAAGCACAAGATCTTCTACTTCAGGTATGAATTGGGTTTAGGATGCCTCAATTGTAGAAATCTGATTGTTTGACATCTCCATTATAGAAATCTAGGTATTCATCTATAAAAATGGGGACATTATAGTTACTTATACCCCTTTTGACTAAAACTACAATTTTTCCCTCAGTTGCTGATTCTTATGGTAATTCTTTTCTGAGACTGAAGTTGATTTCTTGAATAGGTGAATGATTTAATGTGTTATGTGTGTAATATTGAAACACTTTTTGTTTTGAAAGTTTTTGTACTTGATTAAATATTTCTCTTTGATACTTTTTTTTCTTTTAAACTGTTACTGCGGTAATTGGCTTTCTGCTAGAACTTGTGGTTTAAAATTGTTTGTGTTTGATTTTTTTATTTGTTATTTATTTATTTTTTTGCTGAACTCTGTTTGTTCTGTGAGTTATTGGCATGAGGGTTTGTGCTAGGTTTGAAAAAATTGTTATGACATGAACTTTGTTGTGATAGTTCAATATAAACCTCATGTGGAGCACAATGCAAGAATGTTGTAAGTGGCTAATTAATTTCCACCATTGAGTTGAGTTAGCTCTAATGATTCTTGAAATGCTGGTCTATTCCTACATTTCAGCTTTTTTCAAACCCATAGCTTATTATTAACAATTGGAGGAAATTTGCTAAACTATAACTTGAAGGAACATTGTTGGCTAATGAGGTAAAGGTTTTCTACATCAATGGAACGAAAATTGTGTTGGTGTTTACTATTTTGAAAAAGTTATTAATCCACGGATCAAACCACAGTATGTTACACTTTTGTGGAAATAGGGTGACAATTTTATTCTGATTTTTGCTGGGTTGGTTAATGATATATGTGCATAACTATTGTTTAGTTAAAATTGAATTTATTAAATTTCAAAACAAGAAACTGTCTGAAACTCACTCTTCATGATTACCTTTACTATATGATTAATGCCAAGAGGGATACTCAGCAACTTGGCAATGATCACCATAAATCCTTAGAAGAAAATCGTAATCTTGTTAAACTATTCTTTTTTTTTAAAAAAAAAGCATACTAAATATGTAGATTGAAATGAAAAACAAAAGAAGGCTAGAAAGAAAAACATAAATCCAAGAATGTAGGAGGAGACCGAGTTCTATTTATACTAACCAACTAACTAGTTCTTGGATCCTATGTCGTTAGCCAAGCTCCATTCCGCGAATCTTGGCTAGCCGGCCAATATAACTGCTATGCAGGTTTTGCCTCGTGTGATCTTTATCCACACGTCCATCAGCATGGACCTTACATTGAATCTGAGCTTATTTCCTTTCTTGGGTCAGCTGGATCACTCTTTCACTTGACACTTCCTCTCTTTAGGGGCAACGACACGTGCACCAACTTCGTGATTCATCTCCGTGAAGCTCTGAACAACAAACAGCAAGTTAAAGCGGTCATAGATGAGGATCTCCCAAAGGGGCAGAGCATAGGGCCTTCACTCTCAAAGGCTATTGAAAGTTCACATGTATCTATTGTTGTTTTCTCACAGGAATATGCTTCCAGTGAGTGGTGCTTGTATGAATTGGTTAAGAAATTAGAGACCAGGAAATAAAAAGGACAGGAAGTTCTCCCGGTTTTTTATAAAATACAAAAATTATTATTTCAATTAAAAATAAGTCAGTCAGTTTAATATGGTAGTTGAGTTGTGTGTGAAACTCTTACTCTCTCCAATTTAGATTTCTTTTAGCAAAAGAATAAGTATATCTAGTATGCTTTTTAATTCTGGTTTATTTTCATATTATGCTAGGGGTGATGCTGATCTTATTAAGCATATAGTCAAATATGTTCTGCAGATAAAGAATTGCCCGTAGCGAATCCAAGGCTTGAGGCGAGGAATCTTGTGACTTGACTTAATTTGCTAAATTATACTTATTTCATGAATTCACAAATCATAACATAACATTGTGTCTCCGTCTGTCTCCCTCATGAATTCACAGACAGTAGAGAGAGGGCAAGAAACAGAGGAATAGCCAAAGCACCAGGGAGCAAAAATAGGAACGTTCTTCAAGTTTTTGGCTCTTCATCAATCATAGCACCAAGAGAAAGAGAATGATGGCCAAGGAGGGAGCTGACTGAAGCTTAAGAGGGAGCTGCGTTCCACTCACCCAACTGTTCTTCGAGTTTCTTTGCTAGGTGAGGACAGCAACTTCATCTTCTTTCTTTTCTCCTCTAATTCAAAATTCTGATAATTCTCTTGCTCCATTTTTTCAAGTTTATTCAATTTCTTTTAACACAACTACCACCACAAGCAAAGAGAGGTGAGTGATTTTCTCTCCTCTGTGTTTAATTTGGTCGAATGGCCTTGTGAAATGTAACCAAAATTCTAGTTCTTGGAACGGTTAAGGTTTTGGGCTCAAGAGAAAAACAGGGACAAGTCTTGTGTATTTGATCAACAAAGAGGTAAGGGTTAGAATAGTTAGATATTGATTTTAGCTGTATTTGGTGATTAAATGGCAGAAACCTTTCCATTGAGTATGCTTATTCTCAAATAAGTTAGGCTA
>NC_029793.2:61368107-61376154 GCF_000816755.2 Arachis ipaensis | reverse complement strand
GCTGACTGAAGCTTAAGAGGGAGCTGCGTTCCACTCACCCAACTGTTCTTCGAGTTTCTTTGCTAGGTGAGGACAGCGACTTCATCTTCTTTCTTTTCTCCTCTAATTCAAAATTCTGATAATTCTCTTGCTCCATTTTTTCCAGTTTATTCAATTTCTTTTAACACAACTACCACCACAAGCAAAGAGAGGTGAGTGATTTTCTCTCCTCTGTGTTTAATTTGGTCGAATGGCCTTGTGAAATGTAACCAAAATTCTAGTTCTTGGAACGGTTAAGGTTTAGGCTCAAGAGAAAAACAGGGACATGTCTTGTGTATTTGATCAACATAGAGGTAAGGGTTAGAATAGTTAGATATTGATTTTAGCTGTATTTGGTGATTAAATGGCATAAACCTTTCCATTGAGTATGCTTATTCTCAAATAAGTTAGGCTACATAATATATTTATTGGCCAGTCAGCTGCTTGATTCTTGGATCTGTATGTGAATGATTGTTGCTTTCTTAATCAGCAGTTTACTTTGTAGTGGTAAATGGTAATGTTCTAATAAACAAAAATCAAGTACTAATGGGGACTATTATTCATTTGTCTAGAGTAGTTTACTGATTTCATGTTAATTATTTTTGTTGCATGTGGATTATCTTATGCTGCATCGTGGCTCATGGAAATTTATCAACTATTGTCAACTATTGAGCTTCATGTTCCTAAATATTCCTATCATTGAATTCAGCATTTCAAAGTTTGTTCTTTCTCTGAGACTGTGCCAACTGGAGTAAAAATTTGAGTGAAGCAAAAGGAACATATTTGTTCTTTATCTTACCTTCTGATAAAGAATAGAATAATGTCCTTATGTTTATCAATTTGCCTGGTTTTTATTTTTGACATTAACTCCACCTTAAAAAATTTTGATACTCACACTTATTCACTTACAAAATCCACCAATATCATGGTTTTGCAGATTGATGAATAGCTTCTTCAGGAAGTGGTTAATATGGGATTTGACAGAAATCAATTGGTTGAATGTTTATGCAACAGGATCCAAAATGAGGTTTGTGCCCTTCATTCTCTCCTTTCATGTCTTCTTGATTGTCTCTTATTATTATCTATATATTTCTGGTACTGTGGCAAACTACTTGTTATTGGATAACTGGTTCCATGTTTCTAGTGGCTATCTTGGAGCTGAGTTTCAAGAGACTATGGTTGACTCTTTACCTTAGATAGTTGAATCTTTTAAGTCTTAATGGATCTAATAATATCTCTTCCTCTGCTCAATATCTCCCACTTATTTATTTATTTTTATGTGGTTTTGTTGTTACCATGTTTGGTTAATGTGAGTGTTGAGCTAAAAAAGAGTAATGTCTGTGTTCTTTTAGCAATTCACTAATGTTGTTGGGACCCTTCATTTTTAATGTTTTCCTTTAGTTTTTCAATATGAAGTGAATGACCCTTTTTGCCTTGTGAACATGGAGGTTACTAAGGAAGAGCTTAATGCAAAAATGAGAGAAAAAAGTTTCCAACTTTTGGTCTGAAAAAAACCATGCAAAGTTTCCAACATGTTTGTGTTTTATTTTGTGGCAGATGGGGCTGGTGATGATTTGTTTAAAGAGCTATGGAGGCTGTGCAGGGACATTAATGGATGTTCCTTGTGTTCAAGACAAAGTTTTCTATTTCCCTCAGGGTCACATTGAATTGGTATGATATACACTTCTTTACCTTGTTTCTGATTTTGTTTGTGAATTTCATTTTTTTTTCCATTTTTGTGCTATGTATGCTTTCAAATTTAAGCCTTACGTGGTTTAGTAAGTGTTATATAATTTTGATTTTTTTCTTTTGTAGTTGCCAGAACCTACAGAACAAGATTTGAGGCAGATGAAGAACCAAAAATCTCCCAAATACGATCTTCCGTCGAACAAGATATTTAAAGAACAAGATTTTTCTCTTCTATCAGAAGGTTAATAACTTTTTTTAGAAGATACTTATGTACACTACAAGAAAAATACCCATTCAGCCACACTTTTTTTAAGCTACATTTGAAAAGCGTAGCCTATTCATAGAATAGGCTACGCTTTTCTCTGTGTTGCCTTTTCATAAGAGAAAAGGATACACAATTGTGGCATCATTTAAGAAGTGTAGCCTTAGGTATTTTAGAAATCACTTATAAAACGTAGCCGTAGGTTGATATCTATAGATTCACTTTTTGTATCAAAAGGGACGCTTTTAGAGAGTAGCCTATTTATTAAGTTTTGGGTGCATTTTAAAAGTGATGCCTAATCTTTTTAGAGCAAAAAATTTGACACTTGATAAATTTTTTAATTTCTCTCTTAACTTTTTACCGGTGTAAGCACACACACTCTGTAAGCTCACAGTAAAAATTTTCCCTCCAAAACTCAGAATTCACCTAACTTGTCACCACCAACACTTCGTCGCCTATCTCATCAAACCCCAGATACGTTCTGCCGTCACACTATCCACTCAAGAACCATCGGTGTCGCCAGAAATTAAACTCCAAATATGCTCTGCCGCCGTCATCATCGAATGCCAGTGAGAGAGAGAGAGAGAGCTCGAGGAAGAGAGAAAACACAATGGAAGAGAGAAGAAAGGGGTGCTCTGTCGCCGCTGAAGCTCCACCGCCGCTGCTAGGGCTCCACCAACACAAATACGTTCTTTCAAGGGAGGCATTGACACAGCTCTCCAAAGCACACTTAGGGATTTTTTTACCCTTTACCCCCAAAGCACACTGATCATATCGCACCCTCACCTTCGATTCCCCCATCAGAGAAACCTTTCGTGCCCTCACCTCTCACCTTCGCCACTCACCGTCCCCACTCACCACTCACCACTTACGACTTCACCACTCATTGTCAGCTGCGCCCTTCTGCATTGATCGTCAGCTGCGCCCTCCTGCATTGATCGTTAGCTGCGCCCTCACCATCGTCGTCTCTGCCCTCAGCTCATCCTCTCTGCGCTCAGCTCATCTCTCTGCGCTCACATCGTCAAGAAGGTATCTATAGATTTCTGTATGGTTCTGAAATTTGGGTGGTTAGGGTTCCAATTTTAGGGTTTTTAATTTGGGGATTTTTTATCTGGTTTATATGCAATTGTGAATTGTGATTTGATGAACAACCCATGTATTGTTGATGAACATACATGCTATTTATTTATTTCCATCCGCGTCTACTCGTTCTTCTTGCCTCTGCGCATTCTGGTTCCATTTTCTCCTTTGAATCTGCCGCTGCTTGTGCAATCTGATGATGAACATTTTTTTTAATGGTTGAGTATATTGCTAAATTTATTGCTTTAATCACTAGGTGCTGTGTTAAAGAAGGAACAAAATTTTTCTGCAACCCAGCATGTTTAAGGAGAGTCGCAAGCTTCTGCTAGGTCCATACGTCTTTGTTGTATGCTATAATTGCTAGTGCTTCCTCTAATGAACTTGTATTCTATAGTTGGAAAATAATTAATTGCTAGTGCTTCTTCAGTGTCCTACAATTTGAAAGCCCAGGAGCCTCTGTCCTTTCTTTTCATTTGTTGTATAGTTTTGCATTTGACTTATTTTTTATGTGCAGGATAAATACAAAGTATACAATCTTTGTTCTGAGCGGCTGTATGATGCATCATTGTTTGAGGGAAAGGTGAGTCCTAAATTTTACTGAGTCTTTGAGGAGAAGTGTGGAACCTGATGAGTATTTTGATGGAAAAACGAATTTCTCCAAAACACCCAAAACTAACCGGCAAGTGCACCGGGTCGCATCAAGTAATAAAACTCACGGGAGTGAGGTCGATCCCACAGGGATTGATAGATCAAGCAACTTTAGTGGGTGATTAGTTTAGTCAAGCTAACATTGATGTGAATTGTGTGAAATTGTAGCCAACAGAAAGTAAATGACAATGAATTTAAAGTTGTAGAATGTAAATTGGCAAGTAACTTAAAGAGCATGAAATTAAAATTGCAAGAATCTTAAATGACAAGAAATATAAATTGCATTAAATGTAAAGGGAATTGGGAATTGGATTTGCAGAAATTCAACAAGGAAAAGTTAAATTGCAACAAGCAGAGAAGTAAAAGATGGATTTGATTGATTCAGAACCAAAACAGAAATGCAAATAAACATGAAAAGCAATAAACAGAGAATGTAAAATTGGAATTAAGATCTCAGAACCCAAGAGACTAGATAACCAAGTCTAGATCTCAATGTCTTTCTAGATCCAACAAGAACAATTGCAAAGGAAATGTAAATTGCAGAGAAAGTAGATGAAAAGCAATTAACAGAAATTTCGATTCAATTAAGCAGTAAAGAAAGCAGCGAGAAATCTCAGAGGGAGAATGAAACAGAACACCTTCAATTCTCCACCCAAGACTCAACAACAAAGAAAAGAAAATTTAAAGAAAGCTCTTGAATCCTCGTGCTCCCTTATGGAGCCACCCTCACAAATATGAAAATGATGCCTTATATAGGCTTTACAAAATGGAAATGAAAATGAAAACAAATTACAATTAAAATGAAATTTCTATTCTAACTATCTCTTGTGCCTTTGAGTGGTGTCAATTGGGCCCTTGCTCTTGATGGAATTGGGTTGATAAAGGCCTTGGTTGATTGCTCTTGGAGTTGGAGAAAGATCCATTGTGAACCGGGTTGAAAAACATAAAAGCTTGAGTAAAAGTTTGAGCAAAAGTTAGGGGTCTAACTTTTGCTCTAACTTTTCATATCAGCCCCATTGTTTTGCTGATACCCACGTTGGTGCAAAAGTTAGGGGTCTAACTTTTGCTCCAACGTTGGCCTCCCTTATGCATGTTCATGGCGCCAACTTTGTCCTCTTGTCATGTTGCTAATTTTATGCCCAATATAAACTATCATATATGGTTGGAAATCTCTGAATGTCAGCTTTCTAACCCACTTGGAATCACTTCAATTGGACATCTACAACTCAAGTTATGATCATTTGAAGAGGGCATGGTCGCTGGCTTTGGTGTGCAGCGTTTGAGGTAACGTTTGCCTCAAACGTTGGCGAAAACGCCAGTTCTGGAGGCTGAAACGTATTGTCCACCCCATACTATTATACATTGTTGGAAAGCCCTGAATGTCTACTTTCCAATGCCTTTGGAAGCACATCAATTGGGGCTCTACAGCTCGAGTTATACTCCATCGAAGGTGCAGAGGTCAAGTGGCCTCACTGCAGGTTGCCACCATGTTCATTTATGCACATTGCGGGGAAGTTTTCTCCCTCAATTTTAGTGTCCACCATGCAGTGCCATATATGCTTGGAAAGCTCTTGATTCCTACTTTCCAATGCTTCTTGAATCACCTCATTTGGAGCTCTGTAGCTCAAGTTATTCCTGTTGGAAGTATACCCCTTCAAGCTGTTGTGGTGTGTGGCGCCAACGTTAGCCCAAAAGTTAGGGGTCTAACGTTGGCACAAACTTTTGCTCCTCCCTTTGTATTTTTCATGTGCCAACGTTAGCCCAAAAGTTAGGGATCTAACGTTGGCGCAAACTTTTGGTGGCCAGGGAGGTTTTTCTCATGCCAACGTTAGCCCAAAAGTTAGGTGTCTAACGTTGGCGCAAACTTTTGGTGCCCAGGGAGTAATTTTCAAGTTCTAACGTTAGCTTCAAAGTTAGGGGTCTAACTTTGAGGCTAACTTTTCACCCAAAAGTTTGTGCAAAAGTTTGAGGTTAACTTTAGATCCAACTTTTTGCTTCCTGGTTCAATTTCACTTATTCCATTGTCCTCTCTTTACTCCTAGCCATTCCTTCTTGCTTCACCCTTTCTCCAAGCCTTCTTCACCTATCATTAATCAACCAAACACATCAAAGCTATGCTCAAAATCATGAGATATTCATTCTTTCATAATATGTGACAATTTTAGCATAAAACCTCATGAAATAGCATGAATTCATACATGGTTGATTAAATCAAAGGAAGCATGAAAATCTACCCAATTGGCTTGCTTATGGCTCAAGAAAGTGCATAAAACCTACTGAAAACAAAGGAAAAAGCATAGAAAAACATGTCATCAGAACCACAAAAGCGATGTGAATTTCATTTATACTCCATAAAATTTAAGTGTGTCAATAATGTATGCTTTAATTTCTTTGTCTACTTTGAATATATTAATTCATATCATCTATCATTAGTTTTGTTATGATGATAACTAGACAGCTTAGACTATATGTGTCAGCTTTCTGTTTCACTTGGGTTATAGTTTTTTTCAGCATTTAGATTTGTTTTTCAAACTTCATAGTTTCGTGAATTGAATGGATGCTTTGCTCTGTATTCTCTCTGGTTTTATTATTGCATTAGGGGCAAAGCTTTTTTGTTCTTCTATTGTGTATGATTGAATTTGTGCTATAGAGTTCATGTTCTTGTTATGTAATTTGTATTAATGGAATCCAAAACAGTGCAGGGGCATTTGAGTTTTGAAATACTTTCAATTCTTATTATTAGTCTTCAATATGTAGTGCAAGATCACTTGGAGGATTTTAATTGGTGTTGCCATGGAATATGTAATCCGACAGCCCATTCCAGAGGTAAGCAGCACTGTATTTCTCAAAATTTGGAGGCAAAAAAGTTTCTGATTGATGCACTAATTTATGAAGTTTTATTCCTTAATTTGTCTTCAATTTTTTAAACCTTATGCTTCAGTTTACTTGTGTAACTTGATGTATTCTTGAACTATGTGTTATGTGAATTGGTGGAGATTTTGCTACTTGTGTTCAGTGCAGTAAATTGCCGGCCCTACTTGTATTCAGTGCTGTGAGATTTTGCTAATAAATATGTTTGCTAGTAAATTTAGAAGTTCATATAGTTCTAATTTCTACTGTGTTGTGTGCCTGTGTCCTTTCTTGACATGCATTTGTTGACTTATTTTGGTGTTGCATGTTATTTTGTACTTTCAGTTGATTTCCTGAGATTTTCAATTTCTGCTGAGTGTGATTAGGCAATTAGGGTTCCTAATCCCCATTGTCAAGAACAAAACACATAGCTCAAGTTGTTGCATCTGGGCTCAATCTTCCTTTTGAAGAAGGCCCCCAGTGTAATGTTAGCCACTCAGGTTCAATTTCTGCAAGGAAGGCTGTTTAATTTCACTGCTTGCTTCATAATGTTTTTAGCCCTCAGTTATAATCTTTCTTTTATTCTCTTTCACGTATATCTTTTATAATCTTTTTTTGTCTTTCAATAGGAAGATTTGATAGAAAATACAATAGAAGGAAGTAGCCATTTTCATAGAAATATGGAGGATCTGTATTCGTTTTAGTCTTCTGGTCTTTTTTCTGTCAATATATTGTTCCAGTAGATATGATATTTGCAGATATATATATATATATATATATATATATAATGTAATTTATGTAGCGAATTGGCACCTTGAAAATTATTTTCATATAAATGACTAAATGTGTTCTTTGGATTTAGAATATGGCATCTGCCTCTGGACCTATTGAGTTGTCAAATCAGTTTAAGATTGTGCTTGTCCGCAACTCCACATATAAATTAAATCTCCTGATCCACTTTTCATGCAATTGTTTCATTGAGCATAAATAACAAAAACATGCTTGAAAAGGATAAAAAGAGGGATACCATGCCCACATATTTTGACTTGATGTGTACTAAATTTTTTATACTTCTTGAAGCTTGAAATTAATCTACTGGTTTCAGGGGATATTTCTTTTAATAATTTCTTTGAAGGTAGTTTTGCTCTGTTTGCATGACCGCCCTCTGTTTCATTAAAAAGACAATAACACTGAATTGTTCCAACATTTTTAATATTATTGTGCTTTTTCTCTTGATTAGACGGATAGAGCTGCAATGTTAGATGAAATAATTGATCTGCATTTGCTTATTTCAGGTACTGCACTTATTTAATTGATCTGTCCTGTTTCTATCCAAGGAACAAGCTTTTGCCTTCTTCGATTCCGCCTGCTCTGCTATTCTGCCCTGTGCTATCCGGTTCTGCCCTAATTTCCACCTTCTTCTAGGTTGTCTTTTTAAGCAATGAAGATTAAGCAATGGAAATTAAGCTGATTATTATTGTGGTTTATTGGCTAAGATAG
>NC_029793.2:61367493-61367870 GCF_000816755.2 Arachis ipaensis | reverse complement strand
ATATACAGAAAAAAAAGAGACCTAAGGCTACACTTATATACAGTAGCTATAGTATACAAATAAAAAAAAACGAGGGACCTAAGGCTACACTTATAAAAAGTAGCTATGGTATACAATGTGGCTACGCTTTACAGGGGATGCAGTAGGTATTGAAAAGCGTAGCCTATTCTGGCAAAAATGGAAGCTGAAAAGCGTAGCCTTTGGTCCTGGACATCATCACTTGAAAAGCGTAGCCTATTCCCAAACGCCAAAAGCGTAGTCTTTGGTGCAGAAAAGCGTAGCCTTTGAGAATAGGCAACGGCCGAATAGGAATCACCCCAAAAAGCATAGCCGTAGCCCAAAAAGCGTAGCCGTAGCCTAAGGCATCATTTTTTTTT
>NC_029793.2:61353273-61366155 GCF_000816755.2 Arachis ipaensis | reverse complement strand
AAAAAAAAGAGACCTAAGGCTGCACTTATATACAGTAGCTATAGTATACAAAAAAAAAGAGGGATCTAAGGCTACGCTTATAAAAAGTAGCTATGGTATACAATTTGGTTACGCTTTACAAGTGATGCAGTAGCGTTGAAAAGCGTAGCCTATTCTGAAAAAATGAAAGCTGAAAAGCGTAGCCTTTGGTCTTGGACAGCATCACTTGAAAAACGTAGCCTATTCCCAAACTCCAAAAGCGTAGCTCTTGGTGCAGAAAAGCGTAGCCTTTGAGAATAGGCAACGGCCGAATAGGAATCACTCCAAAAAGCGTAGCCGTAGCCCAAAAAGCGTAGCCGTAGCCTAAGGCATCATTTTTTTTCACTTTTGGCTACACTTTTCAAGTGTACCTGAATGGGTGTTTTTCTTGTAGTGAACCCAGATTCTACTCTAGTGTGAGAAGGGATTTCAAGCGTGGTTTCATGTTTTCTTTCCCAAGTACAACAGAGAAGAAGGATTTCACTATCATCAATCCATCAAGTACAACAGAGCTCCCTCTCTCAATGAGACGGAAGTTAGCTACTCATAGCTCAAAAGTTACTCAAAAGTGAAGTGTAAAAGTGGATCTAAAACTGACTGCTTAACCCCCTTCTTCAGTACTCCTTGGGGGTATTTATACTACTCCTAGTAAAATAAAAGAATTACAAAAGTGAAAAAGGAAAATTACATTTTGGAGGGAAAAGAAAACACTCAATAAGCATGACTTCTCAGCTGGCGTGTGGCTGGCACTTTTCTGGTGTGTCACGTACCTTTCATTTCTAGCTTGGCGTGCCACGCCTACTCCTTCAAGTGGCATGCTCGTCCCTCTCTCAACCTTGGCGTGCCACGCCTTCGAACTCAAGTGGCACGCCATAGTGGATATCTTGTGTTGGCATGCCATGCCTTAGAACAAAAGTGGCACGCCCCCTGCCTTTCTCACTTCTCTTTGCCTCTGGAAACTTGTACTGGCGTGCCACGCCCAAGGCCTGGTGTGCCACACCCTTGCTTTATGCTTGGCTAGGCTTCTCTGGAAAGTTGAACTAGCATGGCACGCCTAGGGTCTGGCGTGCCACGCCCCTTTTGTGAGTGAGTGGTTCCTCTGTTTGGCGTGCCACGCCACGAGCTCAAGTGGCACGTCCCAATGCTTCTCTCTGAATGAGGCTGGTGTGCCACGCCTGGTTGCTCAAGTGGCACGCCTAAATGAAGAATGGTGAATGGCATGCCACGCCTTTGATACAAAATGGCACGTCCCATGTAATTGGCCTCCTTCATCTTCTCTGGAAACTTATACCAGCGTGCCACGCCTAAAGGTTGGCGTGCCACGCCCATGATCTTGTCTTGGTTCCAGTAGTTGGTGTGCCACGCCTCAGTCTTCAAGTGGAACACCATAGTGAAATGCTACGGTTGGCGTGCCACGCCTTCGATACCAAGTGGCACGCCCAGTCCTTGCTTTTGGTCCTTTGTGCATTGGCGTGCCACACCTGGTTGCTCAAGTGGCACGCCTAGTCTTCAATTGCCTTCAGCCCCTTATCTGGATTATTGTACCAGTGTGCCACGTCATGCTGCTCAAGTGGCACGCTCATGGATTTGTGAACTCTTCAAGATTGGCGTGCCACGCCTGTGTTCTCAAGTGGCATGCCCAAGTGACTTCTTGGGGCTGGCGTGCCACGCCTTCGACACCAATGGCACGCCATAGTGAAGGTTCTTCTTGGAATGGTGAGTTGGCGTGCCACGCCCCTTTGCTCAAGTGGCACGCCCATAGTAATTGATGAGCCAGGCGTGCCACACTCAGCTTGGCATGCCTCGCCCCTTTTATGTCCTCCATTTGGCTCTCCGGAATTTTGTATTAGCGTGCCACGCCCAGCCTCTGGCGTGCCACGCCCACATGCTTGCTTGGACTTCTTCTTTGGACTTTAGTACTGGCATGCCACGCCCAGCTCCTGGCGTGCCACGCCAGTGCATTTTTGTGGCGTTTGCTTCAAGTGGCACGCCAGTTTCATAAGGCCAGCTTCTTGTTTGTCTTCTACCCAATTTTTGATGCTTTTCTCACCTGAAATTCAGCACAACTCATCTCAAAGTAGTGTAGCATAATATTCATCAAATAATGCATGAATTGTACTGATCAAATGAGATTTATGCTCTTTTATGGTCTTCTTTATGCAAGAAAGAAGGGTAGATGATGCAACTCATCACAACACCAAACTTATGTTTTGCTTGTCCCAAGGAAATCAATGTGAGTAAACCTTTATAGCTTGAGGCCTTGGCTTTGAGTGATTGCAATACAACTAAGGGTAAGACTAAGTGTTCAACACATGTCTGAATGTTTTAATGTCATGGGAAGCTCTTGGATCCTTGAGGGTTCTTTCAGGTATAGGCCTTAGGGGTCCTTTCTATTGATTGTCACCTTGAAGTAGTAAGGGTTGTTTTGCTTTCTTGACCACGACTCTAAGTGTTTTGTCTCAAGACAATCCTTTATTTAAGCTTTCAATTAGCACTCCCAAACCAGTTGGGTTTAGGGTACTAGGTGTTGAGACACCCCTAAGAATTTACTTGCCCAGGTCTCTTCTTGACACATCTTCACCAGAAGCATCTACTAAGATCTTTAATTCTTTTTGAGCTTTTTAATGTTTCTTTTTCTATCCCAGTAGTTGATGCTCAGAGCCTTGGGTCTTTATTGCTTACTACCTCTTGGTTCTATGGATATTCAAGGAACACCCTTTGGCCTTCCCTGGTTATACCTTCTAGGACTAGTTACTCTTTCATGACTCATTTTCTTTTTAGTTCATCCAAGGTTTTACACTTAGTTTCTTATTTCTTAGTTTGTTTGGTAATCCATCTTGGCTTTGGTCTCTCTTATTGTTTTTGGCACAACTCACAGTGACTCTTATGGAGACAAACTCTACTTTTATTTTTGTTGAAAAGAAGACTTGAAATACATGGCATTTTCTTTCTTGAAAAGAAGAACTCATAAAGACTTCAAACAGGAATTTAAAACTAAGCATAAAGCATAAACTATCCTAGCATGACTATTTCTTCAAAAAGTAAATAAAGCAAAAACTTAAACAAGATTTCAAAAGTTGGAAAGTGTTAACCATGGGACTCAACAACTTTGAGCAGCTTCATTTTTAGTTCATTGGCCCCTTCCATTTGTCCTTCTTCTTGAAGGGGGATATGCCACCTTCATCTGGCTTGGAGGAACCTTTTTGTGCTTTGGCATCCTTGGGCTTCCAAAATCCTAGCCTCCTCATGTAGGATTTCACATTCTTCTTATGTTGGTATGCTATTTCTTCTTGCCTTGAGCTGAGTTCCTCTGATTTCTGCATATAGGTGGGGTAGTTGGAGTTCATGTTAGCTACTGCATTGCATAGATAGCTCAACTTTGTTTGTGCATAGCAATTATATTCCCCTCTGGCTATAGTTCTTGCTTCATAAAGGTGTCTGAATTCAGCAAGGCTCTCCATTTGTTGTAATTGCCATCTCAGAATCACTCATAAACTTCCTTGCATTTCTCACCAGTTAATTTGATCTTGCTGCTCCTTGAGATCCTCAAAACCCCCTTGGAGTTGTTGAATGTTTTGGTTGACTTGGCTCCATTATTGTTGTTGAGTTTCTTTGAGTTGGTTGACATCTTCCCTCAAATGGTGTAGATCTCCCTTCATTTGGTGTACATCTCCTTACAGTTGCTCCCAGTTGAATCCCTCTGGAAATTGCTGATATTGGTATTGTGGTGGTGGTTGAAGTGCCAGGAATTGAGGTTGCTCTTCTGCCTCTTGTTGTTGTTGTTGTTGTTCATGGGCATGAGCTCTTCGTTCTCTGGCCCTGTGGAGTGGGTGAACAGCCACCACCTTGGCCATCTTTTTGACAGTTATGAACTTGTCTTGCTTCAGTAGCACTTCATCAATGATCTTTTTAACTCCAGCCTCATCACATAGGCTCTATATAATGCTGGGGAATGCCAACCTTTTGTTGTCACTGGTACTTTTCAGCACTTTGTTGATATTGTTGGCAATCATCTCGCCCACATTGATGTTCTCTCCTTTCATGATGCTGTAGATGAGTACAGCTCTCTCTTTGGTCACCTCTGAAGTGTTGGATGTGGGGATTAGGGACCTCCTCACAAATTCTAGCCACCCTCTAGCTTGGGGGCTCAAATCTCTTCTCCTCAATTGATTGGGTATCCCATCCTTGTCATTGATCCAATGCACATGCATCACACAAATCTCATTCAGGATCTCATCAAACCCAGGGTCTTGCTGCTTCATTATTTCTTCATAGCTCCGAGTGGAGCTTGTCCTCTTCGCCATTAGCATTCTCTCTATGCTAGAGAGATTGTAGTCAATGGACTTTCCCCTTACATAGCTAATGTAGCCGTAGTGTTGCCCTAGTTGAGACACTGCGTTGGCATAGAATTCCCTCACCAAGCTCTCTACCACTTTCCTTGGTGGGTTGCATAGAAGTGACCAAACTTTATTATTGATCTCAATGTTGATTTCAATGTGCTCGTTCCTCCCTAATTGGAAACCAACTTCTGGAATGATATCCCTCTTACTCACCCAACCATAGAATTGATTTTGGTTGAATGCAGAGAGGAACTTGTAGTCATTGAAGGAACTTGAGGATCCAGAGATTGGTTCCTTGACTTTTCTCTTCTTTGAGGCTGAGCTTTTTGGTGGTGCCATGAGGTTGAGAGAGTGTGTTTGAGAGTGAAATGGGGGTTGCAAGAAAGAGCAAGCAAAATAAGGTTTTGCTCCAACACCAAACTTAGGACTTGATTGTCCCAATCAAGAAAAAAAAAGTATGAAAAGAGATGGTAAAAGATGAACAGAGAAAGGAAGGTGAGGGCTGTATGCTCTTCGTGTGTGATTGGGGTTGTTGAAGTGGAATAGGAGATGGTGAAGTGAGATTTTTATAATGGGTGAATGTTGTGGTGGGAAAGGTGGGAAATAAAAAGGGTTAAATGTTTTCCCACTTGGGGAGTGGCGCCTAGCGTGGGAAGAGGCGCCAACTCTTTTCTCACTGTGTCTTCTGCATGTGTTGAGTTCCAAAATGTAAGTACACTTTGACTTCCTTGCTTTGTGAGTTGATTACTAAGTAGACCCCATCTTCTCTCCTGAAATAAAACTTAACCCATTAGTAATGACAAAAGAACCCCTTCACATTCTTTCTCATCAAGAGTGAATTGGATTGCAACTGATGGGTGTCCCTTGGGTCACCAAACTTAATTCTTTGGCATCTCAATAAATTGGTTTTATCATTGTGTATTTAATGTGTCCATAAGAGTGGAATAACATCAATCTTTTCATTTTCTTTTGATTCCAATTCCTCTGAACTCATTAAACACATTCATGTTTTTACCCAAAGCATTAAGTGCTTTTAAACTAGGTGACTTGGGCTACTAGATGATTATTGGTGGTGGCTACACCAAACTTAATCTTTGGGCTTACTCTTCAAATCAAGATATAAACTGTTTGTATGCCTAGATTAAGTTGGTGAGAGGCCACACCAAACTTAGCAATTTAGCTAATCCTTAGCCCAATCACTCATCATGATATATGCCTTCATCAAGTTGCAATTCCGGGAAAAAAAATGTAAAGAAAGTCTAGCTACCAAAGCTAAAATCAAACATTCTAATATGCAATTGTAAACTAATCCTAATATGGTAATGTAAGATAAATGGGAGACTGAAAAGTAAACTACCAAATGCAACGAATTTTTAAACTACTTCTAAGAAAAGTAACTAAATAAAAAAGGATAAAGTGTTGGGGTGCCTCCCAACTAGCGCTTCTTTATTGTCATTAGCTTGACATTCCTTCATCTTCAACTGAGCTTGTAGCTCACTCCCTGCTCCTCTAAGGAGCCTCCCAAGTAGTGTTTGAGTCTATGGCCATTGACAGTAAAAGTTCTCTGAGTCTTGTCCTCTATGAGCTCCACATGACCATAGGGAAACACCTTGAGTATGGTGAAAGGTCTTGACCATCTAGACTTCAGTTTTCCAGGGAAGAACTTGAGTCTTGAGTTGTAGAGTAACACTTTCTGTCCTTCAGTAAACTCCCTTCTTGCTATCTTTTGGTCATGCCACCTTTTTGTGTTCTCTTTGTAGATTTTTGCATTCTTATATGCTTGATTCCTAAACTCCTCCAGCTCATTGAGTTGCATTAATCTCCTTTCTCCAACAGCTTGCTCATTATAGTTTAAGATCTTTAGAGCCCAGAATGCTCTATGCTCAAGTTCAACTGGCAAGTGACAAGCCTTGCCATATACCAGTTGGTATGGAGACATCCCAATGGGAGTCTTATAGGCTGTTCTATAGGCCCATAGTGCATCATCTAGCTTCTTAGACCAATCCTTTCTTGAACTTCCAACAGTTTTTTCAAGGATTCTTTTTAGCTCTCTATTGGAAATTTCAGCTTTCCCGTTGGTCTGTGGGTGGTATGGAGTTACCACTTTGTGCTTTACTCCATCTCTGAGAAGGAGTGCCTCGAGTTGTTTGTTGTAGAAGTGTGTCCCTCCATCACTAATGAGAGCTCTGGGAACTCCAAATCTACTGAAAATGTTCCTTCTCAAGAAGCTTATCACAATCTTGTTGTCATTTGTTGCAGTGGCTATGGCTTCTACCCACCTTGAGACATAATCAATAGCCACCAATATGTAGCTATTAGAGTAGGAGGTTGGGAAGGGTCCCGTGAAATCAATCCCCCATACATCAAATAGCTCTAACTCTAGTATGAATTACTGTGGCATCTCATTTCTCTTGGTTTGATTACCAGCTCTTTGGCATTCATCACACCTTGACACCATTTCCTTGACATTCTTAAACATTGTTGGCCAGTAAAATCTGGATTGAAGCACTTTTGCTGCTGTCCTTTCTCCACTGAAGTGACCTCCATATGCAGATCCATGGCACTGCCATAATACTTCCTGCCCTTCCTCTTGAGGTATACACCTTCTTAGAATTTCATCAGCACACTTCTTGAACAAATAAGGATCATCCCAAATGTAGTGTTTGGCATCCTTAATTAGCTTCCTCCTCATGTGCCTATTGATGTTGGTTGGTAGTTCCCCAATAGCCTTGAAGTTGGCTATGTCTGCAAACCAAGGAGCTACTCGAATCATCATCAATTATTCATCAGGAAAGCTTTCATTGATTGCTACTTGCTGCTTCTCTTCTTCTTGTGGGATCCTTGATAGGTGGTCAGCTACCTTGTTCTCTGCTCCGCTCCTATTTTTAATCTCAATATCAAATTCTTGGAGCAACAACATCCACTTTATTATTCTGGGCTTAGATTCTTGTTTGGTAAGAAAGTATTTGAGTGCTGCATGATTAGTGAACACAATTACTTTTGAGCCAATAAGATATGGTCTAAACTTGTCAAAAGCAAAAATTTTGGCTAAAAATTCTTTCTCCGTGGTGGTATAGTTCTTTTGATTCTCATTAAAAACCTTGCTAGCATAGTAAATAACATGTACTAGCTTGTCTTTCCTCTGTCCTAGAACAGCACTAACAGCAAAATTAGATGCATCACACATTAGTTTAAAGGGAAGATCCCAGCTTGGTGGTGCTATAATAGGTGCAGAGGAGAGTTTCTTCTTAAGTTCATCAAAGGCTACCATGCACTCTCTATCAAAAACAAAAGGTGTATTTGAGACAAGTAGGTTGCTAAGGGGTTTCGCAATCTTTGAAAAATCTTTGATAAACCTCCTATAGAACCCAGCGTGTCCCAAAAAACTTCTGATTGCTTTGACATTGCAAGGTGGAGGTAATTTTTCAATTACTTCCACTTTTGCCTTGTCTACTTCTATGCCATCTTTTGAAATCTTTTGACTAAGAACCACCCCTTCAGTCACCATAAAATGGCACTTCTCCCAGTTTAAAACCCGGTTGGTTTCTTGACACCTTTTTAGCACAAGAGCAAGATGGTATAGGCAATCAGAATATGAGTTCCCAACTGAGATGGGTAGATCACCCCTGCTTGCCACAATTTTAACACTTCTTTCTGAACCACTTCATTCATAGTTGGATTCAGCCTCCTTTGTTGTTGTCTTGAATGTTTGGCATCTTCTTCAAGTAAGATCTTATGCATAGACATTGAAGGACTGATCCCTTTCAAATCTGCAAGTGTCCAGCCTATGGCATCCTTGTGTTGTCTTAGCACTTGGATGAGCTCCTCTTCTTGTTCCTTACTCATACTTTAATTTATGATCACTGGTTGGGTGTTATTAGCACCTAGATATGCATATTTCAAGTTGGGTGGTAATGCTTTCAGCTCTAGTTTTGGTGACTCTGCATCTTTGTTGCTTGTAATGGTTAGCATGATTGAGTTTCCCATGGTTGCTTGTATTGATTCTGCATCTGGTGCTTGTTCCAGCTCTATGGTTCCTCCACATTGTTCTTCTTCCAAGACTTCTTGAACTATTTGTTCCATGGTGTCTACCAGCATGCATTCTCCTATGGATTCCTTAGGGTAACTCATTGCTTTGAAGACATTGAAGACAATTTTCTCTTCATGCAACCTCAACTTGGAAACTCCCTGGGTCTTTTAGCTTTTGAGGTAGCTTCTTCTGTATGATGGCGCTGCATTCTTCAGTCAAGATTATGGTTTCTCATGCTTCCCAGTTCCACTTTTTGGTTATAAGCTCCTTTAAAAATTTAGCATAGAGTGGCATTTGTTCTAATTCCTCAGCAAAGGGTATATTGATTTGGAGCCTCTTGAAGATCTCTAGGAACTTAGAAAACTGGCCATCTTTCCCATCTTTTCCCAGTCTTTGTGGGTATGGTGCCCTTGGTACATAAGGCTTCAAGACTGGTTTTGGTGGAGGTGGAGCAGGGATTTCTTCTTCATCCTTGTTCTTATGCTTTGCTGCAACTTCTTCATGCTTGTCTTTGCTTGGGGTTCCTTCTTTTACAACCTTCCCACTTCTTAGAGTAATGGCTTTGTATTCTCCTCTTGGGTTAGCCATGGTATCACTAGAAAATATGTGTGTGGGGAGTGGGATTTGCTTGGACAAAATCCTCACTTGTGCTTCTAACTTTGTGATTGCTGTGCCTTGATTTTTCAGGTTTGACCTGTATTCCTCTTGATTAGCATCTATCCTTCTGTCAGTTTGTGCTTGTCTGTCCATGAGGGTGGAGATTGCTCCTGTAATTTGTGAGGACAGTTGTGCTATTGCAGCTTTCATCTTCTTAAAGTTGCTCTTGATCTCACATGGTTGCATAGTTGAGGATGGTGTATCTTGATCGAGGTTGTTGTGTGTGGCTTGGTTACTATGGTATGATGTGTTTTTTGAGTTGTGGTAGGGTCTATGGTTCCCTGTTTGATGGTTGGGGTTGTGGTTGAAATGCTAATTTGATGAATAAGGCTTGTTGTGGTCCTGGTTGTGGTTTTGTTGATTTTCCCACCCAAAGTTTGGGTGGTTCTTCCAACCTGGGTTGTATGTCTTAGAGTGTCGGTCATATGGTGGTCTGGATGAATTTTTCACATAATTGGCTTGTTCCCAGTCACCTTCAGATTCTGGTGCATTCCCTTCTTGTTGAAGAGTTTGGTCTTGAATGACTGAGGCTTGGTTGGCCTCCATCCTTTTGGTTAGAGCTGCTATTTGAGCTGCAATTGCTTTGTTCTGAGCTAACAAGGCATCTACAGAGTTGAGCTCTAGCACCCCCTTCTTCTTAGTCCTTTCTAAAGCATAGAAATACTCATTTTCAGCTACAGTCTCAATGACATCTATGGCCTCTTCAAAGGTTTTCTTCTTGTTGAGAGAGCCTCCTGAAGAATAGTCCACAGCCTTCTTTGTTTCATCGGATACTCCCTCATAAAAGATGTGTAGTTGTACCCATTCATTGAACATTTCTGGTGGGCATCTTCTTGTCAGATCTTTGAATCTCTCACAGGCCTCATAAAGTGTTTCTCCATCTTGTTGTCTGAAAGTTTTCACCTCAGCTCTCAGCCTATTGATTCTTTATGGGGGGTAAAATCTTGCGAGGAATCTGTTCACGACCTCCTCCCATGTAGTTAGGCTATCCTTGGGGAATGACTCCAACCACTTTGCTGCCTTATCTCCGAGTGAGAAAGGGAACAAGGGTAGTTTGTAGATGTCGGGGTGTACCCCGTTGGACTTTACAGTATCACATATCCTCAAGAATATAATGAGATGTTGATTAGGGTCTTCTTGGGCACTTCCTCCATATGAGCAATTATTCTGAACAAGTGTGATGAGCTGAGGTTTCAGCTCAAAATTATTGGCATGAATTGTTGGTTTTAGGATGCTGCTGCCATAATTTCCTGGGTTTGGGTTGATGTAGGAGCCTAAAACTCTCCTTTCTTGCCCATCATGATTTACTGGCCCTTCTCTATCATTGTGAGCTTCTTCTTCATGGTGGTTCTCCTTGTTCTCCTCCATGTTTGTTTCAAAATACTCTTCCTCTTCCTCAGTACCAACGACTCATTTTCCTCTTGCTTCCCTCCTTAATCTAAGGAAGGTCCTCTCAGGTTCAGAACCAAAGGAAGTTGAAGCACCACTTCTTCTACCTGTCATACAACCAACAAGGCAAAAACCAAGAAAGAAAATGAATGAAGAAATTACTCTTGTTAGAGTGGTTGTTAGTGTGAGTGGTGCAATTAATCGAATAGTTAGAGGAGTGGAAATATGAAAAAAAATACTCAAAAAAGAAAGAACTAGAACTCAAAATAAAAGAAATAAAAGGTGCTAAATAAAATAAAATGACAAGGAATTTAAATTGCTTAATCTAGCTCTCCAATTGATTTAATCATTGTCAAACTTAAGCCAATCCCCGACAACGGCGCCAAAAAACTTGATGACCAGAATTCACACCCCATTCAAAATTTGGTGAATTAGTTCTTTTGGCAAGCGCTCCAAAATTATCATCAAGTAATAACCCACAGAGGAGTGGGATATTATCCACAGAGTTTGGCAAACTTGAGCAGTTTTAATCAATTGATGAATTAGTCAAGCGGATCAATAGGATTGTAGAGTGCAAAATTGTAAATGACATAAATGTAAATGACTAGAATATAAAGAAAAGCAATAAAGTGCAGAAATATAAATGGCGGAAAGTAAAGGGCAGAATCATAAATGACTTGAATGTAAATGTGAATGGGGAATTGCTGGATGTAAAAATAAACAGTAAGGAAATGGATAGATAAGAATGGGGAAATTCATTGAGATTGGGAGATGTTGTCTCTTTCGATCGAATCTAGCTTATATTCTCTTCAATCATGCAACTTATTGACCTCTTGGCAATCATGATTGATTGAGCCCCAATCCCTTGGTGACTCAATCTCTCAGATCTCGATCAATAGCCAATTCCTTAGTCTAATTGCTCATGAAGAGAGATATGCTTGGTCTTTGATTATACCACACACCATTATAGGTCCAAGTAGAGGGAGGATTATATGTCACATATCCAAACACTAAAACCCAGATTCTACTCTAGTGTGAGAAGGGATTTCAAGCATGGTTTCATGTTTCCTTTCCCAAGGTTCCCATGAAACCCAATTGCATTCAATCTCTTTCCCAAGATAATTGAATACTAAGCATTAAGAACGAAATTCCTTCTAGCAAATCAAAGAGAAGATGAAGAGAAGAAGGGTTTCACTATCATCAATCCATTAAGTACAACAGAGCTCCCTCTCTCAATGAGAGGGAAGTTAGCTACTCATAGCTCAAAAAGTACTCAAAAGTGAAGTGTAAAAGTGGATCTAAAACTGACTGCTTAACCCCCTTCTTCAGTACTCCTTGGAGGTATTTATACTACTCCTAGTAAAATAAAAGATTTACAAAAGTGAAAAAGGAAAATTACATTTTAGAGGGAAAAGAAAATATTCAATAAGGATGACTTCTCAGCTAGCGTGTGGCTGGCACTTTTCTGGCGTGTCACGTGCCTTTCATTTCCAGCTTGGCATGCCATGCCTACTCCTTCAAGTGGCACGCTCGTCCCTCTCTCAACCTTGGCATGCCACGCCTTCGAACTCAAGTGGCACGCCCCCGGTCTTTCTCACTTCTCTTTGCCTCTGGAAAGTTGTACTGGCGTGCCACGCCCTTGCTTTATGCTTGGTTAGACTTCTCTGGAAAGTTGAACTAGCGTGGCACGCCCAAGGTCTGGCGTGCCATGCCCCTTTTGTGAGTGAGTGGTTCCTCTGTTTGGCGTGCCATGCCACGAGCTCAAGTGGCACACCCCAATGCTTTTCTCTGAATGACACTGGCGTGCCATGCCTGGTTGCTCAAGTGGCACGCCTAAATGAAGAATGGTGAATGGCGTGCCACGCCTTCGATACCAAGTGGCAAGCCCCATGTAATTGGCCTCCTTCATCTTCTCTGGAAACTTATACCAGCGTCCCACGCCTAAAGGCTGGCGTGCCACGCCCATGATCTTGTCTTGGTTCCAGTAGTTGGCGTGCCACACCTCAGTCTTCAAGTGGCACGCCATAGTGAAATGCTAAGGTTGGCGTGCCACGCCTTCGATACCAAGTTGCATGCCCAGTCCTTGCTCTTGGTCCTTTGTGCATTGGCGTGCCACGCCTGGTTGCTCAGTTGCTCAAGCAAGTCTTCAATTGCCTTCAGCCCCTTCTCTGGATTGTTGTACCAGCGTGCCACACTATGCTGCTCAAGTAACACAATCACACAATCATGAACTCTTCAAGCTTGGCGTGCCACGCCTGGGTTCTTGATGAGCGGATAATTTATACGCTTTTTGGCATTGTTTTTAGTATGTTTTTAGTAGGATCTAGTTACTTTTAGGGATGTTTTCATAAGTTTTTATGTTAAATTCACATTTCTGGACTTTACTATGAGTTTGTGTGTTTTTCTGTGATTTCAGGTATTTTCTGGCTGAAATTGAGGGACTTGAGC
>NC_029793.2:61344237-61351135 GCF_000816755.2 Arachis ipaensis | reverse complement strand
TGCCTTTCATTTCCAGCTTGGCATGCCATGCCTACTCCTTCAAGTGGCACGCTCGTCCCTCTCTCAACCTTGGCATGCCACGCTTTCGAACTCAAGTGGCATGCCCTCGGTCTTTCTCACTTCTCTTTGCCTCTGGAAAGTTGTACTGGCGTGCCATGCCCTTGCTCTATGCTTGGTTAGACTTCTCTGGAAAGTTGAACTAGCGTGGCACGCCCAAGGTCTGGCGTGCCATGCCCCTTTTGTGAGTGAGTGGTTCCTCTGTTTGGCGTGCCATGCCACGAGCTCAAGTGGCACACCCCAATGCTTTTCTCTGAATGACACTGGCGTGCCATGCCTGGTTGCTCAAGTGGCACGCCTAAATGAAGAATGGTGAATGGCGTGCCACGCCTTCGATACCAAGTGGCAAGCCCCATGTAATTGGCCTCCTTCATCTTCTCTGGAAACTTATACCAGCGTCCCATGCCTAAAGGCTGGCGTGCCACGCCCATGATCTTGTCTTGGTTCCAGTAGTTAGCGTGCTACGCCTCGGTCTTCAAGTGGCACGCCATAGTGAAATGCTAAGGTTGGCGTGCCACGCCTTCGATACCAAGTTGCATGCCCAGTCCTTGCTCTTGGTCCTTTGTGCATTGGCGTGCCACGCCTGGTTGCTCAAGTGGCACGCCAAGTCTTCAATTGCCTTCAGCCCCTTCTCTGGATTGTTGTACCAGCGTGCCACACTATGCTGCTCAAGTAACACAATCATGGATTTATGAACTCTTCAAGCTTGGCGTGCCACGCCTGGGTTCTCAAGTGGCACTTCCAAGTGACTTTTTGGGGCTGGCGTGCCACGCCTTCGACACCAAGTGGCACGCCATAGTGAAGGTTCTTCTTGGAATGGTGAGTTGGCGTGCCACACCCCTTTGCTCAAGTGGCACGCCCATAGTAATTGATGGGCCAGGCGTGCCACGCCCCTTTTATGTCCTCCATTTGGCTCTCTGGAATTTTGTATTAGCGTGCCACGCCCAGTCTCTGGCGTGCCACACCCACATGCTTGCTTGGACTTCTTCTCTGGACTTTAGTACTGGCGTGCCACGCCTAGCTCCTGACGTGCCACGTCAGTGCATTTTTGTGGCGTTTGCTTCAAGTGGCATGCCAGTTTCACACGCCCAGCTTCTTGTTTGTCTTCTACCTAATTTTTGATACTTTTCTCACCTGAAATTCAGCAGAACTCATCTCAAAGTAGTGTACCATAATATTCATCAAATAATGCATGAATTGTACAGATCAAATGAGATTTATGCTCTTTTATGGTCTTCTTTAAGCAAGAAAGAAGGGTAGATGATGCAAGTCATCAACCACCCAAGTGGAAAAATGATGATCAACAAGAAGACGGGTGCAACAGCAAGGTTTGGGACCCCGGAATTCATTCTAGCAATCAAAACTCTTGGGGCCTTGTCTCTTACTTTAACTTGCTTGAAGGCTTTATGCAACTAGTATGGGATCCCAGAGGCTATTGGAATTTCAAACATTGGTGGAGATTCCTGGATGAGTTCAAACATAAGCCACCATGACAGGTAACTCACCAAATGTCCAACTTAAGGACTCTAACTAAAAGTGCTAGGTTGGAGACAACCCACCATGGTATGATCGTCCTTTTTCAGTCTTAGCTTTATTTTATTTTGTTTTATTCCTAGTTTTATTTTATTCTATTTTTCTTAAAGTTCATTCATAATGTCTGCATCAGCATCTGTATTTCGCATTTTGCATACTCCATAAAAGAAGGGGGGTAACCCACGCGTGCGCGTAGGCCACGCGTGGGCGTCGATTCCCAATTTTACTATCCCATCCAACGAATAGAAAGTTGTGATGGAATCGTGCAGCTGCTGCGCTCTGCATATACTTTGACCCACGCGCACGTGTCAACGACCCATGCGCGTCCTTTGGAACTTGGGAAATCCACGCGTCCACGTCAAGCACGCGCATGCGTGGATAGGACAATCGGCGTAAATTGGTGTTTGATCTGAGAGTTGTGCTGCCCTTGTGATGGAACTGTGCTAGAGGCACAAAATCATTCCACGCGTATGCATCCCTGACGCGTGCGCGCTATTTCGCTTTCAGACCACCCATGCGTACACGTGGGTGCCGCTTACGCGTCGAACGGCCAACTCAGATGTCACGCGTACGCGTGATGCACGTGTGCGTGTGACGCCCCATTTTTTAATTCTTTCTTTTTTTTCTTCTATCTTCTCTCCCTCTTGCCTCCTCCTTTCTTACTTTCTTCTTCTTCATCTCTTTAACTTCTCATCATTCTCCCCCTTCATTCTATTTTACTTAATTTAATTGCATTCTATCATTCATTGCATTTTAATTTTGTGCATATTTTTATTTTCTCTTCTAAATTTATCATTTTTTTCCATTGGTGTTAAATTTTCTTATTCAACTGTTACATCTTTTCTTGCATTACTCTCGTGCTTCATGACTAGTTCTATTCCGATTAGGAAATATTATTTAAGTCAATGCTAATCTTTTATGATAGTTGTACTCCTTTTGCATTGACATGAATTTAATTGATATGCCATTTGCTTCTTCTATTTTGTCCCTTGCATGTTGTAGCTACCATGTAATTGAGACCCTCACTATTTGGCATCCACCCAACTATATTTTATTTGTTTTCTATCTTTGTTTTTAGGTTACTTTTCTCCTTCTTCTTCTTCTTTCAAGATGGCCACCAAAGAAGGGATAGGAAAAGCTTCTCAATGGGGCAACAAACAAGTCTATCTGCACAATCTTTGAAGAAAAGCATCAGTTGGAGCAAACCGTCCACTTGCATATCTTAGCATGCACCGAGGACGGTGCAATCTTTAAGTGTGGGGAGGTCGATACTAACTTCCGTGGGTTAGTTATTTCCTATTTCAACACCAATATTTAATTTTTCTTGATAAATTAGTTGTTGCAGTTGCATGTTTGATTGCATGTTTGTTTAATTTTGTGCATATTTTACCACTACTTGATTAAAGTAATGAGTTTCCTTCCAAGACCCTATTTTATAGCTTTTCACTAATTTAAATTAAAATTTTTGTTAAACTGGTTTGAAGACTGTAAATTGGAACATGAATTATAGCTAAGAACACACAACCTGTGAGATTTGAGCTTAATTACATGGTTACATTATTTAACCATAATATTTTATTCTTGTGTGTTTCCTACTCTATGATTGTAATCTATATTTTGTTCCATTATATATGTCCATTGTTTAGTATATTTACATGATTGCATATGATTGAGGCCATTATTTGTTATTAGCTCACTCATCCCAAATAGCCTACCCTTTCAATCACCTTTCCTAGCCACCTTGAGCCGTTTAATCCCCATTTGTTCTATATTTTACCACATCACTAGCCTTAAACGGAAAAATAATTAATCACCACAAGTGAATCTTTGGTTAGCTTAAGTTAGAGATTGTGTATCAATTAATTGTGGAGAACTATGGGAGCTTGGGTTGATGAAAGTGTACAGTGTTCTATTGACAAAATATTAGGAGTTTGGGTGCATACTCATAAGAGACCAAAAAAAAAAATTAAAAACTCATGTGCATTGTTATGTTATGTTTGCTTTATGATTCAAAAAAAAAAAACCAAAAATATTCAATTAATTTTGTAAATAAAAAAATAAGGGGACAAAATTACCCCAATGCTAAGTTTAATAAAAGATCAATGCATATGTGAAAAATTAAAGAAATATTTGGTACATGAGTATGTGATACAAAAGTGGGAATTATGGGTAGCTAGGCATGATTTTAGAGTTACATAGAGTGTGTGTGTGTTAGGCAACAGCTTAGGTTAGTCAAAGATTCATACTATAGCTCACTTGGCTATATATATATCCTCACCCTTACCTTAGCCCCACTACAACCATGAAAAGACCTCATGATGTTTGCATTGGTATACTAAATTTCTGTTAATTGGTTAGGTGAAGAACAAAGTTTAGAAAGCATGACTAGAGAAGAGTAGAGTGATTAACCCTAGACACTTGCGAGATTGGAGTGATATACACTACCAGTAAGGGTTCACTGCTTGATTCCGTGTTCCCTGCTTTCATGAGCTATCTTCTCACAAGTTTACTTGTCTTTTATTTGTGTGATTTAAATTAGTGGAATCTAATTTGTTTTTATCTTGAAGAACTTATTTACTTTTAACCAAGTAGTTAGAACCATCATAGCATATAGTTGCATTCATAGGTTGTATCTCATGAGTCTTACTTTCCCCCATTCATTCTTTATAACTCCTTAAGCTTAGCATGAGGATATGCTAATGTTTAAGTGTGGGAAGATTGATAAACCGCTATTTTATAGTTTATCTTGTGTTAATTTGAGTGGTTTTTATCAATTCTTTGCTCACTTATTCATATAAATTGCATGGTTTTACAATTCCTTTCTGATTTTGTGATATAATTGAAAACATGTTTCCTAGGCCTTTAAAATGTCAATTTTAATTATCCTTTATTACCATTCGATGCCGTGATCTGTGTGTTAAGTGTTTTCAGGCTTTATAGGACAGGAATGGCTTAGGGATGGAAAGGAAACATGCAAATGTTGAAGGGACGTAAAAAATGAAGTTTTGAGAAGCTGGCAGTGACGCGCACGCATGGGTGACACGTATGCATGCCTAGCGCAAAGGATGAGCGACACGTATGCGTGCCTGACGCGTACGCGTGACAAGGAAAATACCAAATGATGCGTATGTGTGACTGACGCGTAGGCGTGACATGCGCTACCTGCAGAATTCGCAGAAAATGCTGGGGGCAATTTTGGGCTAAGTTTGGACCCGTTTTTGGCCCAGAAACGCAGACTAAAGCCAAGGGACAAGCAGAGACTCAAGGGGGACATCACAATTTTCATCCATTCATCAATTGACAACAATTTTAGGTTTAGATGTAGTTTCTAGAGAGAGAGGCTCTCCCCTCTCTCTAGGTTTTAGGATCTCTCTTAGTTTTAGGTTTATTTCTTCTCAATTCCAGGTTCAATGTTCCTTTAATTTAGTTTCTCTTCTACTCTTATTTATTCTAGTATTCTGGTTTATTTATTTTCCCAATTTGGTTTATGAACTCCACGTTAGATTTGATTTCTTTATTTAATGCAATTTGAGGTATTTCATATTTATGATTTTAATTTAGCTTTTTACATTCATGGCTTTGGTTGATTAATTGGAGACGCTTGAGTTATCAAGCTCCCTTGTTGATTGATAATTGAGACTTGCTAATTGACATGAATTCCACTAACTCTAGCCTTTTCTTGGGAGTTGACTAGGACTTGGGGGTTCATATTGATTTATCCACTTGACCTTCCTTCATAGTTAGAGGATAACCACGTGGGAGCAATGATAAATCCTGATTTCGTGGTTTATCTTGTGCTTAATTTGGGTGGTTTTATCAACTTTTCTCACATTTATTCAATGAAATAGTATAGTTTTGTAATTCTCCCTAGATTTGTGCTTAAATATGAAAACATACTTTTTAGGCCTTAAAATAGCTAAATTTAACTCACTTTAATTCCATTCGACGCCTTGATATATTTGTTGAATGATTTCAGGTTCATAAGGTAAGTATTGGATGGAAGAAGTGAGGAGAAAAGCATGCAAAGTGGGAGAATTCATTAAGAAATTAAGGAACCATATAGCTGTCAAGCCTGACCTCTTCGCACTCAATCGACCATAACTTAAGCTACAGAGGTCCAAATGAGACAGTTCTAGTTGCGTTGAAAAGCTAACATCCAGGGCTTCAAAATGATATAAAATTTGCCCTATATTGCTTCGCGTTCAGGGGCGCGCACGCGCCATGTATACGTGCGCACCGTTTCTGCACATGGCCCATTAAAAGTGAAATCGTGGCCAGCGATTTGTAGCTCATTTTGGGCCCAATCCAACTCATTTCTGATGCTATTGAACCCAAGGATTGAGGGGGAAATGAACCAAGTAGTCATAGTTTAGTTTTCATCATGTTTTAGGGTAGAATTCTAGAGAGAGAGGCTCTCTCCTCTCTCTAGATGTAGGATAGAAATTAGGATAAAGTTAGGTTAATCACTCTCAAATTTCTCTTTCAATTCTTGTTTTGATTTTAATTCTCATTATATTTTAGTGTTCTATTGTCTTTGCTCTTCTAGTTTTACTTGTTAATTTCTTATTTTGCTCTCTTATGTTGATGAACAATTGTTGGATCTTGATTTCTCTTAATCCAATTTTATATTTCCATGTCTCTTTTATGTTGATCTTGATTGTTATTATTGATTTCTTGCTTATGTTAGTTATGGGTTTCCTTAATTCTTGCATTTTATGATGCTTACTTTCCTTGCACACTAGGTGTTTGTTAAAATATTTCCTTTAGTTTTTGAGTAGTTTTCTTGACTCTTGGCCTAGGCTAAGGGAATTGAGTGACCTTGAGTCATTGAGTCTCAATGAATCGGTGATTTGAGAACCCTTGGTGATCAATTTGATACTCATTGATACCAACCCACTACTAATTGATGCCAAGGCATCATAGGCTAGTTTCACGAGCATTTTTCTGTTAGTTTTAGTTGTTTTATGCATTTTCTTGAGCTTAAAGTAACCAAAAATGGGTAAATGAAGAACAAAGTAATGAACCATCCAAACAATATGATTTTGATGCAAATTCCATGAGTTTTAGTTATATTACTTAAATGCTATGAATGAAAGATTTCTCATGAAATTTTGCAAGACTTTGATGCAATTGTTTGGATGATTTCAGGGAAGAAGAGGCTAAGCAAGGAAGCAACAAAATCAATAAAGGAAGCTTGTATATAACATGTGGAGTTTAAGTTCCAGTTTAAGCCTAAACTGGAGCTTAAACGCCAAAATCATGAAGGATAAGAAATGCTGGAATTGAAGTTTAACCTCCAGTTTGACCT
>NC_029793.2:61327945-61331782 GCF_000816755.2 Arachis ipaensis | reverse complement strand
CTATTTGACATACTTCAAGCTTAGGAGTAGATATTACGTACTTAAGGCTTTTAGAAGTAGACTTAATGGGTTGGCCTCTCATAATTATCAATATTTGGTATGTAGACTAGGATGGTGATCTCAATTACCTATGTCTAGCCAAGAGTTCTTTTCCATTTCTTTTGTTAGTTCATTGTTCATTTACTTTTCTTGCCATTAATTTTCTTGCCAAAACACAAAATCAAAATCTCTTACCCCTTTATAGCCAATAATTGAGCACTTCATTACAATTCCTTGTGAGACGACCCGGAGTTCAAATACTTCGGTTATTTCTTATTTGGGATTTGTTACTTGTGACAACCAAATTTTTTATTGGGAGGATTGTTTGTTGGTGTAGAACAATACTTGCAACGAAAATTCATTTTGTGTGAAATTCTATACCGACACGACAATTTTCCTTAAATCAAAATGGCGCCGTTGCCGGGGAGTTGCAATGTTGTTATGTTATTGGCTATTGTGAACATTGTGAATATGTTTGCCTTTTGCTTATTTGTTAGTTTTCGTCAGGCTTAGGACTTTGTTGCTTATTTTTGTAGCTTTTGTTTTTATTTGCTATTATGAATTCTTATCACTTTGGCTATGAGTTTGGCTCAAATTATGTCGTAGGAAATGGGAACTACAATGGTAACATGCATCAAGGATTTGGAAATCAGAAATGGGAGGAGCCTCAAAGGATTGATCAACCTTCTTGGCAACCACAACCTCTGGTTTCTTATGGGTATACTCCTAATGCATATCAATCTAATGGATATGGTGACCCTTATTGTGATTGTTAACAACCACCACCATATGCCTATGAACCACCTCCTCAACATAATTTTAAACCACCTTACTCACAAGCCCCATACCACCAAACACCTCATTATGACCCTAATCCCTATCCACTATACCAACCACCTTATGAACCATATGAACCATACATGGAACCACCACCATTCCAACACAATTACTCACAAGAACCACCTCAATATACACTAACTCCATACCCTTACCAAGATGAACCAACTTCCAATTATGAAACGTCCTTCCCAAACAATGAACCTTCTTTTTCCACACCACCTCCAATGGATGATTCTCTTCAAGAATGTGTTAGTTCTTATATTCAAAGCCAAGAACAGAACCAAAAGGAGTTTAAAGAGCTAGAAACCAAGATAGCTATCCTAACGGAAGCCGTTAGTAATATGGTCTCCTCCCAACTAAGCCTAAGCAACCAAGGTACTCCCATTGACGAATGTGGAGAAGCAATTAAGGAGCATAGTGAGGGAGTGAGTTTAGAGCTTCAAGATGAAGAAGAAGAGTAGAAAGAAGAATTTTCACAAGGGGAGGAAGATGAAACAATTGAGCCGGGAGGAGTGGTTGAAGACCTAGGAGATGTTGGAAGTCCATGGGAATGTAGCATTATAGAGCCCTCTTTCAAGAACCTTGATATTGATGTTGAGGAGGGGGTACAACCTCCAAAGCATATTAGGATTGAAAACTTTGAAGAGGTTGATCAAGAGATGGATTCAATCATTGAGGAGTTCCTATCTACAATTGAATCCTCTTCCATTAGGCTTGAAATTGAGGTCAAAGAAGAAGATGCACAACCTCTTGTGACCTTGGTGAGCAATGAAGAAGAAATTGAATTGGATGTGAGCCACCAAGAGGAAGAGGTTAAAGTTGAGAAGAGTTGTAAAGAGGCGGAGGTAGTCAAGAAAGAGCACAAGGGAGTAGACCTCGCATTGTCTAAGTGTGGGGAGGTCCCCCTTCCTAAGTCACCATCCTACACAACATTCAAGTGGATAAAATTCTTATCTCTAATCTTTACTTTCCCACTTGAATATGGTTTGATTGAAAATGATGGTCAACTTAGAGCTCTTTGTGGAATTAAGAGTAAGAGAGAGTTGTGTAGTGGTTGGAAACATCAATCTAAGTTCATGATGGTTGCATGCTCGAAGTTGAATGGCAATGGTTGGTGTAGAACCAAATTGCATGGGTCTAGGAGAATGTTTGAGTGTTTAATTGAGAATTCTAAGGTCATGCCACCCAATTGGAATCATGATAATCAATTTGAAGATGGGTGTCAAAACAAAGTGTGGGATCCCGGATCACACAAGGAGAATCAAATTTGGGAGCTCATGGTTTGTGAAGAACTCCATCAAAGCTTGAAGATATTAAAATTGAAGAATGGAGCTTATTGGAAATTCAAGCATTGGTGGATGTTCAAGGATAGCTTCAAGCATAAGCCACCTTAAGAGGATCTCCCCATAAGTCCAACTTAAGGACAATAAATAAAAGTGTTAGGTGGGAGACACCCCACCATGGTAATATCTTTTCATTTTCTCTTTTGTATATATTGGTAGAATTAGTTTAAATTCATATTTAGAGTAGTTTGTTGAGTCTATTTGGTAGTCTAATATGTTAAATAAGGTTTTATGGTGTTTGGGTAACTGTTTGGAGGTTTGGAATGCTTGGATTGGTGCAAGAACATGGAAAAATTTTTGGAAAACAGAGCACCAACCCGCGCGTACGCGCGCCTCAAGAATTTTCAACCATCCATGCGGGTGCGCCATGTGCGCAGACACGTGGATTGAAAAATCTCACCCCTCCATACATTGCCCCGAGAGTTGCACCTACATTGCGCCAGCACCATGCCTGAAGCACGCACGCTGTGCGCATGTGCGTCAATAGGGCCACCTGCCCTCCTGGTACATGTTCCAGAGAGTTATGCCCAGTTTGTGCCTATTCTGTGCCTGCAACCCATGTGTGCGCGCACCTAGCGCGTACGCGTCCTTCGGCCAAACTGCACAACGGCGCGTAAGCGTGCATGAAGCGTCCGCGCCGGTATAAAAAAAAGAGTTTTTTTTTCTCATCTTCCATTTTCTTTTGTTTATCGCATTCGTATACTTCTATTCTTTACATTTCAATTTTGTTTCTATAGCCTGTTTTCAATTTTTTTTTCTAAGTTTCTTATTTGAATAATAGTGTTGAATTTTCTTACTCAATTGTTGAGAATTTCTTGGTTAATCTTGGTGCTTCTTGACTTGTTTGATATTGTTGGGTGATGAAACTTTTAAATCAATACTTAATTCTGTATGACTCTTATATTCTTTATGCATTGATATGAACTTACATGTCTATCATGACCCACTCTTTCTAGTCGAACTTGATGCTTTTGAGTGTTCTTCATGCTTTGACTTTACTCTTGCATCAAGTATTAGTTGATATGCCTTAGCTTATATTGCCCTCTCACTTCTATGTTGTAGCTACCATGTAGTGAGAACCTTACTCTTTTTCGGCATTAGCCCCCGCCTACGTTCTACTTGCTTTGCTATCTTTGTTGTAGGCTTAATTCTCTTTCTTTTTCTTTCCTTTTAGGTTGGCCACCAAAAGTGAAAAAGGAAAGGCTTCTAAATGGGGCAACAAACAAGTCATCCGCACAACCTTTTGAAGAAGCTCACCAATTATAGCAACCCATCCACCTTGCTCTTCCTTGCATACACCGAGGACGGTGCAAATTTCTAAGTGTGGGGAGGTCGTCCGACCGATCTCCATGGGTAACAACTTCCTTTTTCAACACCAATTCTTAATTTTCTTTGGTTTGCTAGTTTTTGCATTGCATGATAGGTTGCATGTTAGTTAGAATTTGTATATATTCTATCATTTCTTTTTTTGTTAGGACTACTTAGTTAGGGTGATGACTTATTTTCCAAGAAAAAATTGTTTTTAGGGCACCCTACCAATTTGAAAAAAAAAATTGTGACAAACTTGCTTGAAGAATTTATTTTGGAACATGGTTTTTGAGCTAAGAACACAAGC
>NC_029793.2:61316271-61319911 GCF_000816755.2 Arachis ipaensis | reverse complement strand
AACCACCTTACTCACAAGCCCCATACCACCAAACACCTCATTATGACCCTAATCCCTATCCACTATACCAACCACCTTATGAACCATATGAACCATACATGGAACCACCACCATTCCAACACAATTACTCACAAGAACCACCTCAATATACACTAACTCCATACCCTTACCAAGATGAACCAACTTCCAATTATGAAACGTCCTTCCCAAACAATGAACCTTCTTTTTCCACACCACCTCCAATGGATGATTCTCTTCAAGAATGTGTTAGTTCTTATATTCAAAGCCAAGAACAGAACCAAAAGGAGTTTAAAGAGCTAGAAACCAAGATAGCTATCCTAACGGAAGCCGTTAGTAATATGGTCTCCTCCCAACTAAGCCTAAGCAACCAAGGCACACCCATTAACGAATGTGGAGAAGCAATTAAGGAGCATAGTGAGGGAGTGAGTTTAGATCTTCAAGGTGTAGAAGAAAGGGTGAAACAAGGAATGCCACAAGGGGAGGAAGCCGAGATAATTGAGCCGAAAGAAGTGGTTGAAGCCTTTGAAAAGGTTGACCAAGAGACGGATTTAATCATTGAGGAGTTCCTATCTACAATTAAATCCTCTCCCATTGGGCTTGACAAAGAGGGTAAGGAAGAAGATACATCACCTTCCATACCCTTGGTAAGCAATGAAGAAGAGATTGAATTGGAAGGAAGCTACCAAGAGGAGAATGTTGAGTAAGAAGCAAGCTCCACCATTGAAGATGATTCCACACCAACTAATGAGTCTTTTGAAATTGATAAATCCCCTTCATTGTGTTATGAAATTAATGACAAGGAGGACCGTGCACAACCTCCAACACATGGTTTGAGCAATGAAGGGTGTATAGAAGAAGTTGGTGAGCAAGAAATTGAAATTGAAGAAGCTTGCAAAGAGGTGGAGGTAGTCAAGAAGGAGCACAAGGGCGTAGACTTCGCATTGGCTAAGTGTGGGGAGGTCCCCCTTCCTAAGTCCATCATCCAACACAACATTCAAGTGGGTAAATTTCTTATCCCTAAGCTTCACTTTCTCACTTGAATATGGTTTGATTGAACATGATGGTCAACTTAGAGCTCTTTGTGGAATTAAGAGTAGGAGAGAGTTGTGTAGTGGTTGGAAACATCACTCTAAGTTCATGATGGTTGCATGCTCAAAGTTGAATAGCAATGGTTGGTGTAGAATCAAATTGCATGGGTCTAGGAAGTTGTTTGGAGGCTTCTTTGAGAATTCTAAGGTCATGCAACCCAATTGGAATCATGATGATCAATTTGAAGATGGGTGTCAAAACAAAGTGTAGGATCCCGGATCGCACAAGGAAAATCAACTTTGGGAGCTCATGGGTTGTGAAGAACTCCATCAAAGCTTGAAGATATTAACATTGAAGAATGGAGCTTATTAGAGATTCAAGCATTGGTGGGTGTTCCAAGATGGTTACAAGCACAAGCCACTTTGATGAGGAGCTCCCCATAAGTCCAACTTAAGGACAATAAACAAAAGTGCTAGGTGGGAGACACCCCACTGTGGTAATATCTTATCATTTTCTCTTTTGTAAATATTGTTAGCATTAGTTTAAATTCATATTTAGAGTAGTTTGTTGAGTTTATTTGGTAGTTTGATATGTTAAATAAGGTTTTAAGGTGTTTTGGATAGCTTTTTGGAGGTTTGGAATGCTTGGTTTGGTGCAAGAACTTGAAAAAAAAAATTGAAAAATAGAGCAACAACCCGCACCTGGCGCATACACGCGCCTCAAGCATTTTCGATCATCCATGCGGACGCGCCATGTACGCGTACGCGTGGATGCAAAAATTCTACCCCCAGCCAAAAACCAGAGAGTTATGCCGAGTTTGTGCCTATTATGTGCCTGAACCCCACGCGTGCGCGCACCTGGCGCGTACGCACCCTTCGGTCAACTGCACATCGGCGCGTACGCGTGCTTGACGCGTCCGCGCCACTAAAAAAAATAATAAAAAAATAATAATAACAAAAAAAAATTTCTTTTCTTCCATTTTCTTTTATTGCATTTACTTATTTTCATTTATTGCATTTTAATTTTGTTTTTATAGCTTGTTCTTAACTTCTTTTCTAAGTTTCTTATTTTAATAATGGTGTTGAATTTTCTTACTCAATTGTTGAGAACTTCTTGATTAATCTTGTTGCTTCTTGACTTATTTGATATTGTTGGGTGATGAAACTTTTAAATCAATGCTTAATCTTGTATGACTCTTATATTCTTTGTGCATTGATATGGACTTGCATGTCTCTCATGACCCACTCTTTCTAGTTGAACTTGATGCTTTTGAATGCACTTCATGCCTTGACTTTACTCTTGCATCAAGTGTTAGTTAATATGCCTTTGCTTATATTGTTTTCTCACTCACATGTTATAGCTACCATGTAGTGAGAACTTTACTCTTATTTGGCATTAGCCCTCGCCTATGTTCTATTTGCTTTGATATCTTTGTTGTAGGCTTAATTTTCTTTCTTTTTCTTTCCTTTTGGGTTCGCCACCAAGAAGGAAACGAATGGAAAATCTTCTAAATAGGGCAATAAACAAGTTCACCCGCACAACCCTTTGAAGAAACTCATCAATTGTAGCTACCCGTCCACCTTGCTCTTCCTTGCATGCACCGAGGACGGTGCAAATTTCTAAGTGTGGGGAGGTTGTCCGACCGATCTCCATGGGTAACAATCTCTTTTTTCAACACCAATTCTTAATTTTTTGTCTTTATTAGTTAATTGTTGCATTGCATGATAGATTGCATGTTAGTTAGAATTTGTACATATTTCACCATTTCTTTTTATGTTAGAACTACTTGGTTAGGGTGATGATTTTTTTTCCAAGAAAACTCTTTTTAGGGCACCCTACCAATTTGAAAAAAAAAAAATTTTTTCTTTTTGAACTTGCTTGAAGAATGTATTTTGTAACATGGTTTTTGAGCTAAGAATACAAGTGTGTGAGTTTTGAGCCCAATGGTGTGGTTACATCTTATAACCACTTATTTTCATTATTGTGTGCATTATTCTCTTTCTATGATTGTGATCTTTGATTTGTTTGATTCTTTATGTCCATTATTCCATGTATACATGTATTTATATGATTAAGACCATCATTTCATTTAGCTCACTTACCCAAATAGCCTAGCTTTCATCAACCATTGTTAGCCAATTTTGAGCCGATTTAATCCCTTTTGTTCTTAATGTTAGCACATCACTACCCCTAAGCGAAAAATAATAAATGTCCTTAATTTGGATCTTTGATTAGCTTAGGATAGTGAGGGTGTGTATCATTTGGGTATGGGAAACTTGGGACATTGGTTGAGGTAAAAGTGTAATTTTTATTTTTGTTAAAAATATTTGGAATTAGGTACATATTCATGCACTATATGTAAAACCATATGCATTGATATGTTTGTATATACTTTAAAGAAAAAATAAAAAAGAAAAATAAAAAGAAAAAAAAGGGGAGAGGGGTTTTCATGCGTACGCGTCGATGCCCAAATTTGGATGATGCCCAAGACATGTTGGAACTGTGCCACGGCCCAACCTGGATAGTAAGTTGTGCCAAGACCATGCTGGTGGGGTGCGCGAAGCACAGCCCTCCCCACGCGTACGCGTGC
>NC_029793.2:61309732-61315603 GCF_000816755.2 Arachis ipaensis | reverse complement strand
AATAAATGTCCTTAATTTGGATCTTTGATTAGCTTAGGCTAGTGAGAGTGTGTATCATTTGGGTATGGGAAACTTGGGACATTGGTTGAGGTAAAAGTGTGATTTTTTGTTGAAAATATTGGGGATTGGGTACATATTCGTGCACTATATGTAAAACCATATGCATTGATACGTTTGTATATACTTTAGAAAAAAAATGAAAAAGAAAAATAAAAAGAACATATATATATATATATAAAGAAAAAAGTATAGAAAAAGAAAAAAAGAGAAAAAGAAATAAAAAGGGGACAAAAATGCCCCAAAGTAAAATTCAATAAAAATCAATGCATATGTGTAGTGACTTAAAAAGAATGCATGAGTATGTGAAAAAGTGGGAATCATGGATAGCTAGGTTGTGTATTAGAATTGTATAGGTTGTTATATGTGTTAGGTGAGAGCTTAGGCAAATCAAAGATTCAAATTACAAGCTCACTTGACCATATGCATCCCTACCTTTACCCTAGCCCCATTACAACCTATGAATAAGATCTTATGATGAGTGTATGCATGCATTGAATAATTGTTGATTGTTAGATGAAAAACAAATCATGAAAAGCATGATTAGAAGAGAATTGAGTAGATCGTCCCTATATACTTGAGCGACTAGAGCGGATACACTTCTGGTGAGGGTTCGATGCTCAATTCCTTCTTCCCGGCTTTCACGAACTTTCTTCTTGCAAGTCTATTTGAACTTCATTTTGATATTTGAATTGGTAGAGTTTGTGAGTCGTCATATGTCCTTTGCCCTACTTGCTTATATATGTTCTTGGAGATTGATTTGCTTTTAACCAAGTAGGCAGAAGCATTTTGCATTTAGTTGCATGCATGTAGATAGGTTTATATACTTTCTTTGCATTGAATAAATGTTCATACCCCTTTTCTTGTCCTTCTTTACTCTTAGCATGATGACATGCTTAGTTTAAGTGTGGGGAGATTTGATAAACCCCGATTTTGTGGTTTATCTTCTGCTTAATTTGGGTGGTTTTATCAACTTTTCTCACATTTATTCAATGAAATAGCATAGTTTTGTAATTCTCCATTGATTTGTGCTTAAATGTGAAAACATGCTTTTTTGGCCTTAAAATAGCTAAATTTAACTCACTTTAATTCCATTCGATTCCTTGATATGTTTGTTGAGAGATTTCAGGTTCATAAGGCAAGTATTGGATGGAAGAAGTGAGGAGAAAAGCATGCAAAGTGGGAGAACTCATGAAGAAATAAAGGAACCGTAAAGCTGTCAAGCCTAACCTCTTTGCACTCAATCGACCATAACTTGAGCTACAGAGGTCCAAATGAGACAGTTTCAGTTACGTTGAAAAGCTAACATCCGGGACTTCAAAATGACATAAAATTTGCCATATGTTGCTTTGCATTCAGGGACGCGCACGCGCCATTTATACGTGCGCGCCGATGCTGCACATGGCCCATTAAAAGTGAAATCGTGGCCAGTGATTTGTAGCTCATTTTGGGCCCAATCCAGCTCATTTCTGATGCTATTGAATCCAATGATTGAGGGGGGAATGAACCAGGTAGTCATAGTTTAGTTTTCATCATGTTTTAGGGTAGAATTCTAGAGCATCTTTCTAGATTTATGATAGAAATTAGGGTAAAGTTAGGTTAATCACTCTCAAATTTCTCTTTCACTTCTTGTTTTGATTTTAATTCTCATTATATTTTAGTGTTCTATTGTCTTTGCTCTTCTAGTTTTACTTGTTAATTTCTTATTTTGCTCTCTTATGTTGATGAACAATTGTTGGATCTTGATTTCTCTTAATCCAATTTTATATTTCCATGTCTCTTTTATGTTGATCTTGATTATTATTATTGATTTCTTGCTTATGTTAGTTATGGGTTTCCTTAATTCTTGCATTTTATGATGCTTACTTTCCTTGAACACTAGGTGTTTGTTAAAATATTTCCTTTAGTTTTTGAGTAGTTTTCTTGACTCTTGGCCTAGGCTAAGGGAATTGAGTGACCTTGAGTCATTGGGTCTCAATGAATTGGTGATTTGAGAACCCCTGGAGATCAATTTGATACTCATTGACACCAACCCACTACTAATCTAATTAGTAGATAGGTTGGGACTGTTCATGTGATCAAACCTATTTGACATACTTCAAGCTTAGGAGTAGATATTACGTAGCTAAGGCTTTTAGAAGTAGACTTAATGGGTTGGCCTCTCATAATTATCAATATTTGGTATGTAGACAAGGATGGTGATCTCAATTACCTATGTCTAGCCAAGAGTTCTTTTCCATTTCTTTTGTTAGTGCATTCTTCATTTACTTTTCTTACCATTTATTTTCTTGCCAAAACACAAAATCAAAATCCCTTACCCCTTTATAGCCAATAATTGAGCACTTCATTGCAACTCCTTGTGAGATGACCCGGAGTTCAAATACTTCGGTTAATTCTTATTTGGGGTTTGTTACTTGTGACAACAAAATTTTTGATTAGGAGGATCGTTTGTTGGTGTAGAACTATACTTGCAACGAAAATTTATTTTGTGTAAAATTCTATACCGACACGACAAATTTTCTTAAATCCAGCAACGAAGAATTCTCATCACAATTGATAAGGATAACTAGGATAGGACTTCTAATTTTCATACCTTGCTAAGAGTTTTCTTAATTATCAATTTACTTTCTTGCAATTTATTTTTCTGGTTCCTTATTCCAAAACCCTAAAAAGATAATTTCACATAACCAATAATAAATCATACCTCCCTGCAATTCCTTGAGAGACGACCAGAGGTTTGAATACTTCGGTTATTAATTTTATTGGGTTTGCTTTAGAAAAAACAATTTTTTATATGAAAGGATTCTTGTTGGTTTAGAAACTATACTTGCAACAAGGATTTATTTGTGAAATTCTTTACTAGCAAAAGTCCGTTCGTTAAGGCTGTTGCTACTTTGTGAACAATCCCATGCTTCTTCAGTAAACCTGCTAGTCTCCTGTTACAAAAGTGAGTGCCTTGATCACTCAGGATTGCTCGTGGTGATCCAAAGCGACAGATAATATGGTTTCTAACAAAAGAGACAATATTGTTAGCATCATCAGTATGGGTAGGAATTGCTTCCACCAATTTAGAAACATAATCTACAGCTAACAATATGTATAAGAGACCATTGGAGTTTGGAAATGGACACATGAACTCAACGCCCCAAACATAAAAAATTTCACAGAAAAGCATAAGCTGTTGGGGCATCTCATCCCTCTTGGATATATTACCAAACTATTGGCATGGGGAACAAGATTTACAGAAGGCAATAGCATTTTTAAAAATAGTGGGCCACTAGAAATCACAGTCTAAAATTTTTCTAGCTGTTCTTTGAGGGCCAAAATGTCCACTATTCTCAGAAGAGTGGTGGTGCACGAAATTACAATCACACTTTTGCAACTCCGCACAACTAACCAGCAAGTGCACTGGGTCTTCCAAGTAATACCTTACGTGAGTAAGGGTCGATCCCACGGAGATTGTCGGCTTGAAGCAAGCTATGGTTATCTTGTAACTTTTAGTCAGGATATCAATAATTCTCATATTTAATTGTAAAAAGTAAAAGAACATGAAATAAATACTTGTTATGCAGTAATGAAGAACAGGTTGAGGCTTTGGAGATGCTTTGTCTTCTGAATCTCTGCTTTCCTACTATCTTCTTCTTCATGCACGCAAGGTTCCTTCCATGGCAAGCTTTATGTTGGGCATCACCGTTGTCAATGGCTACTTCCCGTCCTCTCAGTGAAAACGTTCCAAATGCACTATCACCGCACGGCTAATCATCTGTCGGTTCTCGATCATGCTGGAATAGGATCCATTGATCCTTTTGCGTCTGTCACACGCCCAACAATTGCGAATTTGAAGCTCATCACAGTCATCCCTTCCCAGATCCTACTCAGAATACCACAGACAAGGTTTAGACGTTCCGGATCTCAGGAATGGCCGCCAATAATTCTAGCCTATACCACGAAGGTTCCAATCTTATATTAAAAACCCAAGAGATACACATTCAAGCTTGATTGCATGTAGAACGGAGGTGGTTTTCAGGCACGTGTTCATAGGTGAGAATGATGATGATTGTCACGGATCACCACATTCATCAGGTTGAAGTGCGAATGAATATCTTAGAATAGAAGCAAGCGTGATAGAATGGAAAATAGTAGTAATTGCATTAATTCATGAAGAACAGCAGAGCTCCTCACCCCCAACAATGAGGTTTAGAGACTCATGCCATAGAGAACACAACAAGAAATGTGTAAAGTGTCATGAGGTCCAATATGAATCACTGAAAGTAGTATTTATAGTAAACTAGTGACCTAGGGTTACAGAAAATGAGTAAGCTAGGGTGTTTATTGTAAAATTCCACTTCCGGGGCCCACTTGGTGTGTGCTTGGGCTGAGCATTGAAGCTTTCATGTGTAGAGACATTTCGTGGAGTTAAACACCAGCTTTTATGCTAGTTTGGGCATTTAACTCCAGCTTTTGTGCCAGTTCTGGAGTTAAACGCCAGAATTCTTGAGCTGAATTGGAACGCCTGTTTGGGCCATCAAATCTCGGGAAAAGTATGGACTATTATGTATTGCTGGAAAGCCCAGGATGTCTACTTTCCAACGCAATTGAGAGCGCAGGGAGGTCAGAATCCAACAGCATCTGCAGTCCTTTTTCAGCCTCTGAATCAGATTTTTGCTCAGGTCCCTCAATTTCAGCCAGAAAATACCTGAAATCACAGAAAAATACTCAAACTCATAGTAATGCCTAGAAAAGTGATTTTTATTTAAAAACTAATAAAAACATAACAAAAACTAACTAAAATGTACTAAAAACATACTAAAAACAATGCCAAAAAGCGTATAAATTATCCGCTCATCACAACACCAAACTTAAATTGTTGCTTGTCCCCAAGCAACTAAAAATCAAATAGGATAAAAAGAAGAGAATATACAATGAATTCCAAAAACATCTATGAAAATCAGTATTAATTAGATGAGCGGGGCTTTTAGCTTTTTGCTCTGAACAGTTTTGGCATCTCACTTTATCCATTGAAGTTCAGAATGATTGGCATCTATATGAACTCAGAATCCAGATAGTGTTATTGATTCTCCTAGTTTAGTATGTTGATTCTTGAACACAGCTACTTTATGAGTCTTGGCCGTGACCCTAAGCACTTTGTTTTCGCAAGCTTTTCACTGCTTTTTCTTGCTTCAAGAATCAATTTTATGATTTTTCAAATCATCAGAAAACATTTCTCCTTTTCCTTTCATTCTTTCAAGAGCCAACAATTTTAACATTCATGAATCAACAAACTCAAAAATATGCACTGTTCAAGCATTCATTCAGAAAAACAGTAGTATTGCCACCACATCAAAATAATGAAACTGTTTTAAAATTTGAAATTCATGCACTTCTTTTTCTTTTTCAATTAAAAACATTTTTCTTTTAAGAAAGGTGATGGATTCATTTTCATAGCTTCAAGGCATAGACACTAAGACACTAATGATCATGTAATAAAGACACAAACATAAAGCACAATTTTTGAAAAACAGAAAATAAAGAACAAGGAAATTAAAGAACGGGTCCACCTTAGTGATGGCGGCTTGTTCTTCCTCTTGAAGATCTTATGGAGTGCTTGAGCTCCTCAATATCTCTTCCTTGCCTTTGTTGCTCCTCTCTCATGGTTCTTTGGTCTTCTCTAATTTCATGGAGGAGGATGGAGTGCTCTTGGTGCTCCACCCTTAGTTGTCCCATATAGTTTTGTGCTCCACCCTTAGTTGCTCCCAATAGTTTTGTGGAGGAAAATGCATCCCTTGAGGCATCTCAGGGATTTCATGATGAGGA
>NC_029793.2:61305848-61309723 GCF_000816755.2 Arachis ipaensis | reverse complement strand
ATGTGAAGAATGTTGGAGAGTTTGATGTATGTTTGGAGGAGAAAGAAGTTAGGACCGGACTTGCTATGACAAGAAATTATGAAGAGAAGTTTAAGTGGTTGGAGTTTAAAGTAGGAGAAAGGTTGCACAAAGCTTGTTATGTTGAGGAGTGATTCGGTCATGTGCATGGCTTGAAGGTGGTATGCTTTTAAATGAGCAATGAAGGGCTAGGATGCAATTAGACACTATGGGGATCAAGGGTGTGCATGTATGGATGAATGAAGACAAAATTTGCTCCTTCCCTTGCCTTTGCCGTGATCATTCTCAAGGAGTGGCAGATTTCTTTCTTGAAGCATGTGATGGAATTTTGTCCTTATGCTATGCTTTCCTTTCTCTTGTCTTTTTCTTTGAAGATTCTTTGACCTCCTAGTCACCACAACAAGACAACATCTATTAGTCTTATCCTACCGTAGCAAGGGTGTGCTTTTTATTAAAACTTTGTGAACCATTAATTCTTGTCTCATTTGAACCGTGACACTCTCTTTGGAGGACACCAAACTTAATGTTTGGTAATGTATAAAGAAATGAGTCTCTTCCTCCAACTAGTGAGGTTCAAATGTTACATGTTCATAAGAATTGTTTCCATTACACTTTCCTTGTCTCCCTTTTTTTTTTTCATGAAGGATTAATTGTATCCTTGAATCGGTGCATCAAGGTTTGATGAACACCAAACTTGCTTCTTGTCAAAAGGTATATCACAATTAATGCCTTCATCACTGAATAAGAATTTTTTCTATTTATAAGGTTTTGGAAAATAACAAATGTATGATTATTGATGCATGAGTTCCAAATTTTCATGAAGCTATGTGTACACCAAACTTAGTGTTCGGCCATATGCTCTATCAAAATATTTTAAGCATGTGAAACGAAATTCTTTGTAACATTGGTTTAGTGTGCTTGGAGGCACACTAAACTTAGTATATGTTTCATAACAGTGTATGCAGTCAATGGACATGTTCATGAAAAGAGAAACGAATTCATGCTCAAATGATCATAACTTATTGAATTTAAAATGACATGAATCTTAAAGCATGGGTTGCCTCCCATGGAGCGCTCTTTTATTGTCACTAGCTTGACATTGAGGCTTTCTTTTATGGTGGTTGGTGCTTGTAAGGCCTCAATTTGTCTCCTCTGACTGTGATCCTCTTCTTTGTTCTCTGGTGTTCAATTTCAGCATGTTCTAATGATAGTATGTTGCTGACAATGTAGTAATCCTCAGTTTGTTGATTTGCCCCCAGCTGTTGATATATCAGTTGCACTTTGTCACCTTTGGAAAGCCCCTCTGTTGGAATCTTTCTGTTCTTCCAACCCCTTTTTGCTTTGTTTCTGCGTTTCATCTTTCCTTTTGTTGTTCTTTCTTTTCTGGCCGTAGGCTTTCCTTGGCGGCCTCTCTTTTCAGTGGCTAATACTCGAATACCCTCTTGGGCTTTTTCATCAGTCTGCACAATCCTAGGCATTTTGGTTGGTGGGTTGGTTATTAGATTGGTATTGGTTGATGTTGGGGTAGTTGTTTTGAGGTTTTCTGTAGGGGTTTTGGTTAGTTTGCTGCTGGTTGTGGTTTTGGTTGCTTCTTGGGTTGTGTTGGTTTGAGTTCCTCTGTCATGGTTGTTGGTTTTGGGCATGGTTATCTCTCCATCTGAGGTTTGGGTGGTTCTTCCAGGCTGGATTGTATGTATCACCATACACTTCATTTGTTCCTTGGTTGTGCATATACTGTACTTGCTCTTGTTGTTGTTCTTCTTGAGTTTCTTCACTCTGTCCCCATGTGGTTGATGATTGGCTAGTGTTGACTGCTGCAACTTGGAGACTATCAATTCTCTTGGCCATTTGCTCAAATTGTTGCTGAATTTGCTGCTGCATAATCTTGTTTTGAGCTAGGATTGAATCCACTCCTTCTAGCTCCATTACTCCTCTCCTTTGTGATGGTTGGCGGCCTCTTTGATGAGCAAAGAAATATTGGTTGTTGGACACCATATCAATGAGTTCTTGAGCCTCTTCTGCAGTTTTCATGAGTTGCAAGGAACCTCCAGCTGAATGATCCAAAGCTTCCTGGGATTTCAGTGTCAAGCCTTCATAGAAGTTTTGAAGTTTCTCCCACTCATTAAACATGGCAGGGAGACATTTCCTTATCAGAGCCTTGTACCTCTCCCATGCCTCATAGATAGGTTCGGCCTCCATTTGTGTAAATGTTTGAACCTCAGCCTTTAACCTTATAATCCTCTGAGGTGGATAAAATTTGGCAAGGAACTTAGTTACCAAGTCATCCCAGTTGTTGATGCTGTCTCTTGGAAAAGATTCTAACCATTGAGTGGCCTTGTCCCTGAGAGAAAATGGGAATAGCATCAGCTTGTAACTGTCAGGGGGCACTCCATTAGTTTTGACAGTGTTGCATATCCTCAAGAAAGTGGATAAATGTTGGTGCGGGTCCTCAAGTGGTCCTCCACCAAAAGAGCAATTGTTCTGAACCAACGTGATGAGTTGTGGCTTGAGTTCAAAGTTGTTAGCATTGACATTTGGAGCCAGGATGCTGCTCCCACAATGTCTAGGATTTGCAAAGGTATAGGAAGCCGAAACTCTCCTCTGGGGTGGGTTGCCATTGTTGTTGTCTTCTCCACCTGGTGGATTGGTTAAATGTTCCTCCATCTCTTGGAATTCTTCGTCTGATTCCTCTTCTCCGACAATATTTTTCCCTCTTTCAGCTCTTCTTAACCTCCTGAGAGTTCTTTCATCTTGTTCATGAAAATTGAGTATGGTTCTTCTTGTACCTGACATACAAGCAGAGCATGAGGAATGCACAAAACCAGTGACACTTCAATTTACTGCCAGATTGAAGTGTTAGTTAGTTTAAGCAAAAAATCAAACAGTTAGTGGGTTAATCAAAATTAAAGAAAAAGTGCTTGATCTAGATTACCACTTTACTTAATCATTGTCAATCTAATCAATCCCCGGCAACGGCGCCAAAAACTTGATGAGTATTTTGGAGGAAAAATAAATCTCTCCCAAAACACACAAATCCAACCGGCAAGTGTACCGGGTCGTATCAAGTAATAAAAACTCACGGGAGTGAGGTCGATCCCACAGGGATTGAAGGATTGAGCAATTTTAGCTTAATGGTTGATTTAGTCAAGCGAATCAAGTGTTGGTTGGGTGATTTGTGATTTGCAGAATGTAAATTGCATTGAAGTAAAGAGAACAAGAAATAAATTGCTGAAACGTAAAGGACAAGAAATTAAATAGCAGAAACTTAAAGTGCAAGAAATGAAAACAGCTGGAATTGTAAAGGGAATTGGGGAATGGATTTGCAGAATTTAAACAAGGACAAGTTGAATTGCATTAAACAGAAGAGGGAAAGGGAATTGGGATTGAAACGGATCTTGAAGCAGTAAAGTAAATGAACATTAAAAGCAAGAAACAGAGAATATAAAATTGAGATCTCAGGGCCCAGAGACTAGAAAACCAAGTCTAGATCTCAATGCCTTCCTAGATCCAACAAGAACAATTGCAAGGAAAATGTAAATTGCAGAGAAAAGAGATGAAGAGCAATTAACCGGAAATGAAATTCAATTAACAGTAAAGAAACAGAGAGATCCAAGATTGAGATTGAAACAGAATTTCTTCAATTCTCCAATCCAAGATCCAAGACAAGTGTAAATGAAATTGAAAGCAATGAAAACAAAGAAATTCAAGTTCACTCAATAACAAAAGCTCTCCAAAAACTATTATGAAAATTTCAAAAGGAAAGCTCCCCGAAAACAATTATGAAAATTTCAAAAGGAAAGCTCTTCCTAAAGAACTTGAATTCTATCCTATTTATACACTTTCTTCAAATGATCTTC
>NC_029793.2:61301490-61305782 GCF_000816755.2 Arachis ipaensis | reverse complement strand
ACTACTGTTCAGTAGGATCGGATAAAATCGATCAGAAAAAGAAAACAAAAGTAAACTTAATACGTGAAAGAACTCGATGTTCGTTCGATTAACTCATCTAAAAGTACAAAAGGAACTAACTTGGTTGGTATATACTTAAGTACGGTAAAGTACTCCAAAATACGATATAAACAACGTATAATACTTTTTGGAACTTAATTCTCCTAGGGAGGTGTATATTTGCTCCCAATAGTTTTGTGGAGGAAAATGCATCCCTTGAGGCATCTCAGGGATTTCATGATGAAGATTTTCCTCATGCTCTTGTTGAGGTCCATGGGTGGGCTCTCTTGTTTGCTCCATCCTTTTCTTAGTGATGGGCTTGTCCTCTTTAATGAGGAGTCTTAGCCACAACTTCATAGAAGTGGTCTTGATGGACCTTTGAGATAAATCTCTCTATCTCTCATGACTCAAAGGTGGAAGAAATTACCTTTTCTTTCCTCTTTCTAGAGGTTTCTCCGGCCTTAGGTGTCATAAATGGTTATGGAAAAATAAAAAAGCTGAGCTTTTCCACACCAAACTTAAAAGGTTTACTCGTCCTCGAGCATAAGAATGAAGAAAGGATAAGAACATGAAGAGATGGAGGAGATGGAGGTGTTTGAATTATTTGGCCAAGGGGGTTTTAGGTGGTTATGATGTGGAAAAGGAAGGAGTGACGGTTTGAATTTGAGTGGGTGGGTGTAGGTGGTTTGTATGATGGTTTTGGAGGAGTAATGGAGGTGATTGGTAGAGGTTATTTTGGGAAGAGTATTATGAAAAGGTGTGAAGAAGTGAGAGAGAGTGAGTTGATGTTGGTGGGGATCCTGTGGGGTCCACAGATCCTGAGGTGTCAAGGATTTCTCATCTCTGCACCAATTAGACGTGCAAAACGCCCTCTGTTGCCAATCCTGGTGTTAAACGCCAGGTTGCTGCCCATTTCTGGTGTTTAACACCAGCTTTTTGCCTTTTCTGGTGTTAAACGCCAGTCTGGTGCCCATTTCTGGCGTTAAACGCCCAGAATGGTGCCAGACTGGGTGTTTAACGCCCATTCTGCTGTCTTTACTGGCGTTTAAACGCTAGTAGGCTTCTCCTCCAGGGTGTGCTATTTTTCATTCTGTTTTTCAGTTTGTTTCTACTTTTTCAATTGTTTTTGTTACTTCACATGATCATCAATCTACAGAAAACATAAAATAACAATGGAAAATAGAAATTAACATAGATAAGTAAAATTGTGTTGCCTCCCAACAAGCGCTTCTTTTATGTCAGTAGCTTGACAGTGGGCTCTCATGGAGCCTCACAGATACTCAGAGCATGATGATGGCCTCTTAACACCAAACTTAGAGTTTGGTTGTGGCCTTCAAACACCAAACTTAGAGTTTGAATGTGGTGGCTCTGTATTGAGAGAAGCCTTTCATGCTTCTTCCTTTTCCTGTCTGCAAACCATTGTGCTTCCTGAATGGCGAAGAGTTGCTCATCCGGAAAGGTTTCAGAGATCTCAGTAGGAGGGTGGGACGCCCCTGCTACTGGTTCTATCCGGGACAGGTGATCAGCTACCTAGTTCTCTGTCCTTTTTCTGTCTCTTATTTCTATATCAAACTCTTGCAGAAGCAACACCCATCTTATGAGCCTGGGTTTTGAATCCTGCTTTGTGAGTAGGTATTTAAGAGCATTCCTTCAGTCACCATGAAGTGACATTTTTCCCAGTTTAAAACTAGGTTGGTCTGTTGGCATCATTTTAGAACAAGTGCTAAATGGTCAAGACAGGAGCTGAATGAGTCTCAAAATACTGAAAAGTCATCCATGAAGACTTCCAGAAATTTTTCCATCATATCAGAGAAAATAGAGAGTATGCATCTCTGAAAGGTTGCAGGTGCATTGCACAGACCAAAAGGCATCCTTCTGTAGGCAAATACTCCAGAAGGACATGTGAATGCTGTTTTCTCTTGGTCCTGAGGATCCACTGCAATTTGGTTGTAACCTGAATAGCCATCCAAAAAGTAGTAGTATTCATGACCTGCTAGTCTCTCTAGCATCTGGTCTATGAATGGTAAAGGAAAATGATCATTTCAGGTGGCTGTATTGAGCCTTCTATAGTCAATACACATACGCCACCCTGTAACTGTTCTTGTAGGAACCAGTTCATTCTTTTCATTATGAACCACCGTCATTCCTCCCTTCTCAGGGACAACATGGACAGGGCTCACCCAGGGGCTATCAGAAATAGGATAAATAATCCCAGCCTTTAGTGACTTAGTGACCTCTTTCTGCACCACTTCCTTCATGGCTGGATTTAGCCTCCTCTGTGGTTGAACCACTGGCTTAGCATCATCCTCCAATAGGATCTTGTGCATGCATCTTGCTGGGCTAATACCCTTAAGGTCACTTATGGACCACCCAAGAGCTGTCTTGTGTGTCCTTAGCACTTGAATTAGTGCTTTCTCTTCCCGTGGATCATGTCCTCAATGATGCCTGATGGATATTTAAGGGAGCCATCGGTAAGTTGAAGTCATAATCGGGTTAGTTTGACTTCTTCAGTTAAGCCAAGCTTTCTAATAGTAGATGCAGGTATTAGGTTAATACTTGCTCCAAGGTCACATAGGGCTATCTTGGTACAAGCACCCTCTAATGTGCATGGTATCATAAGGATTCCTGGATCTTGAAGCTTCTCTGATAAGCTTTTCAAAATGACTGCACTGCACTCTTCAGTGAGAAACACTTTTTCAGTTTCTCTCCAATCCTTCTTATGACTTAAGATCTCTTTCATGAACTTAGCATAAGAGGGTATTCGCTCAAGTGCCACTGCAAACGGGATCTTTATTTCAAGAGTCCTGAGATAGTCTGCAAAGCGGGCAAATCGTTTATCCTGTTCCGCTTGGCAGAGCTTCTGAGGATAAGGCATCTTGGCTTTATATTCTTCAACCTTAGTAACTGCAGGTTTATTTCCTACAGAAGTGGTTGGAGAAGCCTTCTTAGAGGGGTTACTATCAGCACTTGCAGGTATCTGATCCCTCATTGGCGTTTGAATGCCAGGAATGGGGGCTTAATGGGCATTTAACGCCAGGTTCCCACCCTTTTCTGGCGTTTGAACGCCAGATTTGGGCATCCATTGGGCGTTTAATGCCAGTTTTTCCCCCCTCTCTGGCGTTTGAACGCCAGAGTTATTCCTCTCTGGGATCCTAATATCCTCAGAGGAATTTTGGGCAGTGGTTTGGTCATCCTCTGTCATTTGTTCCTTTCTTGACTTTTTACTACTTTGAGCTGAGTTATTCAATGTCTTCCCGCTCCTTAGTTGGACAGTTTGGCATTCTTCTGTTATCTGTTTAGATAGCTGCTGTCATATCTGATTCAATTGTGCTTCTATATTCTTGTTAGCATTTTTAGTGTCTTGGAGCATCTCTTTGAATTCTGCTAATTGTTTTGTCATGAGGAGTAATTGCTGATTAAGTTCAACAATCTGTTCTTGAGGATTAGGATCAGTAGTTACTGCCACAACCTTTTCTTTTATGGAAGACTCATTGTTTGAGTACAGATGTTAATTTCTAGCAACCATATCTATGAGCTCTAGAGCTTCTTCAATTGTTTTTCTCAGGTGTATAGATCCACCAGCTGAGTGGTCTAGGGACATCTGAGCTTTTTCTGTAAGCCCATAGTAGAAGATGTCTAACTGTACCCACTCTGAAAACATTTCAGAAGGGCATTTTCTCAGCTTCCCTCTGTACCTCTCCCAGGCATTATAAAGGGATTCATGATCCTCTTGTTTAAAGTCTTGGATGTCCAGCCTTAGCTGTGTCATCCTTTTTGGAGGGTAAAATTGATACAAGAATTTGTCTGTTAATTGTCTCCATGTTTTTATGCTTGATGTGGATTGGTTATTTAACCACCTCTTAGCTTGATCTTTTACAGCAAATGGAAACAATAATAATCTGTAGACATCCTGATCCACTTCTTTTTCACGTACTGTGTCAGCAATTTGTAAGAACTGTGCCAGAAACTCAGTAGGTTCTTCTTGTGGAAGACTGGAATACTGGCAATTTTGCTGCACCATGATAATGAGCTGAGGATTTAGCTCAAAGCTGCTTGCTTTGATGGGAGGTATACAGATGCTACTCCCATATGGAAAGATATTTTTTTTATTATTTCTGAATTTTAATGATGAAAGAGAAAAACAACAAAATGACACTAAACTTAGAAATTTTAGACCAAAACAAAGAGAACAAACAAGAAAACTTTGAATGTTAAGATGAACACCAAGAACACTTTGAAGATCAAGATGAACA
>NC_029793.2:61249989-61294103 GCF_000816755.2 Arachis ipaensis | reverse complement strand
AAATTTTCGAAAAAAATTAAAGGAAAACACAAAGAAGACACCAAACTTAAAATTTTTAGAAAATCAAACATAAATTTTCGAAAAAAATTAAAGGAAAACACAAAGAAGACACCAAACTTAGAATTTTTAAAGATCAAGAGAGACTAAGAACATGCAAATTCAAAAATTAAAAGAAAATAAAATCATGCAATTGACACCAAACTTAAAATATAAAACTAAACTCAAATAAAAGACTCTAAACCAACAAAAATAAAATATTCCTAATCTAAGCAACAAGATAGACCGTCAGTTGTCCAAACTCGAACAATCCCCGGCAACGGAGCCAACAACTTGGTGCACGAAATTACAATCACACTTTTGCAACTCCGCAAAACTAACCAACAAGTGCACTGGGTCGTCCAAGTAATACCTTACGTGAGTAAGGGTCGATCCCATGGAGATTGTCAGCTTGAAGCAAGCTATGGTTATCTTGTAACTCTTAGTCAGGATATCAATAATTCTCAGATTTAATTGTAAAAAGTAAAAGAACATGAAATAAATACTTGTTATGCAATAATGAAGAACAGGTTGAGGCTTTGGAGATGCTTTGTCTTCTGAATCTCTGCTTTCCTACTATCTTCTTCTTCATGCACGCAAGGTTCCTTCCATGGCAAGCTTTATGTTGGGCATCACCGTTGTAAATGGCTACTTCCCGTCCTCTCAGTAAAAACGTTCCAAATGCGCTGTCACCGCACGGCTAATCATCTGTCGGTTCTCGATCATGCTGAAATAGGATGCATTGATCCTTTTGCGTCTGTCACATGCCCAACAATCGCGAGTTTGAAGCTCGTCACAGTCATCCCTTCCCAGATCCTACTCAGAATACCACAGACAAGGTTTAGACGTTCCGGATCTCAGGAATGGCCGCCAATAATTCTAGCCTATACCACGAAGGTTCCAATCTTAGATTAGAAACCCAAGAGATACACATTCAAGCTTGATTGCATGTAGAACGGAGGTGGTTGTCAGGTATGCGTTCATAGGTGAGAATGATGATGATTGTCACGGATCACCACATTCATCAGGTTGAAGTGCGAATGAATATTTTAGAATAGAAGCAAGCGTGATAGAATGGAAAACAGTAGTAATTGCAGTAATTCATGAAGAACAGCAGAGCTCCTCACCCCCAACAATGGGGTTTAGAGACTCATGCCATAGAGAACACAACAAGAAATGTGTAAAGTGTCATGAGGTCCAATATGAATCACTGAAAGTAGTATTTAAAGTAAAGTAGTGACCTAGTATTACAGAAAATGAGTAAGCTAGGGTGTTTATTGTAAAATTCCACTTCTGGGGCCCACTTGGTGTGTGCATAGGCTGAGCATTGAAGCTTTCATGTGTAGAGACATTTCTTGGAGTTAAACGCCAGCTTTTATGCCAGTTTGGGCGTTTAACTCTAGCTTTTGTGCCAGTTCTGGAGTTAAACGCCATAATTCTTGAGCTGAATTGAAACGCCTGTTTGGGCCATCAAATCTCGGGCAAAGTATGAACTATTATATATTGCTGGAAAGCCCAGGATGTCTACTTTCCAACGCAATTAAGAGCGCGCCAATTGGGCTTCTGTAGCTCCAGAAAATCCACTTCGAGTGCAGGGAGGTCAGAATCCAATAGCATCTGCAGTCCTTTTTCAGTCTCAGAATCAGATTTTTGCTTAGGTCCCTCAATTTCAGCCAAAAAATACCTAAAATCAAAGAAAAACACACAAACTCATAGTAAAGCCCAGAAAAGTGATTTTTATTTAAAAACTAATAAAAACATAACAAAAACTAACTAAAATGTACTAAAAACATACTAAAAACAATGCCAAAAAGCGTATAAATTATCCGCTCATCAAGTGGTAGGCCTCTTAAATGGACTGGGATTCTGATTGAGGCACACACCTTCTAGTTACCTGGCAGGACCATACCTCCATAAATATGGGTCATTGATGCGCATAAACTTGTTATGCTACGATTTAGGAAATTGCACGATCGGCAAAATTGCTTCCGGCAAGTGCACCGGTTATCGTCAAGTAAAAACTCACAATAGAGTGAGGTCGAATCCCACAAGGATTGGTTGAGTGAGCAATTCGGATTAGAAGTATGTTCTAGTTGAGCGGAATCAAAATTTAGATGAGAATTGCGGAATGTAAAATTGCATGAATTAAAGAGCGAGAAGCTAAATTGCTGAAATTAAAAGGTTCAATTGGATTTCTACAACTCGAGTTATACTCCATGGAAGGTGAAGAGGTCAGCTGGCCTGATTGCATGTTGGTACTATGCTCTTCTATGCACATTACGGGGCTGTTTTCTCCCTCAATTTTTAGTATCCACCATGCATGCCATATATGCTTGGAAAGCTCTAGATGTCTTCTTTCCAATGCATTTTGAATCACCTCATTTGGAGTTTTGTAGCTCAAGTTATTTATGTTTGAAGAAGGCATGGTCAAGCTGTTCCATATAACACGTTTAAGCTCCAGTTTAAGGTTAAACTGGAGCTTAAACGTGGAATGCTCCTGGTGCCTTTCTTACTTCTGGCGTTTAACCTCCAGTTTAAGGTTAAACTGGAGGTTAAACTTCAATTCCAGCATTATATGGCTTGGTAGTTTAAGTTCCAGTTTAAGCTTAAACTGGAACTTAAACTCCACATGTGATATTCAAGCTTCCTTTATTGATTTTGTTGCTTCCTTGCCTAGCCTCTTCTTCCCTGAAATCATCCAAACAATTGCATCAAAGTCTTGCAAAATTTCATGAGAAATCTTCCATTCATAGCATTCAAGTAATATAACTAAAAACTCATGGAATTTGCATCAAAATCTTCATGTTGAATGATTTAAGACAAGCATGACTATTTGGCCCAAATGATTACTTAAGGCTCAAGAAAATGCATAAAACAACTAAAAATAAAAGAAAAAGGCTAGTGAAACTAGCCTAAGATTCCTTGGCATCAGTCATCCCATATATAATATTTGGACTAGCTTTTCAGCTTATCCCTTTGATACTTAGTAAAATTAGGGGGGAAGGTTTGACTAACTAGATAATTAGCCACAGGTGCATACCAAGGAACTACTTCATATATTGCGTGCAAGCTATCAAATGGAAAAGAATCATTGAGAGGAGTGGAGTCATCCTTGATGTGCTCAAGGCGACTCAAGTGGTACCCCACTAAATTCTGGGAACCACTCCTATGCTTAATTTTTTTCTAAATTAAATTCTTGCAGCAACAATATCCAACGTATTAACCTTAGTTTGGACTCTTTTTAGCTAATAAATATTTTAGAGCTGCATGGTCTGAGTACACTACCACCTTAGTACCAAGTAAATAGGCTCGAAATTTATCCAGAGCAAAAACAATAGCCAGAAGCTCTTTTTCAGTGGTAGTGTAATTAGACTGAGCAGCGTGTAAGGTCTTAGAAGCAAAAGCAATTACAAAAGGATCCTTACCTTCACGCTGAGCCAGCGCCGCTCCTACTGCATGGTTGGAAGCGTCACACATAATCTCAAAGGGCTGGCTCCATTCTGGTCCTCTCACAATCGGAGCTTGGGTCAAGCCGATCTTCAGCTTATGAAACGCATTCATGCAGTCCTCATTCAGCTCGAACTTAACATCCTTCTGCAACAGTCTAGATTAAGGCAATGCTACCTTACTGAAGTCCTGGATAAATCTTCGGTAAAAACCTGCATGGCCAAGGAACGAATGGACTTCCCTCACGGAGGAGGGGTAAGTCAAACTAGAAATCACATCTACCTTTGCTAGATCTACAGAAATACCAGTACTAGAAATAGCATGTCCTAGAATAATGCCTTGTTTGATCATAAAGTGACATTTTTCAAAATTTAATACAAGGTTTGAACTAACACAACTGTCTAATACTTTAGCTAAATTATCCAAGAAAAGGCTAAATGAATCACCATACACACTAAAGTCATCCATGAAAACTTTCATACAGTTCTCAATAAGATCTGATAAAACACTCATCATGCACCTTTGGAAAGTAGCCGATGCATTACATAAGCCAAAAGGCATCCTTTTGTAAGCATACGTTCCAAAGGGACATGTAAAAGTAGTCTTCTCCTGATCTTCAGGAGCTATATAGATTTGAAAATATCCTGTGTAACCATCTAAAAAGTAGTAATGTGATTTATCTGACTAACGATCAAGCATCTAATTGATAAACGGCAGGGGGTAGTGATCCTTGCGAGTAGCCTGGTTGAGGCGCCTGTAATCAATGCACACCCTCCAGGAATTTTGCACTCTAGTTGTCAGGAGCTCTCTTGGGTACCACTTGTACTGGGCTGACCCATTCACTATCCGAGATTGGATAGATGATGTCAGCTTCAAGCAGCCTGGTCACTTCCTTCTTGACAACTTCTAAGATGGTGGGGTTCAGCCGCCTCTGAGGCTGACAAACAGGCCTTGTTCCCTCTTCTAAGAATATCCTGTGCTCACAAACTTGAGAGCTAATGCCTAATATATCTACCAAACTCCTCCCAATTGCTTTCATGTGTCTTCTCAGCACACTAAGTAGCTGCTCCTCCTGTTGGGAAGTGAGTTCCTTTGCAATGATGACTGGGAGCTTCTGATGATCCTCAAGGTAAGCGTACTTGAGGCGGGGTGAAAGAGGCTTTAACTCCATTTTCTGCTCATGGCTAGGCACTTGGTCTTCTGGAACTTGTGATGGTGGCAATGTGTCTTCATCTTGTTCAGGGGGCTCCTCCACACTTGTACCTTGCTCCCTATGCCTCTCTTATACTTCTTCTTGGTCAACTGCAGCTACAGCCTCATCAATGATGTCGCACTGGAAGATGGAATGATCTTCCGGAGGATGCTTCATAGCTTTATCCAGGTTAAAGCTCACTACTCTGCCATCTATCTCAATGGAATAAGTTCCTGAGAATGCATCCAACTTGAACTTTGAAGTTTTTAAAAATGGTATTCCAAGGAGGATGGATGATGGTCTTCCTGAGTCATTAGGGGGCATCTCCAAAATATAGAAGTCAATAGGAAATGTGAGCCCCTTAATGCTCACCACCACGTCCTCATCAATTCCAACCACAAAGATAATGCTTTTATCTGCCAAAACAAAACGTGCAGCCGACCTTTTTAAGAGAGGGAGCCTTATAGTATCATATACAGACAATGACATTATACTAACACACGCGCCTAAATCACACATGCAGTTAGAAAATTTTACGCCTTCTATAGTAATAGTAACCATGCATGGACCTGGATCACTACATTTTTCTGGTATATCACCCATTAAAGAAGATATAGAGCTACCTAGATGAATATTTTTTAAATCCTGTAATTTATATTTATTCATGCATAAATCTTTTAGAAACTTCACATATTTAAGTACCTGGCAAATGACATCAAAAAGTGGAATGGTTACCTTAACCTTTTTGAGGATCTCCACCATCTTTGGATCGAGCTCCATCTGCTTTCTGGATTTCCCAGCAAGGTATGGAAAGGGGATAGGGATGGCGTCCCTTGTAGCTTCAGCCTCTATTGGTGCGCTGTTCTCTGGTTTAGCTGCTTCTTCTTCAAAAATGTACTTCATCCTCTTCTTCAACATCCTCGATCTCAACAATATCTTCAACTAGAGTGTTGTCCTTCGAGCTTGGCTCCTCATGACTCCTCTTTGGCAGTGTGGTACCAGACCTCAAAGTGATGGCATTAATTCCACCTTTGGGGTTGGGCAAAGGTTGAAAAGGTAGTGCACTGGAGCTTTAAGGTTGATTGCTGGGAGCAGAAGGTGGTTCCAGTCGGGAGATGAGAGCTTGTAAAGTTGATGTAAGACCATTGATGCTAGAAGTAAGTGTATTTTGAAGGTCTTTCTGTGCTTGTGTGATAGAGTGAAGCATCTCATCATTGGTAGAAGAAGGGGGACAAGTAATCTGAGGGGCCTACTGTTGGTTGTTCTGAGGCGTTTGGGACTGCCTTTGGTGAGGTGCTCTATAAGGCTAGTTTTGGTTCTGCTGCTAGTAAGGAGGATTCTGCTGTCAGTTGTTGTTGTTCCATCTCTGATTCCCACTGTTGTCTCTGCCTCCTCTATTATAGTTGTCCCTCCATCCTTGGTTAGAATTATCTCTCCAACCTTGGTTGGAATTATCTTGCCAACCTTGATTGTAGCTTCCACCTTGGTTATAATTGCCGTCTTGTTGATAATATCCTTGATTTGGGCGGTCGTAGAAGTTATGAATAGCTGCCAAGGTGTTGTCTTCTTGTTGGAGCTGCGGCACTCATTAGTATAATGAGTATAAGAGGAACATATTCCGCACAGTCTCTGAGGAACTAATTGTTGACTCTGTTCTATTGTTGATTCAGCTGTAGCTGCTTTAGTATGTTGGTCATCTCTCCCAGAGTCTGTGTGAGAGCAGCAGTCTCACTACTAGAGAAAACCTCCGCAATAGCCTTGGGATGGTTGTTCCTGTGCCTGACATTCCGGGTAGACTCAGCCAGATTGGTGGTCAGTTGCCACGCTTCTGTCGCTGTCTTGTACTTCTTCAGAGAACCATTACTTGTAGCATCTAGTGTAGTCTTATTATGAGGCTTCATGCCTTGTGTGAAGTAGCTGATCAACACCAACTAGTCAATCTTGTGGTGGGGGCATGAATCTAAGAGGTTCCTGAAGCGTTCCCAATATTCAAAAAGGGTCTTTGACTCGCCTTGGATGATGCAGGAAATCTCGTTCCTCAGTCTATTTGTAACTTCAGTTGGAAAGTATTTTTCCAGGAACTCCCTTCTGAGCAGATCCCAGTTAGTAATGACTTCTTCAGGTTGAGTGTAGAACTACTCCTTTGCCTTTTCCTCAAGAGAAAACAGGAAAGCATATAGGCAAATAGTAGTTTCATCTGCACCATGACACCTAGTAGCTGAACAGGCTGTCTAAAAATCTCTGAGGTGCTTTATGGGCTCCTGAGCAGGTAAGCCATGAAACTTGGGTAGTAAGTTGATTAGCGCAGTCTTCTGTTCAAAATCTGCAGTCAGGTTTGGGTGACGCGCTTGATACGGTTGTAGTGTAAAGTCTGGAGCTCCTGCTTCCTGGAGAGTAATCTTTTTGGTCTCCGCCATATTACCTGCACGTGAATCAACTGAATCAGTAGAAAAGGAGCTTGTTTCTTCCTCAGATGGCACTTCAGATTTGCCTTCAGAAGAGACTGGTGAATTGGTAGTAACCAGTTCACCACTCTTAGAGGCTAACCGACGCTGAGCTCGCCTAATATGTGAAATAGTTCTTTCAATTTTAGGATCAAACGCGGCTAAGCTCGGATCAAGCAGTGAACGCGTCATTCAATGAAAGAAACATACAGCTCATGGTAATAAAATAAAATAAAAATATACAAATATACAAAATTAAAAATATTTACACCAACTAATAAGGTAGCACACAATTGCAACTCCCCGACAACGGCGCCAAAAATTGATGTGGGCGGAAATTAGCCAATTAAAAAATTATAGTAAGAACAGCGTTGCAAGTACAGTTCTTAAACGACGAAAATCCGCTTATCAATTTAGAAGGGTTGTCACAAAATTAGAATAAAAATACAGGGAGTAGGAATCCCAGGTCGTCTCCCAACGAGTTGACAAAAGGGTGCTATTTTATTAATCAGGAGTTTTCTGAGAAATTTTAAGATTTGGAGAACAGAAAAATAAGTGATTGTAAATTAAAGCTGATGAGTTTGGAAAACTCCAAATTAAAATTAGTGATGATCAAACATTATTAATATAATTAATTACAAAAATTATTAATTTGAATTCTAATTCATATTTGCTAATTAATGATATTTGTTGCTTGCAGATTTGGCTTTGGGCTAAAAGATAATTAATAAGCCCAATATGAAATCAAAATTCAGTTTTGGTACAAAAATGGTTTCATTCATGTGACTAAATTAGTGATGTACCAATTGGGCCAAATTCAATTATTATTAGCCCAAATCTATTTTGAAAAAGAGATCCACTAAGCTTGGTTCAAATTGAAAAAATGAAAAAAAGGGGAACCATGCATGCTTCCACGGATCCCATTCTCTTCTTTTGGTGGATTTCAGAGTTATTAAACTTGCTTTAATTGCATTGGAACCATGAGAGAGAAAATAGCAATTGATTTGATTGCTATCATTAGTGTTACACGCTACTCAGCAAAGGGAAGTGGGAAACTTAATTCACTTTATCAATTCCATTGATTATTGTTCAAATTTCTCTTTCTTCTCTCTCGTCTCTCTTCTTGCTTTCGGTCACTTCACAGAGGAAGCATGGAAGATTTTGCAAGATATAAGAGTAAAGAAGATGAAGCAAGAAATAATCTAGGAACTATTGTGATGATGGCATCAAGAAAAAGAAAATTTGAAGTATGCTGTGGCTAAGATCTTTACCACAAAAGGCAAGATATGGTGAGGCAATCTTAAGCTGTCCAAACCCAAAAATAGAAGAAGATCCATTCGGTCAGAGGTAGAAGATCCTTGGAGGGTTGGCTTGTTTCTACTTTTGCCCAACCACTACAGGAGGTAGCCACTGTAGCTACGTAGTGGATGAGGCAGAAGTTGGAGCAGATGAAGCTGTCATCATCAAGAACTCATCAAGGGCTAGGAATCCTTCTTGGAGTGCAAGTCAAGATGGAAGGCCCGGATTGATGAAGCTTGGTGCAAAGGAAAGACACAGAGGTAATTGCATGTTGGATATAGCATTCAGTTTCCTCTCCTCTCTCTCTCTGGATGAACTGGATTTGCATGAAGAAGAAGAAGTTAGCTCAGTTCAAGAGCTCCAACCTTGGAGGCTTCCCCTTCCATAAATAAGGGTGAATAACCAAGGCTTGAGGCAAGGAAAAAAGAGTGGAAAGCACAGAGTTTTCATAGCAACCCAAGCTAACAGAAGTTCTTCTCCTTCAATGTTTCTCATGTTGTATTTTTCTATTTAATTTTGTCTGTCTTGAGTCTCATGGAAAAAGGCAAAGAGTGAGGTTTGTAAGAAAAAGCCATAGAGCGGAAAAAGACAGAGTATACAAAATTAAAAAAATCCATAGATGTCCTTAGAGGTCCTTTATACATTTGTGTTGTGTATCATGATTCTGTGGGAATCTCCTTGCAAGTTGGGTTAGCACTTAGCAGTTGAAAGCTTGGCAGTGACCAAGTCAACTTCTGGATTGGGGTTTAGATTCTGGACTTGTCCCGGATAGGAAGGGTAGTTCCTAGGGAGAATTGGTGTATGTAATCATGAAGATTATAGTGAAATTCTATCATTGTTGTGATGGAGACTGGATGTAGGCTGCATTACACTTGGCAGCTGAACCAGGATATTTCGTGGTGTGATTCTCTCTCTTTCTTCTACTCTATTTCTGTTTCTGTTGCATAGGAGATAAAACTGAAAAATATCTCGTGCCAAGTTATGAGATAAAAAGAAAAATTCTCGTGGCTGGGTACGAGATAAAAATCAAAAAGTCTCCAGAAGTTGTTTCAAAGATCAGCAAGTTTTAATAAGCAAAAAAATGGGGCTAAGATTCATCCCCCCTTCTCTTAGCCACTGAAAACCATCAATTGGTATCAGAGCTTGGTCTCAAAGAGATCAAGCTTTGCAGCTTGGAGAAAAAACCCACATGGCAGAAAATAGTGGCTCAAACTTGGTGTCCTACAATCTGACAGAAGGACAGTCAAGCAACAGACCTTCTCTTTTCAATGGAAAAACTACACCTATTAGAAGGAGAGAATGAAGATTTTTGTGCAAGCAGTAGATTACAGATTGTGAAAGATCATCCTAGAGGGTCCTCAATATCCAACCACCAGAAGTGCTGAAGGAGTAGTCTCACTTAAACACGAAGCCAGTTGGACCGAAGATGACAGAAAGAAGGTGGAGCTCAAAGCCAAGGCAATCAACTTGCTCAACTGTGCAATCAGCTTCGAGAAGTACCGACGGGTATCACGATGCACAACGGCAAAGAAAATCTGGGACAAACTTCAAGTCACTCATGAAGGAACCACCATAGTAAAGAAGACCATGATAGACATGCTGAACAGAGAATATGAAATGTTCTCAATGAAGAAAGGAGAATCCATAGATGAAATGTTTGAAAGATTCAACATCATCATTTTTGGCTTGGATGCTATGGGGATTAAGTATCCTGAATCTATGCTTGTGTGAAGAGTCTTGAGATGTCTCACAAAAGAGTGGGAGAAGGAAAGGACTAATGGCTTCTTGGGAGGACTTGGAAAATGATTCAGAAGATGATGAAGAATCAGAAACCAAGTCTCAACCATGTCTCATGGCAGATCAAGTTGAACAGGTAGTCTCTCATAACCCTGACACTGAAGATCTTCATCTTATGATAACCAAAATCTTGAACAACAAATCACCATTCTTAAAGCTAAAAATGGTTTCCTCAAAGATAAATTATGGGAGGCTAAAACTGCCATTGAACTTGTTGAAGAAAACAAGCAGTTAAAAGCTCAACTTAAAAGCTGTGAAAGTAATCATTCTGTGGTAGCTTATGTAAACTGTTTTAAAGAAAATGAGAGTCGCTTAAAGAGGTCAAAAGGCTTAAAAAAGACTTAGCCAAGTTCACTCAAAGTTCTAAAAATCTAAATCAAATCTTGGCTAGCGATGCGAAGATTCATACCAGTTCGGAATTCCACAGAATAATTCCGTTGTTAGTATAGTCCAAACCAATAGTCAATCCTAAACTCAAATTAAATTTGGTTTTGTCACCAGTACTGTTCCGAGGGTTACCTAAAACTGTAGGCCGATCTCGGATGAGATCTTCTGTACTGGTCGGAGATGACGTGTCCGGCTGGCTGGGGCGGCCTGAGCTGTTGTGTCCGACTTGTTGGACTGGCTTCACTTCTGATCCTTGGTCACCGGAGGGTGGGGGGTACCTGCAAGAGACTCCGATGCTTAAGTTAGCACGGGTATTAAGCAGGTTTATTGTAGAATCAGAGTATGAGTTATACCTAGGTGCTCCAGTGTATTTATAATGGTTGTAGAGTGACCTTTCTAGATAAGATAAGTTAGTTATCATATCCTATATTATCTTATCTTTGGGTGAGGTCAGCTTATCTTCAACGGAACCACCATTCTTTCTGTAGGCTTGGGCTGCCTTTGGATTGGGCTGTGTTCCTTTGTTTGGGCCTTCTTAGGCCTTCCTGTCGATTTTGCCGACCTCTTTTGTAAAGAGGTCGGATAGTCTGACCTGAAGAGGTCGGTCGCTTTGTCTCCAATCATCCCAGGTCGGATAGCTCGACCCAGGGTATGAACAGTGCCCCTGCTTGAGCTCGGTCTTTTTGTTGAGGTCGAGTCTTTGACTTCGGTCCTTCTAGTGAAGCCGAACTCAAGCATTTTGTCGATTCCTTTCTTTGTAGAGCCTTTTTTGAATGTGGAACATTTTTCTTTAAAAGCGCGCGCTTTTATATCAGCGCTTTGGGAACGTGCGAGGGTTTAATGCCCTCATTAATTGACTTCAAATGCCCCATTTCCTTGGGTTTGAATTTTGCCATCAGAAACGGTTTCTCTTCTTCATTCTTCTTCATAACTTCTCCCTTTACTCTCTCGCTTTCTGTTTCTTGCCTAGAGTTCATATTTCTTTCCTGCGACGCCTGCTCTGCCACTGCTTTTGTGGAAGATGGGTGATTCTGGATTTCTCTTTCCGTTCTTCGAATTTTTCCGTTTCGCGGGGTAGCTCTGTCGTTTCTGCTCTTCAGCTTTCTTTCGAGGTTTTCATCTATTTTCCATGTTCAATTTTTCTTCCTCTGTCATTTTTTATGTCTGATTTTGAGAAATTTTGGATCTTTTCTGCTTTTTTACCGTGCCTGATTATTGCGTGTTCTGGAATTCCTTCGCCGTTTGTGTGAGTTTTTTCGCCTTCCCTGCTGCTCGATGCTTTTTAGGGTTTTTTGCATGTTGCCGTCATTTCTGTTTGTGCTTCTGAGGATGGTTTTGGAATGATGATTTTGTTTGATTCTGAAAAAAGGTTTGTGTCTTTGACTATTTTTTCTTGGCCTGTCTGATGTTGGTGATGCTTTTTGCTGATATACTGTAGAAAGATAGTGGCTTGGATGACTTTTGTGTTTTTACTTCCTTTGTTTCATTTGAAACCTTTCTTTTCTTGTTTGATGAATGCTGGGACATAGGCTATAGGAATTTCTTGAAACCTTACTTTGTTTCTGCCTCCAAAGGATGCCCCAGGACTTTGGTTTGAGTCTTGGGGTTTTCCTTTTCTGCTTGTCCGCCTGTGTCATTTTAGTCGAGTTGTTTTGCCCCTTGTCCGAGATGTTTTTTAGTAATCCAATCTTCTTTTCTTATTTGTATGATTATTCGGCGTCATGTCTTCTCGCAATAACATTGTAGAGGTGTCTTCCAAAGTTCCCGAGGGGATGTCCGATTGGCTGGACTCCCTTGTCATAATGTGTGTCTCTGTCGTGGATGCTGAATTTTGTGTAGAGCTGAGGAAACGTCATAGGATTTGTGGTAGCAGTGCTCGGGAGAGGGATTATGAGCTTGTTGCTCCTGACTCTGATGAGAGGGCTTGTTTTCCTACTTTCGTCGAGGGGGAACGTCCCTTCTTCTACGCCTATGAATATTTCCTCAGCCAGTTGGACGTTACTTTTCCTTTTACTGCTTTCGAGACCGACTTGTTGTGGTCATGTAATATTGCTCCATCCCAGCTTCATCCGAATTCCTGCGTAAAACCTTCTGAAACTCTTTTCTTCCATCTTTTTGTCTCGGCCAAGCCAGGAGGTTCTTCCAAAAAGAAAGCTTCCTGGTTTTCTTTTAGATCGGCCCAGGGGCATAAAGTTTTTGCCATGTATGATGAGTCCTTTAAAAATTTTAAGATCTATTTCTTCCGAGTCCGTGTTGTTGAGGGGGTCCGCCCCTTTTTTCTTGATGAGACTGACGAGCCTGCTTTTCGTCTAAAGTGGAAAAAGAATGTGAGAGTGCCACGTTATACATGGGAGATGCTTAATGAGGTTGAGCGGGCTTTTGTAGTTGTTCTTGAAGATTTGTGGGGGGAACCACCCCATCTGGATACAAAAAGATTCTTGAGTGATCCATCTTTGGTTCGAACTGCTTTGGGTACTGTCTGACTTGTTTTTATACTTGTTTCTGAGCTTTTCTTCTCCTATGTTGTAACTCGTCATTTATGGTTGATTCTGTATTTTCAGAGATGTCGAAAAACAATGATTCCATGAAGGTCTACAAGAAGGCGAAGAAGGCTGTTGCTGCTCAAAACATCTCGGCCAAGGCGGCCAGAGAGGGATCTTCTCAAGTTCCTGTGAAGCCGCCCGTGCCAAGTTCTCCTGAACCAAGGAAGGTGATCCCCACTCCTCGAGTTCGCCTGACTGATCATCCACAGACTTCTGCCATTGCTTCTGGTGCTCCTCCCAACAAGAAACAGAAAACAATTGAGGCCTTTAACTTTGACGCCCCTGATTTGAATGCAATTGAATTCGTAGATCAGTAAATCGGTCCCTACGGTACCCTCCCCATGGATGATGTGTCGATCCTTCGCCATCTGGATTTTATGACCCGAAACAGTGTTAAAATGGCATATATGGGGGCTGCCTTATACTGAACTGCTCATAATCTTCCTCTCTATGCTACCAAGGAGTTTATGGAGGAGGCTAAACAGGAGTTCGACCGAATGAAGGGCCTGAAGGAAGAGTTTGAGGTAAAGGTAGCCAAGTTGGAGAAGGATCTGGAGAACGAAAAGGCGAGTTCCCTTGCTCTGGCAGCTTCTGTGCGGTTGGCCAAGGACACGGCATTGAGGGATAAGGACAGTTATGTGACATCTTATCGGGAGGTGGTGCGCCTGAGGGAGGAGTTGGAGAATGCGCGAGCTGATTACTCCGAGCTCCAAGGTCATCTTGTTGGCAGCGTAACTGCTGCCTATGAGAGCTTGAGGGAGCAGGTTCGGATTATTGCTCCCGAGGCCGACCTTACTCTTTTCAGCATGGATAATGTTGTGAGGGATGGTAAGATTGTCCCTGATGACCAGGATGATGATGATGTTGAACCTCCCCCTGTGTCTTCTGCCAAAGTGTCAGCCTCTTCAGTTCCTCCAGTTGTGTCTGACCCGGATTGCCAGATTCTGAACCGGGATGATGGAACCGTGGATGCTGTCCCCATTCAGACTCGGCCTCCTTCTCCCCGTACTGATGCTGCCGGGAAGGCTCCCAATCTCTGCTGATTTCTCTTTGGATATTTGTGTAGTTGGCCCGGCTTGTGGTCTTTGAAACTCTTTATTTGTAGTTTGAATATTTTGCTGACTGTTGATATTCCTTTTGGTTGCTTGTTTAGGAACTTCTATCTTGAAAAAACAACACTAGCTTTTATGCTTTTGATCCTGACCCCGCAGCTTTATAATATTGTATTTCATATCATGCTTGTTTGTTTTAGCATTTTTTGAAAATGTCGGAGCCTTCGGCCTCTTTGAATTGGGCTGGATCCTTTGTGGTCGTGAAGGGTGGTTCCAATTTGTTTCTTGGTTTTCTTGCTTCTTTCTTGTATCTCTATCGATCCATAGCCGATTTCTTTGTGTTGGTCCTCTTTCCAGTTACTTTTGCAGTCCTCTGTCTTGGACCTTTGTTAGGTCTTTCTCAGAGACTACTTTATAACTCTTTTTGTAGGAGGTCGACTTCTTTATGTCGTCCTTTTCCAAGTTATTTTTGTAATCCTCTTTCTTCGACCTTTGTCAGGTCTCTTTCAGGGATTACTTTTATAACTTGTTTGTAGGGGAGCGACTTTATTAGGTCGATCTCTTCTAAGTTATTTTTGTAATCCCCTTTCTTGGACATTTTTCAGGTCTCTTTCAGGGATTACTTTTATAACTTGTTTGTAGGGGACCGACTTCGTTAGGTCGATCTCTTCTAAGTTATTTTTGTAATCCTCTTTCTTGGACCTTTGTCAGGTCTCTTTCAGGGATTACTTTTATAACTTGTTTGTAGGGGACTGACTTCCTTAGGTCGATCTCTTCTAAGTTATTTTTGTAATCCTCTTTCTTGGACCTTTGTCAGGTCTCTTTCAGGGATTACTTTTATAACTTGTTTGTAGGGGACCGACTTCATTAGGTCGATCTCTTCTAAGTTATTTTTGTAATCCTCTTTCTTGGACCTTTGTCAGGTCTCTTTCAGGGATTACTTTTATAACTTGTTTGTATGAGACCTACTTTGTTAGGTCGATCTCTTCTAAGTTATAGCAATTCCTCTTTTATAGGGTTAGCCAAACCTCTTTCCAGGGATTTGCTGATAACTTGGGTTGACTTGGTCCGACTTCTTAACGTCAGCCAGTCTTTAAGTTATTATTTAGCAATCCATAAGACCTCGTCAGGTTCTTTTTCGGATCACTTTCGATAACTTCTTACATTATTCTGTGTTCATCTTTGCCAATTTGTAGAAGGTGATTTCTGTCTTTGTTTGGTCGACCTTTAGATGAATTGCGTTTTCATCTTTATTGGTCTTCCATCGTGATCGTGCAGTGAATCTGTTTTTCACTTTCTGCCGATCTGTTGCTTTATAATCGTTCGATGAATGCTTCAGATTAATGCGTCTTGAGAATTTGTAGAATATCTAAAATATATTTTATTCAAAAGGAAATGAAAATATATACATGCGGGATTTTTCATCCCTTTCAGTCGAATAATTTCTGGATCTCAACTTGGTGCCTCATTAAAAAACCTTTTCAGGAAAAAGAGTGCACCCTATGACGAGATCTTCTAGCTATAGTACCTTCTTAGGTTGTATGCGTGCCATGATCTGGGAAGCTCTCATCCATCGAGTTCGGACAGTCTGTAGTAGCCCTTTCCAAGAAATTCTGTAACTCAGTAGGGTCCTTTCTAGTTTGCTGCCAGCTTTCCTTCTCCAGGTCGAGTTGTTCCAATATCATTTCGGATTAGGATGAGATCATTCTCAGCAAAACTTCTTGGCACTACCCTTTGATTATATCTTGAAGCCATTCGGAATTTTAGCGCTTCTTCCCTGATCCGAGCTCTTTCTCGGACTTCTGGAAGCAAGTCGAGCTCTTCTCTTTGAAGTTGAGAGTTGGCTTGTTCATTGTAGTAGACCACTCTAGGGGACCCTTCCTTGACCTCTACTGGGATCATTGCCTCCACTCCGTACGCTAATCGAAATGGTGATTCGTTTGTGGTAGAATGTGGTGTTGTTCGATATGCCCATAGGACTTGTGGGAGTTCTTCGGCCCAAGCTCCCTTTGCTTCTTGCAGTCTCCGCTTCAGTCCAGTCAATATGACTTTGTTGGCAGCTTCGGCCTGTCCATTGGCTTGAGGATGTTCGACGGAGGTGAACTGGTGTTTTATGTTCAAGTCGGCAGCTAGTTTTCTGAAACCTGCATCTGTGAATTGAGTGCCATTGTCTGTGGTGATGGAGTGCGGGACTCCGAACCTTGTGACAATATTTCTATATAAGAATTTCCGAATTCTTTAAGCAATGGTGTTGGCTAGGGGCTCTGCCTCGATCCACTTTATAAAATAGTCTATCCCAACTATGAGGAATTTGACTTGTCCCGATCCCTGAGGAAAGGGTCCGAGAAGCTCGAGTCCCCATTTTGCAAATGGCCATGGTGATGTTACACTGATGAGTTCTTCTGGCAGGGCAATGTGGAAGTTGGCATGTTTCTGGCATAGGGGACATGTCTTTACAAACTCTATAGCTTCTTTTTATAGAGTTGGCCAGTAAAATCCTGCCCGGAGTACCTTTTTGGTGAGAGCTTGTGCTCCGAGATGATTACCACAAATGCCGCTATGTACTTCCTCTAAAACTTCCCTTATGTTAGAGGTCGGCACACATTTTAACAATGGTATTGAGATCCCTCTCTTATATAGGGTGTTGTTTATGATAGTGTAATACTGAGCCTCCCGCTATAACCTCTTTGCCTCCTTTTCATCTGTGGGGAGTGTTTCTGCTTTGAGGTAGTTAATTATGGGGGTCATCCATCCTTGGTCCTGACTTGTTATGGCTAGGACTTTTTCCTCTTCCGAGATTGATGGGTTCTATAGCATTTCCTGGATGAGGCTTCTATTGTTGCCCCCTGGTTTAGTGCTAGCTAGTTTTGAGAGTGCGTCAGCTCGGGCATTTTGTTCGCGGGGTATGTGACAGATCTTATATTCCCCGAGTTGTCTGAGCTGTTCCTTGGTTTTATCCAAATACTTTTTCATGGTGGGATCTTTGGCTTGGTAGCTCCCTGTTATTTGTGAGGTGATTACTTGTGAATCGCTGAAGATGTTGAGTTTTTTAGCTCCAACCTCCTTAGCCAGCTTCAAACCAGCTAGTAACGCCTCATATTCCGCCTGGTTGTTTGAGGCTGGGAACCTAAATTTGAGGGAAAGCTCAACTTGGGTTCCTTGGTTGCTTTCTATTATCACACCTGCGCCGCTTCCGGTCTTATTTGAGGAACCGTCCACTTAGAGATTCCATTCTGTGGGGGTTTCCAGGGTATCTATGAATTCCGCAATGAAGTCGGCCAAGTACTGTGATTTGATGGCTATCCGAGCTTCATATTGGAGGTCGAACTCAGACAACTCGACTGCCCATTGTAAAATTCTGCCTGCTAGTTCTGTTTTCTGTAATATCCCTTTTATGGGCTGGTCGGTTCGAACCTTAATGGTGTGAGCCTGGAAGTACGGGCGAAGTCGTCGAGATGTCAGTATGAGAGTGTAGGCAAACTTTTCTATTTTTTGGAAGTTTAGCTCGGATCCCTGCAGCACTTTACTAATGAAGTATACAGGTTGTTGCCCTTTGTCGTCCTCCCGAACCAGTGCTGAGGCTACTGCCCGGCTTCCAACCGCAAGGTACAATGTGAGTAGTTCTTCCTTTCGTGGTCGAGTTAGAATAGGTGGTTGTCCTAGGTAGTTTTTGAAATCCTGGAAGGCTTGCTCGCATTCCTTTGTCCATTCAAAATTTTTTCCTTTCCTTAAAGTGGCGTAGAGGGGGAGAGATCTTATCACTGATCCCGCTAAGAATCTGGATAAGGCTGCCAATCTCCTGTTGAGTTGTTGCACCTCTCTGACACAAGTTGGGCTCTTCATGTTGAGTATGGCCTGGCATTTGTCTAGATTCGCTTCAATTCCTCTTTGTGTGAGCATGAAACCTAAGAATTTGCCCACTTCTACTGCAAAGGTGCATTTTGTGGGATTGAGTCGCATGTCGTGCTTCCTTATAGTGTGGAACACTTGAGCCAGGTCAGACAATAATGTCTCTTCACTTTGTGTCTTTATCAACATGTCGTCCATATAGACTTCCATGATTTTTCCGATGTGATCTGAGAAGACTTTATTCATTAGCCTTTGATAAGTAGCTCCCGCATTCTTGAGACCGAAAGGCATCACAATGTAGCAGTAATTTGCTTTTGGCATCAAGAACGAGGTCTTTTCTTGATCTGGTGGATACATGGGTATTTGGTTGTATCCGGAATATGCATCCATAAACGAGAGATATCTATATCCGGAGGAAGCATCTACCAGAGCGTCGATACTTGGGAGTGGGTAAGGATCTTTTGGGCAGGCTTTGTTGAGGTCGGTGTAGTCGGTGCACATTCACCACTTCCCATTTGATTTTTTCACCAAGACGACGTTAGCTTGCCATAGTGGGTAGTTGACTTCTCTTATGGATCCTGCCTCCAGTAGTGCTTGTACCTGTTCTTCCACAGCTTGGGATCACTCTGTCCCAAGTTTTCTTCGTCTCTACTGTACCGGCCAAGATCCTGGATAGACCGCCAATTTGTGACACATTAGCTTGGGGTTTATGCCTACCATGTCTGCAGCTTTCAATGCAAAGAGATCGACATTATCTCGCAAGAACTGTACTAGTAATTCCTTTCCATCTCCTTTTAGGATCGTGCCAATATTAGTCGTTTTGTTCGAGGTATCTCCGATCTGAACTTTCTCTATTTCACCTTCGGGCTGTGGACGGAGTTCTTCTCGTCCCTGGACTCTACCAAGCTCAATTGTATGGAACTCTTCTCCTCTGCCTCTGAGGTTTAGAGTTTCATTATAACAGCGGCGTGCCATCTTTTAATCTGCTTTTATTGTGGCTATCCCCTCTGTAGTTGGGAATTTCATGCATAGATGTGGAGTTAAGACTATTGCGCCGAGTTGATTTAGTGTTGTCCAACCTATTAGGGCATTGTAGGCTGAACTCACGTTGACCACAATGTAGTCTATCTTGAGTGTTCTGGATTGGTTCCCTTTTCGGAAGGTTGTATGTAGTGACACGTATCCCAGTGGTTGTATTGGGGTATCTCCCAGTCCGAACAGGCTATTCGGGTATGCTCTAAGCTCCTTTTCTTCTAAGCCGAGTTTGTCGAAGGCTGTTTTGAATAAGATGTCGGCAGAACTCCCTTGGTCTATTAATGTGCGGTGGAGATTGGCGTTTGCTAGTATGATGGTGATGACCATGGGATCATCGTGTCCTGAGATGATACCGGATGCATCTTCTTTGGTGAACGTGATTGCAGGGATGTCGGGTGCTTCCTCCTTTCCTTCGACATGATATACTTCTTTGAGGTATCTTTTGAGGGATGTTTTGGAGATTCCACCTCCTGCGAATCCTCCATGTATCATATGGACATGTCTTTCTGGCGTTCGAGGTGATCGCTCAGCTCGTCCGACATCTTCATCTCTTTGTCTTTTTCTTTGCTCATCATCTCGGGTGGCCAGATACCGATTTAGTTTTCCTTCTCTTACTAATTTTTCTATGATGTTGTTTAAGTCGAAGCATTCGTTGGTGGAATGCCCTCGGAGCCGATGATATTCACAGTATTCGTTCCGATTTCCTCCTCCTCTTTTGCCTTTGAGTGGTCGAGCTGGGGGTATCTTTTCTGTGTTACATACTTCTTTGCCTTTGTACTTCTCTGCCCGCTCTTGCACCTCGTCTAGAGATGTGGGGTATTTCTTTGATATAGATTGGCTGAAAGGTCCCTCTCGTAGGCCGTTGATGAGGCCCATGACGGCAGCCTCTGTTGGCAAGCTTTGTATGTCTAGGCATGTTTTGTTGAATCTTTCCATGTAGTTGCGAAGACTTTCCCGATCTCCTTGCTTGATACCCAGTAGACTGGGAGCGTGCTTAGCCTTTGTGAGAGTCGTTGGAAAAGCTTTGCAGCGAACGGCATCTAAAGCGTCGGTGAGGTACATTCTACTTTTGAAGTTGCTGAGATGATGGTTGGAATCTGTGGTACCATCATACAAAGTCATATCCGGAAGTTTGAAGTCTTTAGGGATTTTAGTCTTCATGATTTCCCTAGTGAATGGATCTTGATCCTTGTGAGAGTTGTCCTCAGGGGTGGTCCGGGTAGCCTTTGCTTTGAGATCGGCTTCAAGTTGTAGGAGTTTATCTTCCAATTCTCGACGTCGCCTTACCTCTCTTTGTAGATCCTTGCCAACTTCTTGCTGGTACTGGCTTTCTTTTTCGAGTTGCTTTAGGCGATCTTGAAGTGCTTCTATTACTCCTGGATGTGATGAGTTTTTGTCTCCGTTAGATTCTGGAGTATCCTTTGGTGTGACATCCGTATTTTTATGCGGCGTTCTGTCCTATAGATCTGAGTTGTGGTCGTTGTCATGGTCGTCCGCCATGGTGATGGGATGACTTCCAAGTTCCCCAGCAACGGCGCCAATGTTCCGAGGGTTACCTGAAACTGTAGGCCAATCTCGGATGAGATCTTCTGTACTGGTCGGAGATGACGGGTCTGGCTGGCTGGGGGCGACCGGAGCTGTTGTGTCTGACTTGTTAGACTGGCTTCACTTCTGATCCTTGGTCACCGGAGGGTGGGGGTACCTGCAAGAGACTCTGATGCTTAAGTTAGCACGGGTATTAAGCAGGTTTATTGAAGAATCAGAGTATGAGTTATACTTGGGTGCTCCAGTGTATTTATAATGGTTGTAGAGTGACCTTTCTAGATAAGATACGTTAGTTATCTTATCCTATCTTATTTTATCTTTGGTTGAGGTCAGCTTATCTTCAACGGAACCGCCCTTCTTTCTGTAGGCTTTGGCTGCCTTTGGATTGGGCTGTGTTACTTTGTTTGGGCCTTCTTGGGCCTTCCTGTCGATTTGGCCGACCTCTTTTGTAAAGAGGTCGGATAGTCTGACCTGAAGAGGTCGGTCGCTTTGTCTCCAATCATCCCAGGTCGGATAGCTCGACCCAGGGTATTAACAAGTACAAACCCCAATAAGAATTAATCGAAATATTTAAACTCTGGGTCGTCTCACAAGGAATTACAACGAAGTGGTCAATTATTGGCTATGAAGGACAAGGGGTTTGGTTTATAAAAGGGGCAAGAAATTAAATGACAAGAAAAGTAAATCAAGCAAGTATTTAAAGAAGACAAGTAAATAAGAGAAAGCAAGTAATAAAGAGAGAGACATTCATGGCAAGGATTGAGATCATAGGCCTTCCATCCTAGTCACTAATAACAATAATTAACAAGAATTTATCTTATTTCATCATCCCTAATGTTGGAAGAAGGTGTAAGTTATCTTCCATTATAGAAAGTCAAACAAGACTAGTTAACCTCAATCCAAATGTCATAATAAACTCACTAATGGAATTAGCAAGTGATTAGAGTCAATGGAAATCATATTAACTAACAACTCTAGATCACCAACATTAGTTGGGTATTCATGACTCAAGATCACCTAATTACTCCTTCCAAGCCAAGAATGCTCAAAATCTACTCTAACATCCTTCCAAGCATTTTATCAAACACTTGGAAGGCATACAAGGAAAGCATGGTAAATGTGCAAAAAATAGTAAAATCTAACAACTATCAATTGCAAGGAAAGTAAATCACAACTCAAATCAACAATTAAAAGAACATCAAATATTAAATTGCATTAAAGAGATCCAAATCCAACATGAGTCCATGAACATAAAAGAAGCATAAAAGTAAAATTAACATCACAAACTAAGAGAATGAAAGTGTAGAAGCAAGCAATCATAAAGGAAACAAGATGAAAAGATGATATTGAACCTAGATCTAGGAGAGATTAACCTAACCTAACCTAATTCTAGAGAGAAGAGGGAGCTTCTCTCTCTAGAAACTACACTACATGATGCTAAGCTACCAACAATTGCTCCCCCCTTTGCTTGGGCTTCAATTCTGCATGAAATACACTCAGAAACAAGCTGGAATTGGGCTTGGGCAGCCCAGAAATCGCCCCTAGCGTTTTGCCTTTAAATGGGTCACGTGCAAGTATCGGTGTGTACGTGCCATGTCCCCGTGCGCGTCGATTGGCTGTTTCTTCATCTGCGCGTACGCGTCATGTACGCGTGCGCGTCGGTATGTGATTTCACTTCTGCGCGCGTGCCTTGTACGCTTACGCGCCCATCAATGCATTCCCAATTCTTGTTTCCTCATGCATTCTCCACTTTGTATGCTTTTCTCCTCATTTCTTCCATCCAAAACTTGCCTTATGAACCTGAAATCACTCAACAAATATATCAAGGCATCGAATGGAATTAAAGTGAGTTAAAATCACCAATTTAAGGGCCTGAAAAGCATGTTTTTATACTTAAGCATAATTTAAGGGAGAATTACAAAACCATGCTATTTAGTTGAATAAACGTGGAAAAAGGTGATCAAATCCCCTTAAATAAGCACAAGATAAACCATAAAATTGGGGTTTATCAGCTAGTCAAAAACTTCTTTATGATAAATCTGGCTTGGGTTTTCACAAAGCTTTAAAATCTGTTGAAAAATTCTCTTTTGAAAATGTGGCTTCATCTTTTAAAGATACAAGGTTTCAAAACCCAACAAGCTTTAACAAAATAGCAACTCCAAGATTTTGTAGACTATGCAACCGGAATGGTCATTTTCCCATTCAATGTTTCTTTGGTGAAAGAATGATTGGTAACAAAGTTTGCAAAATTGTTTTTGATTACAATGGATTAGGACAAAGAAGATGATTTAATCTCAAAGGATCCAAGAAGATTTGGATACCTAAGGTCACTTAAGCTCATTTTGTAGGTATGCCTAGCATCCAAGCGGAAGGACCATATGTGGTACATGGACAGTGGATGCTCTAGGCATATGACCAGAAAGGCAATCTTCTTCATAAAGCTTGATGAGTATGATGGAGGGTTTGTCACTTTCGGTGATGATGGTAAAGGAAAAATAGTGGCCGTTGGAAAAGTTGGTAAAAGTTTTTCTTCCTTTATAAATGATGTTCTTCTTGTTGATGGTTTGAAACACAATTTACTAAGTGTAAGCCAATTATGTGATCTTAGATATGAAGTTGTTTTTAGAAAATTGGTATGCTTAGTTATTTGGAAAAAATTTTGGGATATTTTATTTGAAACTAAGAGATGTAATAATGTGTATGGATTGACTCTTGAAGATTTAAAAGATCAAAATGTAACATGCTTTACCTCTCTTGAATCTGAAAAATGGCTATGGCATAAGAAATTGGGCCATGCAAGCATGTACCAAATTTCTAAACTTGTTAAGAAAAACTTGGTAAGAGGAATTTCAAATATTAAATTTGATAAGGATATTACTTGCGATGCTTGTCAATTAGGCAAATAAGTAAAAACCTCTTTTAAACCAAAAGATGGAATTTCTACCAAGAGGCCAGTTGAAATGTTACACATTGATCTTTTTAGTCCAATAAGAACACAAAGTTTAGGAGGTAAACATTATGGATTGGTAGTGGTGGATGATTACTTTAGATTCGGTTGGGTACTTTTTCTTGCTCATAAAAATGATGCTTTCCATGCTTTCTCAACCCTTTGCAAAAGAATTCAAAATGAAAAAAATTTAAAAATTGCCCATTTGAGAAGTGATCACGGAAAAGAATTTGAAAACCAAGACTTTGAAAAATTCTGTGATGATTTTAGAATTTCTCATAACTTTTCATGTCTTAGAACCCCTCAGCAAAATGGGGTGGTTGAAAGAAGGAATAGAAGCCTTCAAGAGATGACTAGGGCTATGCTATGTGAAAATGAGATTCCAAAATTTATATGGGATGAAGCTGTAAATACAGCTTGTTACATTTTGAATAGGACCATTATTAGAAAAGGGTTAAAGAAAACTCCTTATGAACTATGGAAAGGAACCCCTCTTAATCTTAAGTATTTCCACGTTTTTGGATGCAAATGCTTTGTACTTAACAAAAAAGAAAATCTTGGTAAATTTGATCCAAAATCCTATGAGGGGATGTTTGTTGGATACTCCACCACTAGCAAGGCTTATAGAATTTACCTCAAATAACATAGAACAATAGAGGAATCCATACATGTTTCTTTTTGTGATACTAACTCAATTCCCAGTACTGTGATAGAAAATGATACAGATTGTGAAGATGCTGTCAACATGGAAACCAGTAAAGAAAATCCCAAGTCTATCCAAAATGAAGAATCTGTCCATCCAATTTTGTCTCATCAGGATAGAGGAGACATTTCTATTTTGTCTCCTGAGCCAGCAAGAGAATCTGGAACAGAACAACCCACTGAAATTCATCAAAGCTCAACATCACTCCGGAAGCCAAGAGAATGGAAGTCCATGAGGGGTTATCCTCATGACTTTATCATTGGTGATCCCTCTTAAGGTGTAACAACAAGATCCTCAACCAAAAAGCCAACTGAACCAAGCAATCTTTCTTTCTTGTCACAAATAGAACCTGATAATGTGAAGCAAGCTCTTGAAGATCCCTCTTGGGTCAAAGCCATGCAAGAAGAGCTCGCTCAATTTGACAAGAATGAGGTTTGGACACTAGTACCTCATCCGGATGGTAAGAAGGTAACAGGTACTAAGTGGGTTTTCAAAAATAAGTTAGGTGAGGATAGAAAGGTTATTCGTAACAAGGCTAGATTAGTGGCCCAAGGTTACGATCAAGAAGAGGGTATAGATTTTGATGAGTCTTTTTCTCCGGTAGCAAGAATGGAAGCAATTAGGTTGCTTCTTGCCTATGCTGCCTATAAGGGTTTTAAAATGTTTCAAATGGATGTCAAATGTGCTTTCCTTAATGGCTGTATTGATAGAGAAGTATTTGTGGCACAACCCCCGGTTTTGAAGATAAAAAATTTCCAAACCATGTTTTCAAACTCTCAAAGGCTCTTTATGGCCTTAGGCAAGCTCCAAGAGCTTGGTATGAAAGGCTTAGCACCTTCTTGTTGGAAAATCAATTTCAAAGGGGTACCTGATAAGCGGATAATTTATACGCTTTTTGGCATTGTTTTTAGTATGTTTTTAGTAGGATCTAGTTACTTTTAGGGATGTTTTTATTAGTTTTTATGTTAAATTCACATTTCTGAACTTTACTATGAGTTTGTGTATTTTTTTGTGATTTCAGGTATTTTCTGGCTGAAATTGAAGGACTTGAGCAAAAATCAGATTCAGAGGTTGAAGAAGGACTGCTGATGCTGTTGGATTCTGACCTCCCTGCACTCAAAGTGGATTTTCTGGAGCTACAGAACTCAAAATGACGCGCTTCCAATTGCGTTGGAAAGGAGACATCCAGGGCTTTCCAGCAATATATAATAGTTCATACTTTGGCCGAGTTTAGACGATGCAAAAGGGCGTTGAACGCCAATTCTATGCTGCAGTCTGGAGTTAAACGCCAGAAACACGTCACGAACCAGAGTTGAACGCCAGAAACACGTTACAAACTGACGTTCAACTCCAAGAATGACCTCTCCACGTGTAAACTTCAAGCTCAGCCCAAGCACACACCAAGTGGGCCCCGGAAGTAGATTTATGCATCAATTACTTACTTCTGTAAACCCTAGTAACTAGTTTAGTATAAATAGGACTTTTTACTATTGTATTTTTATCTTGGGACGTCTAGTTCTTAGATCATGGGGGCTGGCCATTCGGCCGGGCCTGAACCTTTCACTTATGTATTTTTCAACGGTAGAGTTTCTTCACTACATAGATTAAGGTATGGAGCTCTGCTGTTCCTCATGAATTAATGCAAAGTACTACTGTTTTCTATTCAATTCAACTTATTCCGCTTCTAAGATATCCATTCGCACCCAAGAACATGATGAATGTGATGATTATGTGACGCTCATCATCATTCTCACTTATGACCACGTGCCTGACAAACACTTCCGTTCTACATGCAAACAAACTAGAATGAGTATCTCTTAGATATCTAATACAGAGGACCGAGTCCGAGTTATTAGTATCTTCGTGGTATAAGTTAGAACCCATGGATGGCCATTCCTGAGATCCAGAAAGTCTAAACCTTGTATGTGGTATTCCGAGTAGGATATGGGAAGCGATGGCTGTGACGAACTTCAAACTCGCGAGTGCTGGGCGTAGTGACAGACGCAAAAGAAGGGTGAATCCTATTCCAGTATTATCGAGAACCTTAGATGATTAGCCGTGCCGTGACAGAGCATTTGGACCTTTTTCACAAGAGGATGGGATGTAGCCATTGACAACGGTGATGCCCTTACAGAAAGCTTGCCATGAAAAGGAGTAAGACTGATTGGATGAAGACAGCGGGAAAGCAGAGATTCAGAGGAACGAAAGCATCTCTATACGCTTATCTGAAATTCCCAGCAATGAATTACATAAGTATTTCTATCTTTATTTTCTATTTATTATTATTATTATTATTCGAAAATTCCATAACCATTTGATATCCGCCTGACTGAGATTTACAAGATGACCATAGCTTGCTTCATACCAACAACCTCTATGGGATCGACCCTTACTCACATAAGGTTTTATTACTTGGACGACCCAGTGCACTTGCTGGTTAGTTGTGCGAAGTTGTGAAGTTATGTTTGGACCATGGTATTGTGCACCAGTTATTGGCGCCATTGCCAAGGAGAGAACGAATAACAAATTTTACAACCTCAGAGTAACAACTTCGCATACCAGTACCACCGATACTACTTTATTTATTAAAGCATATAATGATGATATTCTCCTAGTTCAAGTCTATGTGGATGATATAGTGTTTGGTTCGGCCAATGAATCCTTGTGTGAAGAGTTTGGAAAACTCATGACTAGTGAGTTTGAAATGAGTTTAATGGGAGAGCTAACATTCTTTCTTGGCCTCCAAATTAAAAAAACTCCTAGCGGCACTTTTATTCACCAAGGAAAATATGCTAAAGAATTAATCAAGAAATTTGGCCTAGAAAATTCCAAACCAATGGGAACCCCAATGCATCCAAACACTAAACTTGAAAAAGATGATGATGGCAAAGATGTGCATGAAACACGGTATAGAGGAATGATAGGTTCACTCATGTATCATACCTCCTCTAGACCGGACATTGTTCAAAGTGTGGGTGTATGTTCAATATTTCAATCTCACCCAAAAGAATCCCATCTTTCAGCCATTAAATGCATCATTAGAGACATTAAGGGAACTAGTGATTATGGCTTATGGTATCCAAAATATGATGATTTTTGTGCAGTAGGGTTTTGTGATGCAGATTATGCGGGAGATCAGGTGGATAAAAGGAGCACATCCGGCATGTGTTGCTTCCTTGGAAGCTCACTCAACATGTGGTCAAGCAAGAAACAAGCCACAATAGCTCTATCCAGAGCCGAAGCTGAATACATTTCTACATCTGCTTGTTGTTCACAATTAATTTGGTTAAAAACTCAATTGGAGGATTACAAATTAAAGCACATTGAGATCAAATATCATTTTATTAGAGAACATGTGCAAAAGGGTACTATTGATATTCAATTTGTAAAATCCAAAGAACAATTGATAGACATTTTTACTAAGCCCTTGTGTGAAGACAGATTCTGTTCCTTGAAAAACAGTTTGGGAATGATAGAATTAGGTTCTGTTGATAATTTGTGAAATTTTTTTGATTCTGTTTGGTTTTGTCTCGTAGGGAAGTAGGAGACAAATTTCAGGTTGTGATGGATGGGCCATGATACAGGGGGAGACTGAACAGACGTTAATTATCTTGGGCCCATCAAATCTCTTTGACCTTACCATGATCCGTTTTTGAGTTCCTTATTTTTTTAATCATTCTTTTGGAAGGTTGTCATATCAAATATTGTAGCAAGGAATTGTTGTCAAATCAAATCTTTATCCTTCCCTCATCCCTTGATTCTAGGAGCTAACCTTTCAGTTTTAATTTTTAAATTTTTCTTTGGTTAATAACCGTGCCACTTAATGGGTAATAACTCCCTCAATTCTCTCTCTACTCAGCATTAATTGCTTCCATAACCTCCCTCCTCTCACCATTCTCCTCGGCCTCTCTTCATCTTCTCTCTGCTATCTCTATTTTCATAACATGAAAAGGAAGGTTGCTCCAAGGAAAAGTAGCCGAACCCACACACCAAAAATTTCTCCATTCTCAACCCCTCAAACACACACACACATTCATATACACTCCACATATTCTTCATTCCCCTCACCTTCTTCTAAACAATAGACACTATGAGAAGAAAGGTAATAGTAACGAAAACTTCATCCAGAAGAAAGCTGGGAAAAGAGAAAAATCAAATTGAGGAAGAAGAAGAGGAGTCTCACACATCTATACCTCATTCATCTCCAAAGAAAGCAACTCCTCATGCATCTGCCCGAAGCTCTCAGAAGACCAAAAGTTACGTGCTATGTAACACAAGGGAACTACCAAATCTGGAATCCCTGGATTTTAAGAATCAATACAACAAAATCCATTCACATTTTGATCCAGGAAGATTTAATTCTTGTGCGTCTTATGAGTTTCACAAAGGTGTTGAAGAAACGTCACGTGTGCTTCATACAGAGTGAATCTATACTCTCTTGCTGCTAAAGCAATCAACGTTATCACTCTCTTTGAGAATATGAAGTGGTCTCCCTTGTTCAAAATTTAGAAACCTATATACCCTGCTTTGGTCTGAGAATTTTATGAAAACATGAGGCTGATTGATGGTGCCCTAGGTGAAGCGGGTTTACATGACTCTGAGTAGAGAAACAATAAGCGCTGCCCTAGGTTATGTTGATGAAGTTCCAGCAGCTTATATGTTAGAAAAATGGGATTCTCATGTTGGAGTCACATCTCAGATTGCTCTACAACAAATCTGTGAAAATCTGTCTGGGCTGGATGGCACAGTTCCAACTCACAAGGCCCTTGGTCCAGAAAAAGCATTGCTGCACAGAATTATTACTCACATTCTGACTCCACAGAGTGGATCACACAATAGAGTAACCGTTTCTAATTCATTTGTCCTTTTTGCCATTATTACTTCATCTCCTATTTCCTTTGCATATCTTATGATAAGGCATATATGGGAATGTGTTAGGAGCATTAAAAAGGCTAACCTTCCCTATGGCATATTTCTTATCTGCATCTTTGAATACTTCAAGGTTGATCTAACTAATGAAGATGTAGAGAATAAAGTTTCATCAATTAAGGGAGGAGGAGTTTCAGGTACTATGAAAGGCACCAAAGGCAAACGGTCAATGCCCTCTGACAGTGATCTTGAGAGCCGCCCAGCCGAACCATCCAAGGTGATAGAATCAATTAAGGAAATCCTCACTGAATTTTCTAACATGTCCAAACTGATGGTGGAATCCTACAAGGCTGCTCGTAAGCAAGCATACGAAAATGAAAAAGCTTGGACAAAGTGCTAAGAAAGAGTTGGTCTGATGCTTCAGAATTTCGAAGAGGAGATGGGGGCTACTGAGAAGGATGATGAATCTGGATCTGAGTATAACCTTTCTGATGATTAATTTATTTATTTCTTGTTGAATTCTGGTTTTGTTTGGTTTTTTTTGGTACTTTGTATGCTGTTTCGATACTTTAGACCTCTGATATTTTGTTAAATACTTGGATACTTTGGCTTTGGTTATATTTGTATATGTTCTATTGTCATTTTTTTGCAGGTTCCCCTTTGATGACAAAAGTGGGAGGAAAGCTGGAAAAATTTAAAAATTGAAAGAAACAGGGACTGAAATCTCTTGTGATTCATGATCATCCCTGTTCCAATGATTATGATCTGTTTTGATTGAAATGGTTGCTGTATTTGACAATCCCTTTATGCTCTGCTGTGTTGATGCCTCATGCTCTGTTTTGTTGAAATATTTGTTGAATTTAGGATTTAGCTGTGATTTGATAATCCCTTTAAGGTTTGATACAGTGATATATTCCTTATGATCTGATATGATTGTGTTTAACTGAAAATGTTTTTCTACTATAAACTGATATTTTTGATGCTCTGATGTGATGGCTAGAAAATATTGTTCATTTAATCAAATTATTTAGAAATTATCAACTTTTTCTCATGTACTCTGTACTCAAAGCTTTTTTGATTGACACTGAGCAGAAAATCATTTATATGATAACAAGTCAAGTAGTGTTTATCATGTTATTTCTGCTCATAAATCAATCCATTCAACATCTCAAATTCCATATGTTGAATAACATAGTTGCTTAGGCTTGATAAAATTGTTACTGGTAATGCTTCCCTTGGTAAAATGGCATATATTAAGGGGGAGCCATGTAACAATTGAAAAGGGGAAGGAATCCTAATCTTCAAAGGGAGTACTCTAATCTTTAATTTCTTTCCATTTTAATTTTTAATAATGTTTTTCATCAAGGGGGAGATTGATGAGTTTGGAAAACTCCAAATTAAAATTAGTGACGATCAAATATTATTAATATAATTAATTACAAAAATTATTAATTTGAATTCTAATTCATATTTGCTAATTAATAATTTTTGTTGCTTGCAGATTTGGCTTTGGGCTAAAAGATAATTAAAGTATAGTTTCTAAACCAATCAATAATCCTTTCATACAAAAATTTTGTTTGTCACAAGTACAAACCCCTAAATTTATAAACCGAAGTAATGAACCTCGGGTCGTTATCCCTAGGAATTGCAACAAAATGTCTTGTTATTGGTTATGGAGTATGTTTGGGGTTTTTTTGGGATAAGAGGCATGAAATGTAAATGGCAATGAAAATCAAGTCGATGAATTAACTATGGAGGAAAGTCAAGTCGATGAATTAACTTGATTCCACAAGTGCTAGCCAACTCCCAAGGGAAAGACTAGCTTTAGTGGTATCCAAATTAATTAGAAACTTCTAATTGTCAATCAACAAAGGAATTAGATAATTCAAGAGTCACTAATTACTCTACCAAATCCAAGAGGAACAAAATCTATACTAAAATCCAACCAAGCATTTCATCAAACATTTGGAAGGCATAAAAGGAAAGCAAAGTAAATTGATAACAACAATGAAATCTAACAACTACTTATTGCAAGGAATTAATAACAACAATCAAAAGAAACACAATTATTATGAATTACCTCAAATTGAATTGGAAGAAAATAAAAGGAACAAGAGTAGATCTACAATAAAGCATAGAAATAACATAAAGGAAATTACAACAAAAGAATAGAGGAATCATAAATGCAACAACAAATAATTGAGAAGAAGAAGAAGTAGAGAGCATGAATCAAAACCTAGATCTAAGAACTAAACCTAATCCTAATTCTAATTCTAGAGAGAAGTGAGAGCTTCTCTCTCTAAAACTAACTCTAACTACTTCTAAAACTTAAACTATGACTAGCATCAGAAATGAGTTGGATTGGGCCCACAAGGCTCCTAAAATCGCTAGCCACGAGTTGCATTAAGTGAATCATGTGCAACCATCGGCGACTACGCGTACCGTGCACGTGCGCGCCCCTATGCGCGGTGCAACTATAGAAAATCTTATATCATTTCGAAGACCCGGATGTTAGCTTTCCAATGAAACTAGAACCGCATCATTTGGACCTCTGTAGCTCAAGTTATGATCAATTAAGTGCGAAGAGGTCGGCTTGACAGCTTTTGCGATTCCTTTATTTCTTCATGATTTCTCCACTTTGCATGCTTTACTCTCCATTCCTTTGATCTATTCCTAGCCTTTTCAACCTGAAATCACTTAACAAACAAATCAAGGTATCTAGTGGAATCAAAGGTGAATTAGATTTAGCTAATTAAGGGCCTAGAAAGCATCTTTTCACACTTAAGTACAAATTAGGAGACAATCATGAAACCATGCTATTTCATTGAATAAATGTGAGTAAAAGGTCATAAAATCCCCTAAAATCAGTACAAGATAAACCCTACAAATGGGGTTTATCAACCTCCCCACACTTAAACCAAGCATGTACTCATTCTTAAACCAAGAGAAAGCAAAGGGATCAACATTTATTCAATGAATTCTAACTAAATGCAATCTACCTATATGCAACTATCTAAATGAATGCAATTGCTTAATCAAAATAAATCAATTTCCAAGGAGCGTATATGCACAAGGGCCTAGGACTAGCAAGTCTAATCCACAATTGAATTGAGTTATTAAATATTTTTACAAACTTGCATGAAAAGATGATCATTGGTGAAAACATGTAATTAAGTAATTGAACCGTCACCAGTAGTGTTTGCACTCTATTCGCTCAAGTGTTTAGGGTTGATTCACTTGATTCTCCTCTATTTCATGCTTTCCAAGACTTGTTTTTCATCTAACAATCAACATTTATTCAATGCATGCATACATTCATCATGAGGTCTTTTCATAGGTGGTAATGGGGCTAGGGTCAAGGTAGGATTGTATATGGTTAAATGGACTAGGATTTGAATCTTTGATGAGCTTAAACTTTCCCACCTAACCTATATAATAACCTATACAATTAAATGCTAACCTAACTACCTATCCTTCACTTTTTCACATACTCATGCATTTTCTTTCATTTCACAACACTTACGCATTGATTCTTATTGAACTTTACTTCGGGGCATTTTGTCCCCTTTTTATTGCTTTTCTTCCTTTCTTTCTTTTTTCTATTTTTTTCTTTTTTTTTCTTTACTTTTCTTTTTCACATTTTTTTTCTTTTTTTCTTTTTTTTCAATTGTTTTCTCATTTTTTTTCTTTCTTTCAAGCTACATACAAGAACATCAATGCATAAGGTCTATACATTTAATTAATACATGAGTATGCACCTAATTCCCAAATATAGAAATATGAAATACCCGTTTATCCCAACCAATATTCCCAAATCTCCCCAAACATGACTAATAAGCACTCTCACTAGCCTAAGCTAATCAAAGTCCAAACAAGGGACTTTTATTGTTTTTTGCTTTAGGCTTGTAATGTGCTAAAATAAAGAACAATTGGGTTAAGCGTAGGCTCAAAATTGGTTAACAATCGGAGTAAAAGGTAGGCTATTTGGGTAAGTGAGCTAAATGAAACAATGGCCTCAATCATATAAATGCATGAATACACAAAATAATGGACATAGAGAATCAAACAAATTAAAGATTACAATCATAGAAAGAGAATAATGCACACAAGAAAGAAGATAAGTGGTTATAAGATGTAACCACATAATTAGGCTCAAAACTCACTAGGTTGTGTGTTCTTAGCTCAAAACATGATCCACAATGTATATAATTCAAGCAAGTTCTATGAAAGGTTTTCACTCAAATCAATTGGTGCCCTATAGATAAATTTCTATAAAAGTTTCATTATTTTGACTAAGCTTATTGTATATATATGCAAAAAAAAAAAAAAGAAAATACAAGTAATAAAAATCCTAAAAAACCTAAAATGAAATACAAAAGTGTTGGGATTAGAAATTTGTCACCCAAAATCGCCGATCGGTCGGATGACCTCCCCACACTTAAAAGTTTGCACTGTCCTCCGTGCATTCAAAGATGAGCAAGGGGGTACGGCAACTCTCCGGATTGCCACCTTCAGCTGGTAGGTCAACCGGTTACTCCGTATTCTTTCTCTCGCTTCTATTTTTGCTTGCGGTGCATCATTCATGAAAAACAAAAATATAAAACCATAAGATGAGAGAACACAAAAACAAGGAAGCATACATTGTTGGGAATGATGTACTAATCACTAGAATTGAGTGAGTGAATTAGTGTGACATTAGGAAAATAGGGATGTAAATTCTAAATTAGGCGCCTTTTAGAACATACATTAGCATAAAAAGTTATGTCACAAAAGGAGCATGCACTTTACTCATTTTAGTGTGCTTGAGATGCTTTAAGTAACTTGTAAGGTAAAACAAGAAATAAAGAAGCATGAATGCATTCAAGCTAAAAGCATATGGATGCATATGATCGTGAAATACAATGCATTAAGGTAAATGTACACCATCCAATGTCAAGAGATTGCCTAATCAAAGAATAGGGTTCAAATCACATGGTGGCCAAATCATACAATTCAAGAAGAGTTACAAGTTCGAAGGCAATTCTCATCACTTGGTATTCTTAAAAGGTAAGCATGAGGATCTTAAAACTAACACTACAAGAAAACAAGCTTTTTGCTACGCTTTTAAAGCGTGGCGAAAAGTCCGAAAAAGCATAGCGATAGCTTTTCGCCACGCTTTTTGAGCTACCGGCACGCTTTTGAAAGGGTCACAACTGCAAGGGTGCTGGTTGCTCTATCGCCACACTTTTGCTGACCTATCCCCACGCTTCTTTTCTTGCCACGCTTTTACAGATCGACACGCTTTAAAAGCGTAGCCATATGTGTGAGATATGGCTACGCTTTTAAAGCGTGCCAATATCAAGATATGGCTACGCTTTAAAACCGTGCCAATAGCAAGACATATGGCTACGCTTTTAAAGCGTGCCAATAGCTGTGAGATACAGCTACGCTTTTAAAGCGTGACTGTTAATACCCACTGTAACGTTTATCGCCACGCTTCCAAAGCGTGGCAACAAGTGGAGATATGGCTACGCTTTAAAAGCGTGCCAATAGGTACAGAACTAAATTACAGCCATGCTTATAAAGCGTGGCTATTGATTGCTGCTGTACAATATAGCCACTCTTTTAAAGCATGGCTGTAAGTTAGTTCAGTACCTATTGGCACTATTTTTTTTATAAACCTTACAAAATCATAAATAATTTTAAAATTTAAAAGATTACTAATTTTAAATCAACTAATCATTGCTTCATAAACTTGTCACAGAAAAAAAGTGTTTGATCACATGATATACTCTAACAAAATACCAAAAATCAAAGTCTCATCCACTAGCAATTTCCTAATACATGAATTCAATTCCAACATGGGTTACATTATCTAGCTACTTCCTTTACACTTCATTACAAAATATAAAACTTCATGATTACTGATCATCATTGTGAGCGAAATTGTTTTCAGCACTGCCCTGCATAATTTTAAATGGTATGTGTTAGTGCATCTTATACCAAACAAAAAAAAGAAAAGACATATTATCAACAAACTGTGTTGTGTTATAGTCGTACAATACTTGTAACCAGCAAAGGCTTTTCTTTCATTATATTGAAAGTCACTATACTTTTTTTGTTCTTAAAGTTTTCAAAAAAGGGAAAGGGTACTGATATAGGAAGCTAACAATCAAACTGCCCCCCCTCCCCCTTTTTTTTTTGCTGCAACTATCACATGTTTTAATTCAACAATGGTATGTATTCACAACCAAATTAACCATTCTTGTAGCCCTATACTGCACCTGCTGTCATATGCATGCACATAAGTTTATTCTAGCAACTAGAGAATCAATACAAATTGCATATGGATTCTATAACCGATTTTTTCTTCTAATTAATAAAGGTGGGAAAAGAAAGAAAGAAAAGACCAATCCACAACAAATAGATCAAGCAAAATAAGATATACCATGAGAGCCATTAATTCCTTCTGGAGTTTGCAAAAATCAAAAGAAACAAAACCATTAAAATTCAATTATGGTTTCTTTTCTTTTCCTTTTTCCAATTTGATTACGAAAAAGTGCAAATTCAAAGATTTCTCGTGTTTTCCGAAATTGAGATTCAATACCACACTAAATACAAAACAAAACACTACTAAAAAGTCAACAACTTTGAATTCAGATTCCAATTCAACACCATTAGCACCATTTATATTATTTTATCTCACTATCAAATGTCCAAAATCAACAACAACAATAAGTCAACTACTTTGAATGGAAATATATCGAATATCCAAAGATAATGACTTACATCTTTGGGTGGAATATGAGTTGATTCGGAGGAGCGAGGAGTATATCTCAGTCTGCTACTTGAGGCATCCAAAGGAGAATTTTGGGCAGCTTACACTAAGGCTGCTACCTCTTCCTCACTCATTCCAGGGTTGACTTAGTGCACCAATACCTTTAATAAACTACATACACCGTCCATCTTCTTCTCTAATGATTCAACCTTGTTGTTGTATTCAACTTTGACTTGTCGAATCTCCTCATCCTTTTTAAGAGACCTTCTTGTAATCGAAGCCCCATAACAACAAACTCGACCTGGTTGGTCCTTTCCTAACACTATGAAAACTTCAACTCTTGATGGTTCTTCACTGTTCTCTTTAGAGTCGCGCTAGAGTACATATAGAAAAATTTACATGAAGCATACTGACTAGAAAACTACAACATGAATATAAATGAGAAATCACAAAAAAAACAAGTTATATTACCAGCTGCTTGCGAACTATTCCAAAATTTATGGAACCCATCCGGTGAGGACATGTTTATTTTGACCTATTTTCAGCATTCTTAGTAGACACAGCCTAAATATAAACATAAAAAAGAGATGTTATTATTCTTAATAAACATGTTTTCTTGTTTTTTCAAAATCACACTACTTTTTTCGAAAACACCAAGTTTAATCATATAAAGAACTAAAAGACAATGTTACCTTGACAGTTGGAAGACTCCAATACTGAATTAGTTTGCGAAATTGAACCTCAGGGATCTCTAACGGTCGGTTCTTTATCATTTATTTCTTTGTGTTCTACTTCAAGAAATGTTCCTTTTTTATTTCGCCTTTGTATTTTTTCCATGCATGACAAAATCCCTTCATTACCCACGGCTTTGAAGCTATTGGAAGAATGAATTTTTGCTAAACAAGACAACAAATTAGATTGTCAAGGGTTAGCATAAATAAAGTAACAAATAAATTTTAAAAAAATTATCTATAATTCTATAGTTACATACATTGGCATACTCCCACATGTCCTCTTTGAGGTTTTTAGGCACACCATGCCAACTAGTATATAGTAAAGTCACAAAACGAAGATTTCTAACTGTTGTGCCCAAAAGTTGGTTGAGGTTAGAAACAACCTCCTTGGTTGGACCTATAGGCTGCCCTCCAAAAAATTCCACCTCCCGTCGATCATAAAAATCAGTGGCATGAAGCTTTTTGCACATAGTCTTTCCACGAGTTTTCTTCTTTATTGTGCCTAAGTCCAATTAAAATAACAGAATTTTAACTCAAATCAACCTAGAAGTAATACAAGCTATATTTTGACAATAAGGTAAAACAAGAAAAGCACCTTCGTTACTAGCTTGTCCTCCATTACCCTCATCATTTGCAGCATCATCAAGCTCGTCTTCCTCATCTTCCTCATCTTCTTCATTTTCCAAATTTATCCCATGTACCTTAAAATACATGTCAAGACTCATTCCTTTTTTTGTTGAACTTGCACTTAGCTCGCTTGTATCTTCTCCCTCATCATCAGAACTTAAATCATTTTGTTCCATCGTATCAGCTTCAACAGTCCTTTGATGCCCAGTTTTGGAGGTCTTTTCAGCATGAGACATTGTCCCCTTCCCATTATGTTCACATTCTTAAAAAAGTGGCATTGGTTGGACCTTCTTTTTCTTCTTTGGAGTCCTAGCTTGCTCTTCAATGGCATCTTCCATGATTGTGATGGGTTGGTTTCTTGTTTGATCTTTTGGGTTTTGAGCTTGGAAGCTAGCCTTCTTATTTTCAGCCATGATCTTTTCTCTTTTAATATTGTATTGTTGTAGCAATTAGCACTTGACCTCACTTGTGTAACCTCAAAGGAATTCTTTTTTTGTGGACTTTTTTCTTTCATTTTTTGTGCTAAGGTACTTATCCGTTTTCTTTTAGTGATCTCTCCTTTCTCCATTCTGCATACACAAGAGTTGCAATGAAAAAAATATTATTTTATGAATAATTAAATGAACATAATCAACATAAGCAAGTAATTAAATAAGCAAAATAACTGGGCGTGACAAGTCACAAAAAAAATAATAAGCAAAATAACTAAAATAAATGAGTCATTTAGAATTCTACCAAAATAGCATTACATGAAAACATGTCAAGAAGTTTCAGAATCAGAGTCCTCTATGTACTCGTATTCACTTTCCTCATCATCTTCCTCACCACGTTGTTTGGCAAACATATTTGGAGCCACATCTATAATAGTTGCTCGTAGATCATTCCTCACTAGATCAACCTCGCCATTATCATTTGGGAGACTGGGAATCACTTCAGGTTCACATGGCTCCCTTGCATATATTATGGGGGAATCAGACTCAAGGTCATCACTTATCCTAAATAAATCTCTTGGAATTGTTTTCATAACATAGTGTTTGTCACTCACATATGGGTCTTGCACATAAAAGCATTGGTTTACTTGGGATGCTAGGACAAATGGTTCTTCTTGGTAGCATTTTTTACTGAAATACACATATGAGAGGCCAAAGTTGTCTTTTGCAACTGTATACCACTCACACTTAAACAGGACTACCTTAAATTGGCCATAATAATCTAATTCAAACATATCAACTATTCTACCATAGTAGGTTACTTTTGCTTCAATTGGGTTCTTATCTTTCACAGTAGCAAAACTAGAAGTTAATGCCTCCAATGTGACACCACTATTTTGGGTTTTATGTCTTGCATCATGGTGCCTTGTATGGAACCTATACCCATTGATAACATAACCTGAAAATCTTTTTGCAACTCTATTTGGACCCCTAGCCAACCCTTTTACCCAACCAGGCACATCCTTTTTCATGGCACGAGTTTTAAACCATTCTAAGAACTGTTGACTATGGTCTTTGGCTTTCTCCCACTTTGTTCTTCGTGGATTGTTGTCATTTACTGCCTCCTCATGCTCTCTGAAGATCAAATATTAATATTCTTATTTGTTAGTAGGGTAAAATATTATGATTGAGGTCTACGAAATGACAATGAATCAAACATAATACCTCATGTAGACTTCGATCTTATCACAATTGTTTAGGATGTATGCATGACCTTGTATTTCTGATTTTTCATCTAACATGAACAAATCTCCCATTTTTCCACTCAAAGGACATCCTTTGCTTAGAAACAAACTCGGAGTTCGCAGCTCATCTGAAACACACTCATCATTGTTTCGAGGGACTCTGTTGAGTCTTGTCTGGACATCTTCATGCAAATATCTTGAGCAAAAATTAATACACTCATTCGCCAAATATCCTTCGGCAATGGATCCTTCTGGACGACTTCTGTTACGAACATACGATTTTAGTGTGCACATATATCGTTCAACAGGGTACATCCAACGATATTGAACTGGACCACCTAACCTCACTTCATTTGCCAAATGGATAGACAAGTGCACCATTATGTCAAAAAAGCTTGGAGGAAAAATCCTCTCCAATTGGCATAATGTCTCAGCAATCTCTGCTTCTAAGTTAACTACCTCATCTAGGCTAATTACCTTCTGACATATCCGGCGAAAAAATGAACATAAGCGAACTAAAGCAATGGCAACATGGTCAGGAAGTATGCTCTTGATCGGTACTTGCAACAAGTAATGTAACATGAAATGAGCATCATGGGTCTTGTAACCAGAAATCTTCTTTTCTGTTTGCTGCACACATCGAGCGATATTGGAAGCGCTGCCGTCTGGTAACTTTGCCCCTTTTCACGCACTACAAAATATTGTTTTCTCTGCTGCAGTCATTGAGAAGCATGCCTTTGCTAACTTAGTTCTTTTACCATCATTCGTATCTCTTGGTTGAAGGTTTTTCCTGATACCCATGTCTTTAAGGTCAAAACGCGCAGCTGCATGATCTTTTGTCTTTCTAGAAATATCCAAAAGAGTTCTAATTATGCTATCAACTATATTCTTCTCTATGTGCATGACATGAAGGTTGTGTCTAAACATGTTGAACTTCCAATATGGTAAATCAAAAAAGATTAACCGCTTTTTCCAATTTGAAATGCCATTCTTTGATCTCCTTTGCTTCTTCCCAAAAGAATTATCTACCCCTTGCAATATATAAAATACAGTTGTTCCATCTAACAACTGCGGTGGAGACCTAAGTTCAGTTTTCCCATTGAAAGATCTTTTATTATGTCTCCATGGATGGTTCATGGGTAAAAACCTTCGATGATCCATATAAATAGTCTTGTGGCTATGTTTCAGATATATAGAAGAAGTTTCATCATTACAACATGGACAAGCCAATTTTTCCTTTGTACTCCACCCAGATAACATAGCATATGCAGGGAAGACGTTAATTGTCCATAAAAGACATGCTCTCATGTTGAATGTTTTGTTCTCTTTGGAATCATATGTTTCGACACCTAACTCCCACAATTCTTTTAATTCTTCAATTAGTGGTTGAAGAAAGACATCAATATCATTTCTCGGTCATTGTGGGCCAGGAATGAGTAAAGAGAGCATAAAATAATCAGGCTTCATGCTCATCCAAGGGGGTAGATTATACACCATCAGAACAACAGGCCATGTACTATGTGTACTACTCAAAGTTCGAAACGGATTGAATCCGTCGCTTGCTAAGCCAAGTCTCACATTACGAGGCTCCTTTGCAAAATCTTCATGTCGATTTTCAAATGCTTTCCAAGATTCACCATCGGCAGGATGCCTTAACGACCCATCTTTAACATGTTCATTATGATGCCAAGACATAGCTTCAACCGTCCTTGTGCACATAAAAAGCCTTTGAAGTCTGGGAATCAAGGGGAAATGCCTTAGAATTTTTGCAGCAACTTTACGAGGCTTTTTAGATGAGGTAGCATCGTCCTCTTCTACATGATGCTCAATATAACGGGATGTTCCACAGACATGGCAAGATGAGTCATTCTCATGCCCGTTCCGATACAACATGCAATCATTGCGACATGCATCGATCTTTTGGTAGTCAAGACCCAAATTCTTCACCATATTCTTCGTTTTATCAAAAGAAGTAGGAATATTCAAATGTGACATTCCTTCTTTCAATAATTCTAAGAGAGAAATGAACGACGTATTACTCCAACCATGCAAGCATTTTAACAAGTAAAGACGGATGGTAAAGGATAATCTTGTGAATCCTTTACATCCAAGGTATAGTTCTTGGCTTGCCTCGTCTACCAATTTATAAAATTCTTTTGCACCTTCGTTAGGCCCCATGTTATGTCCATCAACTTGTGTAGTATCTCTGATTCTATCACGTTACAACTCATCAATATTATCATTGCAATTATATTCCTCATCTGTGTCATTGTCAACATCCATAGCAACAAGTGATTCCCCATGATTAAACCACCGCCTATAACCTTTTACGAGTCCATCGCATGTTAGATGGTCATACACGACATCCCTTCTTAACCAAAGTCTATTACAACACTTTGCACATGGGCATTGAATTTCTTCCCCTTGAGGAATTCCCAGTGATGAAAAAGCAAAGTGTAAAAACTTTTCTACACCGAGTTGATATTCTTTTTCATGCCGTGGTGTATCCATCCAATCCTTGGACACATTCATCGAAAACCTATATATTTCAAATAGATAGCTAAGTTTCTAGTTTGAAGTCTTTACTGCTAGTCTCACTAACTACGAGTCTAGCTTCCTAATTAACTAAGAGACAATATTTTCCAAGTCTCCAAAATACTTTGAAGGCATTGGACATAAAATAGAAAAGAAAATTAAATTTTAGCAATTCTTAAAGAAGGTCCTGAAGTGAGTGCCTCAGGAAAGCACTTAAGTTGTCCGCATAACATTAATAACAAATTAATAGATGTATTTAAATTTGCATGAACCAACCTTAAATACTGTCTTAATCCGTACAACACCAGCACCAAAGTAGTAGCGCAGCAAAAGCAGAATTAGAAAGGTAGCAGCGACAGCGAATAACGATTCGGCAGCAGATAATCAGTACCACAGCAACATCAAAGCAATACCACAGGAGCATCAGAATAAAAGAAGTGCTAGTAGTAGTGGATAGATAACTATCAAAAGCCTGTTGAAAAGCATAAAATTAAAATGCTCTTGAGAATTAAATTTTTTTCTTACTTTAAAACATAAAAAATACACGAATATAAACTCTTTTGAGAATTTTAATTCTCATCTTCAACCAGGGTGAGAGTGGCCCCTAACACTTGTCAACCTATTTTTTTTTACTGAAAAAAAATAGCCATTGTAGCATGTAGCATCCACAGCAATCACCTTGGAAAGACATGAGCAAGCAACTCAGAATCAGAAGGATAATGGTCAATTTAAAAGACTAAAATCTAATCAGTTTTTTTTTAGATACTATATGTTAAAAAAAACTAACTATATATATTTTTTATCTATTTTATACACTAGCATAACAACATCTCAATGAAAGCAACAAAAGAAGACTGCTTCGATAGAAGGCAACTAGAGTTGTTAGTTAGCTAAATGCCTAAATTTTTTGCGTTTATTTAATTAATTAATTAATTATACTATTCAGTCACGCATAAACGGATCCCACAAGCTTTTCCATGCATGAACAGAAAAAGAGTCCTTAACTTGTTATATTGTAATGTATATATAAAATATAAATGTGAACTTGGATAGAGAAACAAGAATTCAGAATTGTGAACATGCATAAGTAACAAAACCTGTTATAGTTGTGAACTTCAGTAACAAAACAAAACATATTTTAGGCTAGCTAAGTAACAAGGATCAAATTCTTTGTAACAATCATTTGAAATTCTATCTTAGACATTACATATGGACTGTTTCACAGTTAAAAGTATGTCAAATTGCACAACCAGAATGAGCCCTACGACCTAGACTAGACCAGGAAGGGAAAAGAATATAATTCCATCTAGCTATAAGTTTTCTTGATGAAGACTATTAAATTCCAATCTGCAAGCAGCATGCTGAATAAATGAACAAATACAACAATATTTATCAAAACAACAAGAAAGGAAGAAAAAGGATCAATAAAAAATTAAAAATAAAAGCCGTAAACAATGCAAAAGTGGACACTTGTAGTTGAATTCTATTACAAACATATCTCCATAAAATTACATAAAGGAATCTTATATCCATGAGATTCACATCCCTAAATAATATCTCTAACAGCTTAGAACACTTGAAAGACCTCTGATGAGCGGATAATTTATACGCTTTTTGGAATTGTTTTTACTATGTTTTTAGTATATTTTAGTTAGTTTTTATTAGTTTTTAAATAAAAATCACTCTTCTGGACTTTACTATGAGTTTGTGTGTTTTTCTGTGATTTCAGGTATTTTCTGGCTAAAATTGAGGGACCTGAGCAAAAATCTGATTCAGAGGCTGAAAAAGGACTGTAGATGCTGTTGGATTCTGACCTCCCTGCACTCAAAGTGGATTTTCTAGAGCTACAAAAGCGGCATTGGCGCACTCTCAATTGCGTTGGAAAGTAGCCATCCTAGGCTTTCCAGCAATATATAATAGTCCATACTTTACCCAAGATTTGATGGCCCAAACAGGCGTTCCAAGTCAGCTCAAGAATTCTGGCGTTTAACTCCAAAACTGGCACAAAAGCTGGAGTTAAACGCCCAAACTGGAACAAAAGCTGGCGTTTAACTCCAAGAGAAGTCTCTACACATGGAAGCTTCAATGCTCAGCCCAAGCACACACCAAGTGGGCCCGGAAGAAGATTTATGCATTAATTACTCATTTTTGTAACCCTAGGCTACTAGTTCTCTATAAATAGGACCTATTGATATTGTATTTTCATCTTTGTACACATCTTTGGACGTTTAGTCCCTAGACCTTGGAGGCTGGCCATTCGGCCATGCTTACACTATTATCACTTTTGTATTTTCAACGGTGGAGTTTCCACACACCATAGATTAAGGTGTGGAGCTATACTGTTCTTCATGAATTAATACAAGTAATATTATTTTTCTATTCAACTCAAGTCTATTTCTTCTCCAAGATATTCATTCGCACCAAAGAACATGATGAATGTGATGATTATGTGACACTCATCACCATTCTCACCTATGAACGCGTGACTGACAACCACTTCCGTTCTACATGCAAACAAGCTTGAATGTGTATCTCTTGGGTTTCTAATCTAAGATTATAACCTTCGTGGTATAGGCTAGAATTATCAGCGGCCATTCCTGAGATCCGGAACATCTAAACCTTGTCTGTGGTATTCTGAGTA
>NC_029793.2:61233485-61245175 GCF_000816755.2 Arachis ipaensis | reverse complement strand
TTTCTGGCTAAAATTGAGGGACCTGAGCAAAATCTGATTCAGAGGTTGAAAAAGGACTACAGATGTTGTTGGATTCTGACCTCCCTGCACTCGAAGTGGATTTTCTGGAGCTAAAAAAGCCCAATTGGCGCGCTCTCAATTGCGTTGGAAAGTAGATATCATGAGCTTTCCAGAAATATATAATAGTCCATACTTTGTCCGAGATTTGATGGCCCAAACAGGCTTTCCAAGTCAGCTCAAGAATTCTGGCGTTTAACTCCAAAACTGGCACAAAAGCTGGAGTTAAACGCCCAAACTGGCACAAAAGCTGGCGTTTAACTCCAAGAAAAGTCTCTACATGGATGCTTCAATGCTCAGCCCAAGCACACACCAAGTGGGCCCGGAAGAATATTTTTGCATTAATTACTAATTTCTGTAAACCCTAGGCTACTAGTTCTCTATAAATAGGACCTATTGATATTGTATTTTCATCTTTGTACACATCTTTGGACGTTTAGTCCCTAGACCTTGGAGGCTGGCCATTCGGCCATGCTTACACTATTATCACTTTTGTATTTTCAACGGTGGAGTTTCCACACACCATAGATTAAGGTGTGGAGCTCTGCTGTCTTTCATGAATTATTACAAAGTACTATTATTTATCTATTCAACTCAAGTCTATTTCTTCTCCAAGATATTCATTCGCACCAAAGAACATGATGAATGTGATGATTATGTGACACTCATCACCATTCTCACCTATGAACGCGTGACAGACAACCACTTCCGTTCTACATGCAAACAAGCTTGAATGTGTATCTCTTGGGTTTCTAATCTAAGATTATAACCTTCGTGGTATAGGCTAGAATTATCAGCGGCCATTCCTGAGATCCGGAACATCTAAACCTTGTCTGTGGTATTCTGAGTATGATCTGGGAAGGGATGACTGTGACGAGCTTCAAACTCGCGATTGTTGGGCGTGTGACAGACGCAAAAGGATCAATGGATCCTATTCCAACATGATCGAGAACCGACAGATGATTAGCCGTGCAGTGGCAGCGTGCGTAGAACATTTTCACTGAGAGGACGGGAAGTAGCCATTGACAACGGTGATGCCCAACATAAAGCTTGCCATGGAAAGGAGTATGAATGATTGGAAGAAGGCAATAGGAAAGCAGAGGTTCAGGAGGAACAAAGCATCTTCATACGCTTATCTGAAATTCCAACCAAAGAATTACATAAGTATCTCTATCTTTATTTTATGTTTTATTTATCTTTTAATTATCAATTCTTCATCACTATCTGAATTAGCCTGACTGAGATTTACAAAGTTACCATAGCTTGCTTCAAGCCGACAGTCTCCGTGGGATCGACCCTTACTTGCATAAGGTTTATTACTTGGACGACCCAGTGCACTTGCTGGTTAGTTGTGCAGAATTGTGACACAGTGTGATTCACGTTTAAGAGCTCCAAGTCCTTTGGCACCATTGTTGATGATCACAATTTCCTGCACCAACCTCCACATCATTATGATATATAGTTGTGCAAGTGTATTCAAGTGAGACAGCGCAAACCAAATGCACCAATTCACAAAATTCAATATTAAAAGCACAAACAGTGGCAATCGGTAAGAATTAGTATCCAAATCCAGTAATAATAATCCAATAATTCAAGACAAAGACACCAGTAGCGTCAATTCTCAAAGCCTTTACGAAATTCAGAAAACATGGAAGGAGGAAGAAAAAAGAGGTAATACCATCAGCAGACATAGCAAAAACTAACAAGTTTCTTGGAGTCTTGTGGTGTAAATGGTAGAGCTTTGAAGAAATTGAATTTGTGAGATTGCTCCCTGAATTTGAGAAACAAGAATTTTTTGTTATTTATTCAAAGTAAATTACAACATATCAGCATGAAAGCCTTATGCATGGCACATATAATAAAGTCAGCTACAAAAAGTTAAATGGATAAAGCAGATACTACTAAGTACTCATTAATCAGCTTCAATATATTGGGTAGTAGCTATTAGATAGTTGATTAATTTTGAAGATTTCTGTTGCTTTCTGTCGGTGGAGAAATTAAATTAAAATTAAAATAATATAGGAATAACAATACATTATACATATACATATTGAAAATCATGTTACGGCTAATGCCCTTCATCATCAATTATTCGTCCCTTTAATTTTCTCTTAATATATATCTCATTAATCTTGGCATGAATTTCGTATATATTAGGAAAGGAAATGGATTAACCCATGAGAAAGAAATAAAAGAAAGATGAGAGAACTCAGAGAAGTGTGTTTATAAGGAAAAGAATCTTAAACCAAGGATTGAATTTTGGAAGTTAATTTTACAATTCGTGTAGGAACTTATGCAACATCCAAATGGTGCATTCATGCTTCATTTCTACTAAGATTCAGTCAAATAAACCAAAACACAATGAAAACATAGGACCATGAACTCATGTTTGGTGATGATAACAATGGTCTCGAAAACAAATAGCTGCTTCTAAATTGACAAAAATGAAACAGTTTTCAAATATATAAGTAACTTTAAATAATTTTAGCAAGAATTTAATTGTAAATTGTGCTCTATACAGAGGATGAAAACTAACTTGAAGGTACAACCATTATGAGTGAACAGCAAATAATAATCAGGGGCACCCACAACTGCTAACTCAATACACTCCTCAAATGGAATCAAATCCTCAAAGTTACTAGTTGAAATTGCAAATGCCTCATGTTCAAATTTACTGGTACAGTGGTATGTGATGCCCAATAAACAGATTAGAATATCCATAATACTCATCAATGAGAAGACACCAAAGAAGTCACATCAAAGAAGTTGGTGAATCTAATATATATAAAGGTCATAATATCCTCTTTGGTATGTGAAACAAACTATGGATATAGATTCTAATTGACAAATGGTAATTAATTAGAAGTAACAAGAGTATTGTATATTTTTATAGCTAAAATAAAAATAAAGATATGAGCTAGATTCCATGTACATTGAGAAATTATTGTTGATCAGAAGCAAAATGAAGCATACTCCAATGTAATCACATCATTAGTTTAACAGTTTTACATTACTCATATGTTCCAACACATGAACATAGGACACGATAGCTTAAATGAACCTATAGTCACTACCATTACAGAAACCAATTTAAAATAACCAAAATGAAGATACAGTGAGCCAGTAAGAGAAAATTACCAGAGCCAGTAGCAGTAATAGCTTGCCTATACTTTTTGTCCCGGGCTTAAATACAAAATAGATTTCTTTAGTAAGTTGCAAACAAAGTAAAAGAGCAAAGTCAGTCATGAAATCACTATGATGGTTTTTTGACAAGATAATTAGAGGCTTGGTCCAGAAAAAAATTAATAAGGACAATTTTTCGTTTAGCAGCTGAAGTTCTTGCGCAATGAACCAAAACCCAAGGAGGAACCCTTACAAGTGTGCAATCTCATATGATCCAAAATTGATGTCATAAATCACTGACAAGGAAAACGGCATCATCAAATTCGAAGCATGAACATGTCATAAATCTTCAAACAAAGCAAACATGCAAATAAACACGCGAATCATGAACCCCCAAATATTCAAATTACAGTGCGATTTAATACAAAAAAAGGAACAAACTTTTTTCTTTGCAACTTGCTTAACCAGCTCAACATGACAACACTTAAACCGATTAATCAATTCGACAAAGCGTCCCTTGAATCATTAAAAAAAACACTGATTTTGAACGAGGAGACAAAACTCACACACTAAGGAAATGAATAAAAATCACATGCAAAGACGAAGTATATGAAATGAGACAGAGAGAATGAAAGATGAAATTACCAACAAGTGAGGGCTTCGTCGTCCTGGGCTTCGTCACTGGTCTTCGTCATTCTGGGCTTCGTCACAATGTAGCCATCAGATTTGCTGAGTGACTTACAAAGAAGAGGACTTACAAGAAGCAAGAAGCAGGAAGGCAGCGGCGCGGAAGGGGTTAGGGGGTTAGGGTTTTGCAGCGACGGAAGGGATGAGTAGCGGCAAAGGGGAGCATCCACGGTGACTGAGCGGAGGGAGTCACTTAGCTTCCAGAGATAGTCACCGAAGAAGGAGGGTTGGGAGTGCCAGAAGAGGGATTTCCGGCAGAGGCATTGCAATCGGAGCGTCGTTCTTCACGGAGGAGTGTGGTCGGAGTGTCGTCGCGCGGTGTGGGCGAGGCACAATGAAGGACGAGGAGTTAGGGCATAATGGAGTAAGTGTCTCGTCGCTGGGGCTTTTGATGGAAGAGTAGTTAGCGCAAAGCACGAATGAGAAGGGGTTAGGAAAGAGCAAGCACAGTACAATGAAGCTTTTTCTCTAAGTTTTTTGTGGTGGCTTTTTTTCTCTGTCTTTAAACGAAGAGGGGTTTTTCTAATTTATCCGATCCCTACCTTTTTTTTTCGGGGAAACCTTTTGGCCACGCTTTCAAAACGTGCCAAAAGGCTTCTCATAAACGGCTATGCTTTTTAAACGCCGCAATAACAAAATTCTGTTGCTACGCTTTAAAAGCATGCCGGTTTCTCTGCACGGCTACGCTTTTTAAGCGTGGCAAATAAAAGCGTGGCCAAAACTCGCATCAATTGCCACTCTCATAAAAGCATGGCCATTGACACTTTTCACCACGCTTTTGAAGTGTAACAAAAAAAAAGTGGCCAAATCTTTATTTTATCGCCACCCTCATAAAAGCGTGGCCATAGACCACTTTTGGCTACGCTTTTAAAGCGTAGCAAAAAAAAAAGCGTGGCCATAGGACTTTTTTTTTGTAGTCTAAGTAGCAAAATATAACCTCAACAATAGAATCCAACAAAGATTATAAACATAATAATGTTAAGGTAACATCCCTTTTTAATACTTAGCAGCAATTAATGGTAAACAAGAATAACAATCCAACACTTACAATGAAAAAGAGAAAATGAAATGAAAACTAACTAATCAACTAACAAACTAACTAATTAGTTAACTAAAATAAATAGTTATTACTGGTGTTTGGGAGCGTTGGATGAGGGGTAGAAGAAGGAAAGAAGAAAGGAGAAGGAAAGAAATGGAAAGAGGAGAAGAAAAGAGATGTGTTGAAGGAAGGACATCCGCGCGTACGCGAGCATGGCACGCGCGCACGGATGGTGGTGCAATGAACGCGACACGTACGCGTACATGGCCCGTCCGTGTCGATGGCTTATTTCAAGAGTGATGCGTACGCGTCATGTACGCGTACGCGCGAGTGGTTTTGTGCCTAAGGCACAATGCGCGCAACGTTCGCACAACTCTCAGGTTTTTGGCTTGGGGGTGGAATTTGTCAATCCACGCGTATGTGTACATGGCGTGTCCGTGTGGGTAGGGGAAAATGCTTGATGCACATGTACGCGTACAGTGCGCGTACACGCGGATGGTGCTCTATTTTTTCAAAAATGTTTTCTATGTTTTTGCACCAATCCAAGCATTCCAAACCTCCAAACAGCTACCAAAACACCATAAAACCTTATTTAACACACTAGACTACCAATTATACTCAACAAATCAACCAAAAACATGAATTTAAACTAATTACCAATATGTATAAAAAGAGAAAATGAAAAGAAGTTACCATGGTGGGGTGTCTCCCACCTAGCACTTTTGTTTATTGTCCTTAAGTTGGACTTATGGGGAGTGATAAACCCATATTTTATGATTCATCTTGTGCTCAATTAAGTGTTTTTATCAAATTTTCACCCACTTATTCATGTAAATTGCATGGTTTTACTATTCCTTCCTTATTTTATGATATATGTGAAAACATGTTTCCTATGCTTTAAAAATATTAAATTTAATTATCCTTTATTACCATTCGATGCCGTGATTTGTGTGTTAAGTATTCTCAGGCTTCATAGGGCAGGAATGGATTAATGGACAGAAAGGAAACATACAAAAATGGAAGGAAAGCCCAAAAATGGAGTTTTGAAGAAAAGGCAGCGACGCGCACGCTTGAACGATGCGGACGCGTGTCTAGCGCGAAATGGCAGCGACGCGTACGCGTGGACGACGCGGACACGTGCCTAGAGCAGAACACAAATGAGACGGACGTGTGACTGATGTGCACGCATGACAAAGAAAACTCCAAACCACGCGAACGCGTGACCCACACGCACGTGTTACGGACGCCACATGCAGTAATTTGCAGAAGTCGCCCCCAGCGATTTCTGGGCCCCTTTTTGGCCCAAATCCAAGCCCAGAAACACAGAATACGAGCCAGAGAATGGAGGAATCAAAGAGAAGTGATTAGAAAAACTTTCAAATACACAAAATTTTAGGTTTTAGATGTAGTTTTAGAGAGAGAGAGGCTCTCTCCTCTCTCTTAGGTTTTAGAATTAGGATTTCTCTTATTTTATGGTTATTTTCTTCATACCAGGTTCAATGTTCTTTTACTTTTTATGTTCTCTTCTATTTTTATTTACTCTAATGCTTTTACTTGTATTTGACTTATGTTGCCCAATTGGCTTATGAACTCTTCATGTTAAGATTTGAATATTCTATTTAATATAATTGAGGTATTTCAGATTTATAATTATTTTATTCAGTTATTGATGCTTTTAATTTAATTTAAGATTTATTCCCTTTTTGCTTTGGTTAAGTAATTGGTAACACTTTAGTTATCAGACTCAGCAGTTGATTGAAAATTGGGAATTGCTGATTGATTTGGATCGCTCTAAAGCTAGTCTTTCCACAGGAGTTGACTAGGACTTGAGGATCAAATTGATTGCTCCACTTGACTTTCCTTTATTTAGTAAGGGTTAACTAAGTGGGAGCAACGACAATTCTCATCACACCTGATAAGGATAACTAGGATGGGATTTCCAGTTCTCATACCTTGCAAGAGATTTTTATAATTATTAATTTATTTTTCTTGTCATTTAAATTACTTTTTCCTTATTTTAAAAACCCAAAACAAAATGTACTTTTTTCATAACCAATAATAAATCATACTTCCCTGCAATTCCTTGAGATACGACCCAAGTTTTGAATACTTTGGTTATAAATTTTATTGGGTTCTTTTACTTGTGACAACCAAAATTTTTGTACGAAAGGATTCTCTGTTGGTTTAGAAACTATACTTACAACGTGATTATTTTTATAAAATTCTTTACCAGCGAAGAACCAATCGTCAAAATGACGCCGTTGCCGGGGAGTTACAAACGTGTGCCTTATTATTGGTTATTGTAAATATTTTATTTTGCTTGTTTATTTGCTTTTATTTTGTTTTTAATTTTTATTAGCTACTATGACTTCTCACCCCCGTCACTTTGAGTTTGGTTTAATTTTTAATTTTTATTTGCTATAAAAGGAACATGCATCAAGGTCAAAACAATCAAAAATGGAAGGAGCCTCGAGGATCTGATCAACCCTTTCGGCAACAACACCTTTCAAGATACCATGGACAACGACCATTCTACAATGCATGCCAAGACAATAGTTATGGTGGACCTACTCGTGACAACCAACCCCCAGCAATTTACTATGGTCAAAAGCCATTCCGAGGTGCGTACCAAGATGATAGATACGATGGAGCCTTGTGGTTACCAACAAGCCCCATCATACGCCTATAACCTACCTCCTCAACATAGCTATGAACCACCACACTCACAAGCTACCTACCAACACTCACCTCCATATGCCCCTAACCCTTACCCACCCCAATTCCAATCCAATTACTCCCAAGAATCACCACTTCTATATGCACCATGTCCATATCCATCAACCCAAGAATCACAGGAACGTCTCAAGAAAACAGTGGATAAATTTCACGTAACCCTTCACCAATTGGATCAAGCGAAAAATTGATTAGCTTCCCGATGTTCGGACACTCAAGGAAGCCCCATGGCTTCATGTGGGCAATCTAATGAAGAACGTAGCATAAAGGAAATACTAGAAACTTCAGTGGACAGTATGGAGCATGATTTTGTACTGGAACAAGTAGAGAAAGCCGTAATTGCGAAGAAGAAGAATTGGTTGAAGACTTAGGAGACGCTGAACCTCCATGGGAAATAAGAATTGTGAAAAATTCTGCCAAGCAGTTTGCAATCGATGCTAAGGAGGATAGTGCACAACCCCTGAAGCATGTATCTTATGAAGAACTGAACGGAATAGATCAAGAATCAAGTTTTCTTGGTACTGATAACTATGAATCAAGTTCTCCTAGTAATGAACTGTTCTCTGAGATTGAAGAATCTTCCCCAAGTGAAAACGAAGATGATGCGGAGGTAGACTTTTCTCAACCTCCAATTTATGACTTGAGTGATGAGGAAGATATCGAAGACTTTGATCAAGACGTGGTTGCATTTGAAGAAGTTTGCAAAGAAGTGGAGGAATTCACAGAAGAATACAAGGGAGTAGAGCTTGCAAAACCACTGGAAACACCTATCCCAAGGCCATTACCACCCAATACAAACTTCATGCGGGTAAAATGCTTAGCCTTTATCTTTACTTTTCCACTTGAATATGGTTTGCTTGAAACAGATGGCCAGCTTAGAGCTCTTTGCGGCTTTAAGAGTAAGAAGGAAATGGATCGCACTCAGAGCTGGTATGCAGGATTCAATAAAGCTCCACGCTTCAATTTGAGGTACAAGGATTGGTTTCGAGTTTGATTGAATGGGCCTCGAAGGACATTCGGTCATCTTAGTGAGAATTCAAATTCCATACTACCTGGCTGGAAAACTATAGATCAAGACGAAGATGGGTCCAGAAGCAAGGTTTGGGACCCTGGAATTTATCATGACAATTACTACCCTTGGAGCTTAAAAACCTGCTTTGATTTGCTCAAAGGCTTTACATGCCTAGTTTGAGACAGCGGAGTATATTGGAACTGCAAACGTTGGTGGAGATTTCTGGACGAGTTCAAACACAAGCCACCATGACAATGAGCTCATCAAACGTCCAACTTAAGGACTTTAACAAAAAGTGCTAGGTGGGAGACAACCCTGATGCCAGGGCATTTCGGCTAGTTTCACTGACCTTTTCTTTACTGTTTTAGGGTAGTTTCATGCATTTTCTTAGGAAATAAGCAAGTTTTGGGTAGAATCTCACTTACATCTTGGTTCAACCAAACATTGTGAATTTTATACGATTTCATGAGAATTATGCATGAATTTAATGACAAATTGGATGATGCATGACTCATAACTTGGATTAGAGCTTTGATGCACTTTATTTTCTTGATTTCAGGACAAAGGAAGCAAGGAAAAGCCACGTTAGTAGCCACGTTAGTCTAACTAACGTGACCACTAACGTGGTGTTGATTGCCATCTCCAACGTTAGTGACACTCACCTTTGTCACTAACGTTGGAGATGGCAATCAACACCACGTTAGTGGTCACGTTAATGTAATTAACGTGAGGCACTGATGTGGGAAAGGGGCGTTTTAGAGCGTTAGTGAAAAAGGTAGGTGTCACTAACGCTCTCGAAGATTTGGCAAGCCTACGTTAAAGGTCACGTTAACTATACTAACGTGAACTCTAACGTAAGGAGAAAGGGGTACTATCAACGTTATTGGGAAAGGTAAACCCCAGTAACGTTTGCAAAGGGCCAAGAGGCAACGTTAGTGCCACTAACGTTGAAGTTAACGTGGACCATTTTGGGTTAGGAATGTTAGTGAAAAAGTTGATTGTCACTAACGTTCTCGACCCCACATTTTCACTTAACGTTAACACCACTAACACCCTAAACTAAAGTCCATGCCTACTGCACACTTTCTCTGCAAGTGAAGCTGAGCCCACTAAAGATGATAACTGCTTCAACTCAAGATCCAAAGGCCCATATCCAAGACTTGAAGAGCTAACTAGAAGATCAGAAGAGTAGTATAAATAGGAGTAGTTTTGAACTAGAGAAGGGCTTTTAGGTTGAGAGGACTACTCTCTGTATAATTTTACTTTCTCTGCAACTTCTAGTTTTACTTTTAGAATGTATTCTCCATCTTTGTTTTCCATTCCCATAGCCATGAACAACTAAAACCCTTTCATTGGGTTAGGGAGCTCTGTTGTAATTTGATGGATCAATAATAGTTTTCATTATTCTTCTTCTTCCTTTTCTCTTGATTTTACTAGAAAGCTTTCAATCTTCATCCAATTAGGTAGTTGTCTTGGAAAAGAAGCTATTCATACTTGGATCTCTTCGGAACCCTGGAAGAGGAATGAAGAGATCATGCTAGAAATGCTTTCTCATGTTGGACCAAATTGGGGGTTGGGCGGATATGGTGACATATAATTCTCCCAATACTTTGATTTGGAAATACATGTGGTACAATCAGTGACCATAATTCATCTCTTCTCATGAGAAATTAGGCCAAGGAATTGGCTATTGATCAAGATTTGAGAGATTGAATTACCAAGATATTGGAATTCAATCACTTAAGATTGCCAAGGAGATCAATGAATGCATTGATTGAGGAAGAGATGAAAATGAACTTGATCCGGAGAATGCAACATCTCCTAAGCCCAATGAATCCCCCATTTCTGATCTTACCCATTCTCTTTACTTTCTGCCATTTACTTTCATGCTAAATTCCCCATTCCCCATTTAAGATTTTGCAATTTACTTTCCGTCATTTATATTCAGCTCTTTATTTTCAGCATTCACATTTTCTGCCATTTACTTTCCCGCCATTTAATTTCCTACAATTCTCAAATCAAATTTTGCTTAGCTCAACTAGAACATTCCTCCAATTAAAGTTGCTTGACCAATCAATCCCTGTGGGATTCGACCTCACTCTATTGTGAGTGTTTACTTGACGACAATTCGGTATACTTGTCGAGGGAAATCTGTTGAGAGACAAGTTTCCGTGCATCAAACCCACCATGGTATGATCGTTCCTTTTTCAATTTTAATTTTATTTCATTTTGTTTGTTTTTAAGTTTTATCTTATTCTATTTTATTGAACCTGGAATTATTCATAACATCTATATCAGCATTGCACTTTGCATCCTGCATATAAAAAAAAATTGCGCCCCACGCGTGCGGATGGGCCACGCATGGGCATCGATTCTAAATCGACGTAACAATCCAACGCCCAGAAAGTTGGGCTAAAATCGTGCGGCTGGTGTGTGTTAGGCACAATATGGGCCACGCGATAGCATAGGTAACGCATACGTGTCACATGAATATTATTGCCCCCTAAATGGAAATAGAGAGTTGCGCCAAAACGACGCTGGAATTGTGCGTTTAGCACAATTCAGAGCGACGCGTATGCGTCACTTTCATTTTCCTTCAATCACGCGATCACGTCAATGACACGTCCGCGTCATTGCCTTTCCACCCAAATCACGCGATCGCGTGATCCACGCGTTTGCGTGGATTTAAATACACTAACCCCCTTCGATGCAGAACCTAACCATTTTGCGTCCCCAAACCCTCAACCCCTCAGCGCCCCTCTTCTCCCTCCTCTGCAACCACCATCGCTGCCAACCCACCCAGCACCGCCGCGCCTCTTTCATTTTCCGCGATCACGTCAATGACACGTCCGCGTCATTGCCTTTCCACCCAAATCACGCGATCGCGTGATCCACGCGTTTGCGTGGTTTGCGTGGATCTAACCCCCTTCGATGCAGAACCTAACCATTTTGCGTCCCCAAACCCTCAACCCCTCAGCGCCCCTCTTCTCCCTCCTCTGCAACCACCATCGCTGCCAACCCACCCAGCACCGCCGCGCC
>NC_029793.2:61213579-61232068 GCF_000816755.2 Arachis ipaensis | reverse complement strand
TTCCCTCCCCCATATCCCCCTTTCATCCCCAACCACCAAATCGCCACCCTGCCTCCACCGAACCGCCGCCGTGACCGCCTCCCAGCGCCGCCGTGTCACCATCACCACCATCTCTCTGAGTCCAAATTCTATACCTCCGTCCACCAGGTTACGCCGAACACCGATTCCTGTTCCAAGTTACTTAGTTAGTCACATATTTCTTTTTTCAAATTTTGTTCAAATTCGGATTGTTAGATGCATGATCGTAGTGGATTTTAGGTGGTTAGGTAGCTAGGATGTGGTTAGTGGATTTAGGCCTGATAATTGCGCCGCTCTTGTTACATGTTTTATCTGTTTCGTAATTTTGAAATTGCTGTGATGATAATGCTGTTCATATGCTGCTCCTTACCATTCTTTAATGCAGATTGAGTTTGTTTACTCTAAATTCATGTGAATTACTATTTGTTACTCTTTTCTGCACTACCTTATTCTCATATGAACTGTTTCTGCTGCTGTTTATTACCCGGGATTGACCAATTTTTAGCCGAAATGCTGCCAAAATTTTTTCAGTAAATTGTTTCACTCAACTCCCATTCATGAATTTGTTTTGGAAATCTCAAGCTTTGCACTAATTGGTTTGAACCAATGCAATTCATGAATGCACGGGCTAGCTTTCTTATTCTTTCTGGTTCCCTTATTCATTAAATAACATTATTGATGATTTCACTTTAATTTTGCAATTCTTTTCTATGATTAATCATCAATAATCTACAATATTTACTTGAATTTGAGTTACTTGTTATTCAAATTTGTCCAATTTTAGTTAATTGGGAACCACAACACCATGCCACTTACTTTAACTTCATTTTTAACTCTTAACTACTTTAACTTTCTAACTTTTCTATTAGCTTTCAATTAACCATTTTAAAACCACTTCAAGGCATGATTACTGTTTTTCCTGTTTAACAACAATTCCGCACATCATAGATCTTGGATTGTGATTTTTTTCTTCTCCAACTTTTAACTTGCATACAATCCAAAATTTTACATCTATTTAACTCATTTCATGCTTATATTGCTATTTTATTCCTCTTTTGCAATTCTATGCTTATATTGATAAAATCATATTTGCTTACCTGTTTTCCTGCTTTAGTTTTTAAACTGTATCCTGGTACTTGTACTTTTCAGGATGTCTGACCCTAAAAGCAAAGGAAAGGGCAAGGCAACCACAGGCAAAAAGAAAAAGAGGAGAATCCTCTACTTCTATATTGGATATCCTCCATGATGATTCCTGGCGGGAAAAGAATTTTACCCCGCAGGAAAAGGCTGATCAGTTGGTGCCTGCCACTGACCCAGTAAAGTTTGCCAACAGATACTGTGAGCTTAAATATCCGGTCTTTGCATCTTCCAGGAACCTATACCTGGAAAAGACCCTGAAAATTCCAGAAGAACTCAAACAATACACCTCAGAACAAATTAAACAGAGAGGCTGGTTCTTCCTGGATAGGAACTTGACTGAAGTCAACTCATCCTAGGTCAATTCTACTGCAACTACTTCAAAACATCCCTGAATGTAGTGCAACTCAGAGGCAAGCAGATTCTGGTTACAGAGGAAGTAATTGAAGAAATCTTCAAACTCCAGCCTAAATCAGATCAACCAGATGGTTACCAAAAGGCTGAAGAGGATATGAGATTCATGATATTTGACTGGGATGCAGTGAGGAGGACTATAGCTCTTGATCCTACCGTCCCATGGGTCATGGGTAAGACAACAACAAACCCAAAGGGAATTAAGCTTATCTATCTGAATGATGAGGCTCGGCTTTGGCAACAGATTCTAAGTAACTACATGATGCCGAGCACTTATGAGACAGAGGTGCCAACAGCCATGATTACCCTCATTTGGTGTGTGATGGAGGGCAAAGACCTATATCTTCCCCGCTTTTTCTGGTATTACATGGCCAGGGTCCATGTCAGAGGCACTCTACCCTTTCCCTAGGCAAGGCAACCACAGGCAAAAGGAAAAGAGGTGAATCCTCTACTTCTATATTGAATATCATCCATGATGATTCCTGGCGAGAAAAGAACTTTATCCCGCAAGAAAAGGCTAATCAATTGGTGCCTGCCACAGACCCAGTAAAGTTTGCCAACAGATACTGTGAGATGAAGTATCTGGTCTTTGCATCTTCTAGGAACCTATACCTGGAAAAGACCCTGAAAATTCCAGAAGAACTCAAACAATACACCTCAGAACAAATTAAATAGAGAGGCTGGTTCTTCTTGGAAAGGAACTTGACTGAAGTCAACTCATCCTGGGTCAGGAAATTCTACTGCAACTACTTCAAAATGTCCCTGGATGCAGTACAGCTTAGAGGCAAACAGATTCTGGTTACTGAAGAAGCAATTGAAGAAATCCTCCAGCTCCTACCTAAATCAAATCAGCCAGATAGTTACCAGAAGGCTGAAGAGGATATGAGATTCATAAGGTTTGACTGGGACGCAGTGAAGCAGAGAATAGCTATTGATCCCACTGTCCCCTGGGTCATGGGTAAGACAACAACAAACCCAAATGGCATAAAGCTTATCTACCTGAACGATGAGGCTCGGCTTTGGCAGCAGATTCTAAGTAACTACGTGATGCCGAGCACTCATGAGACTGAGGTACCAGCTACCATGATTACCCTCATCTGGTGTGTGATGGAGGGAAAAGACTTATATCTTCCCCGCTTTATCCGGTATTACATGGCCATAGTCCATGTCAGAGGCACCCTCCCTTTCCCATATTTGATCACTTAGTTGGGCCGCGGAGCTGAGGTGCCCTGGGAGATTGCTGATGAAAAGCCAACTGCCGCAGACTGCAAGAAGATTATCCCTCACAGCAGGAAGTTCCAGGCTTTGAGCTACTGACCTCCATTTCTCACTACCTCCGCTGAGGCAGCCACATCCTCTACTGCCCCTTCACCTACTGCCCCAGCCACCACCACTGCACCCTCACCTGCTCTCGAGCCCATTTATCACCTCGTGCACCGACTCTTCACACGCCTGGATCGCATGGAGTGTCGTAACAAGTGACGCTATGAGAACTTAATGGTGATGATCCGATCCGACAGTGACAACCTCTCCGAGCCTGACACACCATCGGAGCCATCTAATGCGAAGGCGGACGATCATGAGGAGGAGGCACGTGTAGAGGTTGAGCAAGCAGGGGATGAGAAGGCTGCACCACGTCATGAGAAACTCCATCAGATACAGCCAGCAGATCTCGAGGTCCCTCTACAGACAGAGCCTCTACTTTAGCAGGCAGACCCTCCACCACTCATAGAGACTGCAGACCCTCGGCCACCACCGAGACACCAGCAGCACATCCTTCTGGAGATGCCACTTCCTCACATCCTTCTGGCGAATCTTTTTAGTGAACCACTTTCGAACTCTTTTTATCCTATTATGTTTATTTTCTGTATTTTATTTTATTTTATCTTATTTATCTTTCAGCACTCGCACATTTTCCTTTTACGGTATTTCAGTCTACTTTATTATATTTTACACTTTGGTTTGTATATATATTAGATATTTAGTTTAGTTTGCACCTTTAGCTTATTAAGTTGTGATATAGAAAATATGGATTAATTAGCTTAGTTTACCCTTTTAGCATATGATAATTTGGTTTAATTAAAAATAAAAGAGTAAACTAGAAACTTTAATATAACAGAATCATAACAATCCATACACCTTATATATATATATATATAGCAATAAATGTTGGTTAATTGACAACATTTTTCAAGGAAAATACTAACTTTTAGAAGAGCCATTCTAAGATTCACATTGAGTTAAATGGAAACTCTTGATTTCTACTTGCATGACATACATAACTGATATATGGTTTTTGAGCCAAAGAACACACAACCCGTGAGTTTTTGACCTTAACTGTATGGTTATATTTAACCATAAATTTCATTCCTGTGTGTTTCTCACTTCTTTTCTATGCTTGCAATCTTTACTTTGTTTCAGTCTATATGTCCAATATAGAATGTATTTACATACTTGCATGTGATTGAGGCCATTATTCATCTTTGTTCACTTATCCCAAATAAGCCTACCCTTTTAAGTTACCCTTGTTTGCCCCCTTGAGCTTTTAATCCCCTTTTGTTCTATAACCCCATCACTAACCTTAAGCAGAAAAACAAAATTAAAAATCCCAAATTGAATCTATGGTTAGCTTAAGATAGAGATTGTGTATCCACTAAGTGTGGGGAAACGTGAGAACATGGGTTGATAGGAAAGGATTAAATTAATAAAATAATAAAAAATCTGGGAGCTGATGCCAGGGCATTTTGGCCAGTTTCACTAATCTTTTCTTTATGGTTTTAGGGTAGTTTCATGAACTTTCTTAGGAAATAAGCAAGTTTTGGGTAGAATTTCACTTACATCTTGATTCAAGCTAACATTGTGATTTTTATATGAATTCATGAGAATTATGCATGAATTGAATGACAAATTGGATGATGCATGTCTCATAACTTGGACTAGAACTTTGATGCACTTTATTGCTTGATTTCAGGACAAAGGAAGCAAGGAAGAACCACGTTAGCAGCCACGTTAGTCTAACTAGCGTGACCTCTATCGTGGAAGGGGAGCTAGCTTGCAACGTTAATGAGAAAAGTAATCGCCAATAACGTCCTCGAAGCCATCATAGCCCACGTTAATTGCCACGTTAACTACATCAACGTGGTAGTTAACGTGGAAGAAGAAAATGAAGCCAACGTTATTGACACTCACCTTTGTCACTAACGTTGGACCAAGCTCATATTGGCCACATTAAGAGCCACGTTAACTCAGTTAATGTGGACTCTAACATGGGGAAACAAAAGAATGACCAACGTTAGTGACACTCACCTTTGCCACTAACGTTGATCTAAGCCACTTTGAGCCACGTTAGTTGCCACGTTAACTCAGTTAACGTGGACTCTAACGTGGAGGGAGCAAAGAATCACCAACGTTAGTGACACTCACCTTTGTCACTAACATTGGGATGAGCCACTATGAGCCACGTTAACCCCCACGTTAACTACATTAACGTGGAAGCTAACGTGAGTAAAAAGGATGATGAGCCAACTAGAAGATCAGAAGAATAGTATAAATAGGGAGAACTTTGAACTAGAAAAGGAGCTTTTGGCATTATTAGAATTACTCTCTGTATTTTACTTTCTCTGCAAATTTTAGTTAAATCTCATAATGTACTATCCATCTATGCTTTTCATTCCCAGAGCTATGAACAACTAAACCCCTTTCATTGGGTTAGGGAGCTCTGTTGTAATTTGATGGATCAATAATAGTTTTCATTATCCTTCTTCTCTCTTTTCTCTTGATTTTATTGGAAATCTTTCAATCTTCATCCAATTCAGTAGTTATCTTGGAAAAGAAGCTATTCATACTTGGATCTCTTCTGAACCTTAGAAGAGGAATGAAGAGATCATGCTAGAATTGCTTTCTCATGTTGGGCCAAATTGGGGTTTGGGCGGATATGGTGACATATAATTCTCCCAATACTTTGATTTGGAAATACATGTGGTATAATCAGTGACCACACTTCATCTCTTCTCATGAGCAATTAGAACAAGGAATTGGCTATTGATCTGATTTGAGAGATTGAATTACCAAGGAATTGGAATTCAATCACTTAAGATTGCCAAGGAGATCAATGAATGCATTGATTGAGGAAGAGATGAAAATGAACTTGATCCGGAGAATGCAACATTTCCTAAGCCCAATGAACTCCCCATTTCTGATCTTACCCATTCCCTTTACTTTATGCCATTTACTTTCATGCTAAACTTCCCTTCCCCATTTAAGATTTTGCAATTTACTTCCCGTCATTTAATTTCTGCTATTTACTTTCCCGCCATTTAATTTCCTGCAATTCTCAACTCACTTTCTGCTTAGCTCAACTAGAACATTCTTCCAATTAAAGTTGCTTGACTAATCAATCCCTGTGGGATTCGACCTCACTCTACTATGAGTTTTTACTTGACGACAATTCGGTATACTTGCCGAAGGAAATTTGTTGAGAGACAAGTTTCCGTGCATCAGGAGCATGCTCATGTGAAACCAAAATAATTAAAAATACCATGTGCATTGAAAATGTTGTGTTTATGTTTCAAAAAAAATTATTTTTAATTAAATAAATAAATGAGGGGACAAAATCACCCCAATAATAAGTAAAAAAATCAATGCACATGGAGGTAAAATGAAAATAAACTTGGTGCATGAGTATGTGACACAAAAGTAGAAAATTATGGGAAGACTAGGATAATCTTTAAATTATATAGAGTATGTATATGTTAGGTTAGATCTTAAACTAATCAAGGATTCAATTTATAGCTCACTTAGCCTCATATACATATCCTCACCTTTACCTTGGCCCCATTACAACCTTGAAAAAGACCTCATGATGTTTGTATGCATACATTATATATTTGTTGATTGGTTAGATGAAGAACAAAGTTTTAAAAAGCATGAATAGAAAAAAATAGAGTGATCAACCCCAAACACTGAGCGACTAGAGAGTAAACACAATTCCAGTGAGGATTCAATAGCTCATCTCCATATATCCAAATTTAATTATTAATTGTCTTGCAAGTTTGTGAATTCCTTTAGGCTTTAACATGATTATTAATTATTAATTATCAATTGTGAAAGTGCTTTAACATAATTTAGGCTTGGCTATGCATATATGATTCTTTGAAAAATTTAACTCAATTTAGCCACATTTAAGCTTTATATATATATATATAGGTGGATAATAATTAGAATTGCATGATTCATTTAGGTAGCTTGCATTTATAATAGATTGCATTGCATAAGATTCCACCATTCTATCTCCATTCTTTTCTTTTGGATTTAGCATGAGGACATGCTATTGTTTAGGTGTGGGGAGGTTGATAAACCCATATTTTATGATTCATCTTGTGCTCAATTAAGTGTTTTTATCAATTCTACACCCACTTATTCATGTAAATTTCATGGTTTTACTATTCCTTCCTTATTTTATGATATATGTGAAAACATGTTTCCTATGCTTTGAAAATATTAAATTTAATTATCCTTTATTACCATTCGATGCCGTGATTTGTGTGTTAAGTATTTTCAGGCTTCATAGGGCAGGAATGGCTTAAAGGACAGAAAGAAAACATACAAAAATGGAAGGAAAGAACAAAAATAGAGTTTTGAAGAGAAGGCAGCGACGCGCACGCCTGAACGACGCGGACACATGTCTAGCGTGAAATTGCAGCGACGCGTACGCGTGGATGACTGGTGCACGAAATTGTGATCATCAATGGCGCCATTAACATGGTACGCTCAATTGTAATCTCAACTTTTTATCACAACTTCACACAACTAACCAGCAAGTGCACTGGGTCGTCCAAGTAATAAACCTTACGTGAGTAAGGGTCGATTCCACGGAGATTGTTGGTATGAAGCAAGCTATGGTCACCTTGTAAATCTCAGTCAGGCGGATATAAAATAGTTATGGAGTTTTCGAACATAAATAATAAATAGACAAAAAATAAAGATAGAAATACTTATGTATATCATTGGTGAGAATTTCAGATAAGTGTATGAAGATGCGTTTGTTCCTCTGAACTTCTACTTTCCTGCTGTCTTCATCCAATCAATCTTACTCCTTTCCATGGCTGGCTTTATGTAAGGGCATCACCGTTGTCAATGGCTACATCCCATCCTCTTGTGAAAATGGTCCAAATGCTCTGTCACAACACGGCTAATCATCTGAGGTTCTCGATCATACTGGAATAGGATTCACCCTCCTTTTGCGTCTGTCACTACGCCCAGCACTCACGAGTTTGAAGCTCGTCACAGTTATTCAATCCCTGAATCCTACTCGGAATACCACAGACAAGGTTTAGACTTTTCGGATTCTCATGAATGCCGCAATCAATCTAGCTTACACCACGAAGATTCTGTTTAAGAGATCTAAGAGATACTCATTCAATCTAAGGTAGAACGGAAGTGGTTGTCAGGCACGCGTTCATAGGGAATGATGATGATTGTCATGTTCATCACATTCATGTTGAAGTGCGAATGAATATCTTAGAAGCGGAACAAGTTGAATTGAATAGAAAAACAATAGTACTTTGCATTAATCTTTGAGGAACAGCAGAGCTCCACACCTTAATCTATGGAGTATAGAAACTCTACCGTTGAAAATACATAAGTGAAAGGTCCAGGCATGGCCGAATGGCAAGCCCCCAAAACGTGATCACAGGATCAAAAATACAATCCAGGATGATCCGAAGATGTCTAATACAATAGTAAAAAGTCCTATTTATAATAAACTAGCTACTAGGGTTTACAGAAGTAAGTAATTGATGCATAAATCCACTTTCGGGGCCCACTTGGTGTGTGCTTGGGTTGAGCTTGAATGTTACACGTGCAGAGGCTCTTTCTGGAGTTGAACGCCAGGTTGTAACGTATTTCTGGCGTTCAACTCTGGTTTGTGACTTGTTTCTGGCGTTTAACTCCAGACAGCAGCGTAGAACTGACGTTCAACGCCCTTTTACGTTGTCTAAACTCAGCCAAAGTATGGACTATTATATATTTCTGGAAAGCCCTGGATGTCTACTTTCCAACGCAATTCGAAGCGCGCCATTTTGAGTTTTGTAGCTCCAGAAAATCCACTTTGAGTGCAGGGAGGTTAGAATCCAACAACATCAGCAGTCCTTCTTCAACCTCTGAATCTGATTTTTGTTCAAGTCCCTCAATTTCAGCCAGAAAATACCTGAAATCACAGAAAAACACACAAACTCATAGTAAAGTCCAGAAATGTGAATTTCACATAAAAACTAATGAAAACATCCCTAAAAATAACCAGATTCTACTAAAAACTTACTAAAAACAATGCCAAAAAGCGTATAAATTATCCGCTCATCAACGACGCGGAGGCGTGCCTAGAGTAGAACACAAATGACGCGGAGGCGTGACTGATGCGCACGCATGACAAAGAAAACTCCAAAACACGTGAACGCGTGACGGACGCCACGTGCAGTAATTTGCAGAAGTCGCCCCCAGGGATTTCTGGGCCCCTTTTTGGCCCAAATCCAAGCCCACAAACATAGAATATGAGCTAGAGAATGGAGGAATCAAAGATAAGAGATTAGAAAAACTTTCAAATACACAAAATTTTAGGTTTTAGATGTAGTTTTAGAGAGAGAGAGGCTCTCTCCTCTCTCTTAGGTTTTAGAATTATGATTTCTTTTATTTTATGGTAATTTTCTCTATACCAGGTTCAATGTTCTTTTACTTTTTATGTTCTCTTTAGTTTTTATTTACTCTAATGATTTTACTTGTATTTGACTTATGTTGCCCAATTGGCTTATGAACTCTTCATGTTAAGATTTGAATATTATATTTAATATAATTTGAGGTATTTAAGATTTATAATTGTTTTATTCAGTTATTGATGCTTTTAATTTAATTTAAGATTTATTCCCTTTTTGCTTTGGTTAAATAATTGGTAACACTTGAGTTATCAGACTCAGCAGTTGATTGAAAATTGAGAATTGCTGATTGATTTGGATCGCTCTAAAGCTAGTCTTTTCAGAGGAGTTGACTAGGACTTGAGGATCAAATTGATTGGTCCACTTGACTTTCCTTTATTTAGTAAGGGTTAACTAAGTGGGAGCAATAATAATTCTCATCACACCTGATAAGGATAACTAGGATGGGATTTCCAGTTCTCATACCTTGCAAGAGATTTTTATAATTATTAATTTATTTTTCTTGTCATTTAAATTACTTGTTCCTTATTTTAAAAACCCAAAATAAAATATACTTTTTCCATAACCAATAATAAATCATACTTCCCTGCAATTCCTTGAGATACGATCCGAGGTTTGAATACTTCGGTTATAAATTTTATTGGGTTCTGTTACTTGTGACAACCAAAATTTTTGTACGAAAGGATTCTCTGTTGGTTTCGAAACTATACTTACAACGTGATTATTTTTATAAAATTCTTTACCAGCGAAGAACCAATCGTCAGGGAGCTCCTCTCAGGGTGGCTTGTGCTTGAAGCTCTCTTGGAACTCCCACCAATGCTTGGTTCTCGATTGTGCCCTAAGATTTCTCAAGAGTTGCACCAAGTCTTGATGGAGTTCTTCACAAGCTTGGGGCTCCCAAAGTCGATCCTCTTCTTGTAATCCGGGATCCCATACTCTATTTTCACACCCGTCTTGAAGTTGATCATTATTAGTCCATCCGGGTGGCATGACCTTAGAATTCTCATTTAAGCGACCAAACATTCTCCTAAACCCAAGCGATCTAGCTCTATACCAACCCTTGCTATAAAGCTTTGAACATGTCATCATAATGAACCTTGAAGAATGTTTCCAACTGCTAACCATCTCCTTTTTACTCTTAAGGCCACAAATATGTCTAAGTTGACCATCCGTCTCAAGCAAACCATATTCAAGGGGATAATAAAGCTTAAGTATAATGAATTTACCCACTTGAATGAAATGATGAATGGTGATGGCTTGGGGAGAGTAATCTCCAATGTCCTTGCAAGCTCTACTCCCTTGTGGTCTTCCTTGTCTACTTCCACCTCCTCGCAAACTTCTTCACTTTCAATCCTTTCTTCATCAATTTCATCTAACTCTTCTCCATCACTTAAATCATAAATGGGAGATTGAAAGAAGTCTACCTCCACATTGCATTCCATCTCATTGGGAGAAGGTTCTTTAAATTCAAAGGATTCACCACTAAGATTGGATGCATGATCTTCATCTCTAAGGGAACTTGATTCTTGCTTCATTTCCTCCAAGTCTTCATTCAAAAATTATTGTGAAGGTTGTGCACATTCCTCCTCAACATCAAATTCAATCTTCTTGGAGAGATTTTCTATGATTCTTGCTTCCCATGGAGGTTTCGCATCTCCTATGTCTTCAACCACTTCTTCCTCTTCTTTAATGACCATAGGCTCCTCTAATTGCTCTAATACAAAATAACATCCCTCATGTTCCACCGGAATTTCCAATCTCTCTTTCATGCTATGCTTTTCGATTAATTCTCCACATGTGACCATGGGAGTGCTTTGAGTGCTCAAGCATTGGGAGGCTAAAGTGCTTACTACCTTGGTCAAGTTAGCCACAAATTCTAGTGTCTCCCTTTGCATTTCACCTTGCCCTTGAAGTATAAGGCTAAGGATTTTATCCATTGAGGATTGGGGTGGATAAGAGGATTCATTGTCTTAGAGAAAGGATTCATAATAGGAAGGTGGTTCTTCTTGGTAAGGGTGTGGTGGTGTATATTGAGGTGATTCTTGGGAGTATGGATATTGGAATGGTGGTTCCATGTATGGCTCATATGGTTCCAAAGGTGGTTGGTATGGTGGATATGGATCAAGGTCATATGGAGGTGTTTAGTGAAAAGAGGCTTGTAAGTATGGTTGAGGTTCATGTTGAGGATATGGCTCATAGGCGTATGGTGGTGATTCTTGAAAGTCACAAGGAGACTCACCATAGCCATTGGGTTGATATGCATCATAGAATGGCTCTTCTTCATAGTGCATTGGTGGAGGTTGTTGCCAAGAGGATTGATCATATGCATATGGCTTCTCCCACCTTTGATGGTCCCATCCTTGATACACATCTTCATTGTAGCCCTTATTTCCTATAACATAGTGAGAACCAAACTCATAGCCACAGTGAGAATTCATGATAGCAAGAGAAAATGAAAACAAGATCAAATAAGAAGCAAGAAAATTAAATCCTAAAACTAGCAAGAACTAACAAAAGAAGCAAAAGGCAAACCTATTTACAATATTCACATATATACAATAACCAATAACACAACACCATTGTAATTCCCCGGCAACGGTGCCATTTTGATGATTGGAAATTGATGGTTTAGAATTTCACAATTGAAGTCTCGTTGTAAAGTATAGTTTCTAAACCAATCAATAATCCTTTCATACAAAAATTTTGTTTGTCACAAGTACAAACCCCTAAATTTATAAACCGAAGTATTGAACCTCGGCTCGTTCTCCCTAGGAATTGCAACAAAGTATCTTGTTATTGGTTATGGAGTATGTTTGGGGTTTTTTTGGGATAAGAGGCATGAAATGTAAATGGCAATGAAAAAAACTAACAACTAACAAAGCTCTTGACAAGGTATGAGAACTAGAAGTCCTATCCTCATTATCCTCCTCAATTGTGACCACAAATTATCCATTGCTACCACTTCGTTAACCTCTAACCATGGAGGCAGCGTTTTCACTTTAATGAGGTCACGTGCGAGCTGCGACATGTACGCAAGGGTCACGCGTACGTATCGTTTGGCATTTTTAGTTCCCACGCGTACGCATCATGTCACGCGTACACGTCGCCATGCGACTTCATAACAATGTGTGCGCGTCATTCCATGCGTGCACGTCGATGAATACACTCTAAATCCTTGATTCTCCATGAGTTCTCCACTTTGCATGCCTTTCTCTTCACTCCTTTGATCCATTCCTAGCCTTTTCAACCTGAATTCACAAACAAACACATCAAGCCATCTAGTGGAATTAAAGGTGAATTAAAATTAACCAATTAAGGGCCTAAAAAGCACGTTTTTACTCTTAAGCACAAATTAGGAGAAATTCATGAATTCATGCCATTTTAGTGAATAAATGTGAGAAAAGTTGATAAAATCCACTCAATTCAGCATAAAATGTACCACGAAATAGTGGTGCTTCAAATCTCCCTACACTTAAACCAAGCATGTCCTCACGCTAAACCAAGAAAGAGACAAAGGGTATCATCATTTATTAAATGCAAACTAACTAAATGCAACTTATCTATATGCAAATATCTAAATAAATGTGATAAACCACTATTTTATGGTTTATCTTGTGCTAATTTGAGTGGTTTTTATAAAGTTTTTGCACACTTATTCATACAAATTGCATGATTTTACAAATCCTTCCGAATTTTATTCTATGGTTGAAAATTTGCTTCCTAAGCCTTCAAATTGTGTATTTTAATTTCCCTTTATACCATTCGATGTCGTGACCTGTGTGCTGAGTGTTTTCAGGCTATATAGGGCAGGAATGGCTTAGAGGATGGAGAGGAAGCTTGCAAAAATGGAAGGAGCACAAGAAAAAAGGAGATAACCAGCGAGAATCAACGCGCAAACATGGCTCACGCGTGCGCGTGATTTGGAGATTTGCACAGCGACGCGTGCACGTACCCTACGGGTACGCGTGACACGCGAAAAAGACCATCGACGCGTGCGCGTGATTGACCCGCACGCGTGACGTGCGTCATGTGCAGAAATCGCAGAAGATGCTGGGGGCAATTTTAAGCTGAGTTTGGACCTAGTTTTCGGCCTGGAAACACATATTAGAGCCAGGGGACAAGCAGAGACTCAAGACACATTCACTTTTACATAATTTTTAGTTTTTGTTTTGAATCTTAGAGAGAGAAATACTACTTCATGTCAATGGAGTAGACTCCCAACTTGACTTGGGAGTTGATTAAAAGGAGATCCTTGAGTTGGAATACTCAAGTGTTAGTTGGAAATTGAAAATTGTTGGCTGGCTCTCTAGTCACTAATGCTAATCCTTCCAAAGGAGAAGATTAGGACTATTTCACGTATTAGGCGAGCTCGGCGTCGGTTAGCCTCTGAGGGTGGTGAAGTGGTTACTACCAATTCATCAGTCTCATCTGAGGGCGAATCGAAAACACCATTTGAGGAAGAAACAACCTCCACTTCTACTGATTCTGTTGATTTACGTGCAGGTAATATGGCAGAGCCTAGAAGGATTACTCTCCAAGAAGCAGGATCTCCAGACTTTACACTACAACTGTATCAAGTACATCACCAAAATCTGGCTGCAGATTTTGAACTGAAGACTGCACTAATCAACTTACTGCATAAGTTTCATGGCTTACTGGTGCACGGAAATCATGATTCACACTTTTCACATCTCCGCACAACTAACCAGCAAGTGCACTGGGTCGTCCAAGTAATAAACCTTACATGAGTAAGGGTCGATCCCATGGAGATTGTCGGCTTGAAGCAAGCTATGGTCATTCCTGTAAATCTCAGTCAGGCGGATTCAAATGGTTATGAGGTTTTAATAATTAAAAGATAAATAAAACATAAAATATGATAAAGGTACTCATGTAATTCATTGGTGGGAATTTCAGATAAGCGTCTGGAGATGCTTTGTTTCTTCTAAACTTCTGCTTTCCTGTTGTCTTCTTCCAACCATGCGTTACTTCCTTCCACGGCAAGCTGTAAGATCCACTCAGTGAAAATGGTCATCTACGGTTTCTGCACGGCTAATCAACTCTCGGTTCCCGCTAGCGTCGGAATAGAATCCATTGATCCTTTTGTACACTGTCACTTGCGCCCAACATTCGCAGGTTTGAAGCTCGTCACAGTCATCCCTTCCCAGATCCTACTCGGTATACCACAGACAAGGTTTAGACTTTTCGAATCCCAAGAATGCTTCAAATTGTTCTAGCCTATACCACGAAGATACTAATCTCATGTACTCGATCCGTGTATTAGATATCCAAGAGAATATACTCTGGCTGTCGTCTAATGACTACGTTGAACATCATGTAGACCGCTTTGTGGTTGTCAGGCACGCGGATCTTGGCTAAGCGAGTAACAAAGATTGGGTGATTGTCACGGGTCACCCCTTTATTCTGACTTAACTGAATTAAGTACGAGAGTATATCTTGGAGAAGAAGTAGGCATGAATTGAATAGAAAAACAATAGTAATTGCATTAATTCATGAAGAACAGCAGAGCTCCACACCTTAATCTATGGGGTGTAGAAACTCTACCGTAGAAAATACATAAGTGAAAAAGGTCTAGGCATGGCCGAATGGCCAGCCTCCATGCCAAAGGTCTAAGGACTAAACGTCCAGAGCTCATAAAAGTTACAAATATTAAAAGGTGGTCAAAAGACCTAAAATAAATCTCTAAAGGTAGTTTTTATACTAAACTAGTAACCTAGGTTTACAGAAAATGAGTAACTAAGTGCAGATAGTGCAGAAATCCACTTTCGGGGCCCACTTGGTGTGTGCTTGGGCTGAGTATTGAAGCTTTTTTGTGCATAGACTATTCCTGGAGATAAACGCCAGCTTTGGTGCCATTTTGGGCATTTAACTCCAATTCTGGTGCCAGTTTGGGCGTTTTACGCCAAGATGTTTTAGGCTGGCTTTGGACGCCAGTTTAGGCCATCAAATCTCGGGCAAAGTATAAACTGTTATATATTTCTGGAAAGCTCAAGATGTCTACTTTCCAACTCAGTTGAGAGCACGCCAATTAGGCTTCGGTAGCTCCAGAAAATCTACTTTGAGTGCAGGAAGGTCAGAATCCAATAGCATCTGCAGTCCTTTTTCAGCCTCTAAATCAGATTTTTGCTCAGGTCCCTCAATTTCAGCCAAAACATACCTGAAATTATAAAAAATCACACAAACTCATAGTAAAGTCCAGAAATGTGATTTTTGAATAAAAAATAATAAAAATATAATAAAAAGTAACTAAAACATACTAAAAACTATGTAAAAATAATGCCAAAAAGGGTATAAATTATCCGCTCATCACAACACCAAACTTAAATTGTTGCTTGTCCCCAAGCAACTAAAAAAAAATAAGATAAAAAGAAGAGAATGTACAATGAATTCCAAACTTATCAATGAAGATTAGCTTCAATTAGATGAGCGGGACTTGTAGCCTTTTTTCTTCTGAATAGTTTTGTCATCTTACTTTATCCTTTGAAGTTCAGAATGATTGGCTTCCATAGGAACTTAGAATTCAGACAGTGTTATTGATTCTCTTAGTTCAGTATGTTGATTCTTGAACACAGCTACTTTATGAGTCTTGGCCGTGATCCTAAGCATTTTGTTTTCCAGTATTACCACTGGATACATAAATGCCACAGACACATAACTGGGTGAATCTTTTTAGATTGTGACTCAGCTTTGCTAGAGTCCCCAGTTAGAGGTGCCCAGAGCTCTTAAGCACACTCTTTTTGCTTTGGACAACGACTTTAACCGCTCAGTCTCAAGCTTTTCACTTGACACCTTCACGCTACAAGCACATGGTTAGGGACAGTTTGGTTTAGCCGCTTAGGCCAAGATTTTATTCCTTTGGGCCCTCCTATCCATTAATGCTCAAAGCCTTGGATCCTTTTTTTCCCTTGCCTTTTGGTTTAAAGGGCTATTGGCTTTTTCTGCTTGCTTTTTCTTTTTCTTTCTTTTTTTTCGCCACTTTCTTTTTTTTTCTTTTTTTTTTCGCAAGCTTTGTGTATTCACAGCTTTTTCTTGCTTCAAGAATCAATTTTATGATTTTTCAGATTATCAATAATATTTCTCTTTTTTCATTATTCTTTCAAGAGCCAACAATTTTAACATTCATAAACAACAAATTCAAAAAATATGCACTGTTCAAGCATTCATTCAGAAAACAAAAAGTATTGCCACCACATCAAAATAATTAAACTAATTCCAAGATAGAATTCGAAATCATGCACTTCTTGTTCTTTTTCAATTAAAAACATTTTTCATTTAAGAAAGGCGAAGGATTCATAGGACATTCATAGCTTTAAGACATAGACACTAGACACTAATGATCATGTAATAAAGAAACAAACATAGACAAAACATAAAGCATAATTTTCGAAAAACAGAAAAATAAGAACAAGGATTAAAGAACGGGTCCACCTTAGTGATGGCGGCTAGTTCTTCCTCTTGAAGATCTTATGGAGTGCTTGAGCTCCTCTATGTCTCTTCCTTGCTTTTGTTGCTCCTCCCTCATAGCTCTTTGGTCCTTTTTAATTTCATGGAGGATGATGGAATGCTCTTGGTGCTCCATCTTTAGTTGTCCCATGTTGGAACTTAATTCTCCTAAGGAGGTGTTGATTTGCTCCCAATAGTTTTGTAGAGGAAAATGCATCCCTTGAGGCATCTCAGGGATTTCTAGATGAGGGATTTCCTCATGCTCTTGTTGAGGTCCATGAGTGGGCTCTCTTGTTTGCTCAATCCTCTTCTTAGTGATGGGCTTGTCTCCTTCAATGAGGATGTCTCCCTCTATGACAATTCCAGCTGAATTGCATAGGGTGAAAATGAGATGAGGGAAGGCTAATGATGATTGGAATTCACACCCCCATTACAAAATGAGTGAATTAGTTCTTTGGCAAGCACACCAAAATTATCGTCAAGTAATAACCCACAGTGGAGTGGGATCGTATCCACAGAGATTGGCAAATTCGAGCAGTTTTAATCAATTGATGAATTAGTCAAGCTGATCAATAGGATTGTAGAGTGCAGAATTGTAAATGACATAAATATAAATGACTAGAATATAAAGAAAGGCAATAAAGTGCAGAAATATAAATGGTAGAAAGAAAAGGGCAGAATCATAAATGACTTGAATGTAAATGGGAATGGGAAATTGCGGAATGTAAAAGTAAACTGTAAAGAAATGGATAGATAAGAATAGGGAAATTCATTGAGATTGGGAGATGTTGTTTCTTTGGATCAAATCTAGCTTATATCCTCCCCAATCATGCAACTCATTGACCTCTTGGCAATCATGATTGATTGAGCCCCAATCCCTTGGTGACTCAATATCTTAGATCTTGATCAATAGCCAATTCCCTAGTCTAATTGCCCAGGAAGAGAGATATGCTTGGTCCCTGATTATACCTGATGAGCGGATATTTTATACGCTTTTTGGGGTTAATTTCATATAGTTTTGAGGATGTTTTAGTTAGTTTTTAGTCTATTTTCATTAGTTTTTAGGAAAAATTCATATTTCTGGACTTTACTATGAGTTGTGTGTTTTTCTGTAATTTCAGGTATTTTTCTGGCTGAAATTGAAGGAGCTGAGCAAAAATCTGATTCAGGCTGAAAAAGGACTGCTGATGCTGTTGGATTCTGACCTCCCTGCACTAAAAGTGGATTTTCTGGAGCTACAGAACTCGCAATGGCATGCTTTCAATTGCGTTGGAAAGTAGACATCCAGGACTTTCCAGCAATATATAATAGTCCATACTTTGCACAAGGATAGACGACGTAAACTGGCGTTCAACGCCAGTTCTCTGCCCAATTCTGGCGTCCAGCGCCGTGCAGTCATTCTGAAGAGCTTTTCTGAAAAGCTTAAAGACCTTGGGAGTTTTCTGATACCATGCATATTAGAAGATAATTGCACTAAGACAGCTTTATGCGATCTTGGGGCAAGCATCAACCTAATACTTGCATCTACTATCAGGAAGCTTGGCTTAACTGAAGAAGTTAAACCAACCCGGATATGTCTCCAACTTGCTGATGGTTCCACTAAATACCCATCAGGCGTGATTGAAGACATGATTGTCAGAGTTGGGCCATTCGCCTTTCCCACTGACTTTGATGTGCTGGAAATGGAGGAGCACAAGAGTTCTACTCTCATTCTAGGAAGACCCTTCCTAGCAACTGGACGATCCCTCATTGA
>NC_029793.2:61211241-61213282 GCF_000816755.2 Arachis ipaensis | reverse complement strand
AGTAGCAATCTGGGCGTTCAACGCCAGAAATGGGCACCCACTGGGCGTTGAACGCCAGTAATGGCAGCAGCTGGGCGTTGAACGCCCAAGAGAGCAGCATTTGGGCGCTGAACGCCCAAAACAGGCAGTGTTTGGGCGTTCAAACGCCAGGAAGGTAGGGAGGAGCCAAATTCATTTTTTTCCACACGTATTTCCATTCTAATTTCAAATTTTATGTTTCAATGAATGATTTTTACATGAACATGTTAAGAACCCTGATTTCTAAAATCCTTAATTTCAAAAAAAATCCCTCTTTCCAAATTCAATCCAACTCTTTTCAAATCTTTTCTGAAAGGAAGTGGAGGTTCATCAGTTGATTTCAGGTGAACTCTACAAAATTGCTAACAAAAATTCTAAAGAGGCCAGGTTGGCTTATCCAAGCATGATTTCTCTGCTCTGCAAGGACGCTGGAGTGAGGATGGGAATAACTGAGTATATCTCAATTGAGAAGCCAATCACCAAAGCATCAATGGAAAAACAACAAGCACAGGATGATCCCATCAAGAAGAGAGCACAGGAATTCCTCCCAGAGATCCCTCAATCTGAATACTGGGAGTATCTTAAAACATCTGTTACTAAGATACGGGAAGCTATGGAGCAAATAATAAAAGAACAGAAGGAACACAGTGAAATGCTGACCTATATGCTTAAAGAACAAGAGGAGCAAGGGCATGACTTAAGGGAATTGAAGCACCAAAAGTCTTCTCTTGCAGGACCAAGCATCCCAAGGATCAGAGGAACCCCCGTTCCCCCAGAATAAAGGTTGTTAATTTCCAATTTCTGCCTTAACTCTGTGACAGTGTCCTTATAGAAGTTTACCTTAGGAGTCATATAATAGTAATTAGTAGCTATTTTGATTTTATCTCCAATTAAGCTATAGTTTAATTTTTCTCATCATCAGCAAACATGAATAAAGTAGTAGATCTTTTGAATAAGAGGCAATAAAATTTCGAGTTTTAATAAGAGAAATTCTAATTAGTTAAATGTGGTGGCAATGCTTTCTGTCTTCTGAATGAATGATTGAACAGTGCATATGTCTTTTGAATTTGTTGTTTAAGACTGTTAAATATGTTGGCTCTTGAAAGAATGATGAACATGAGACATGTTAATGATAATCTGAAAAATCATAAAAATGATTCTTGAAGCAAGAAAAAGCAGCGAAGAACAAAGCTTGCAGAAAAAAAAAAAGAAGAGAGAAAAAGCAAGCAGAAAAAGCCAAAAGCTCTTAAAACCAAAAGGCAAGGGCAAATAAAAAGGATCTCAAGGCTTTGAGCATCAGTGGATAGGAGGGCCTAAAGGACTAAAATCCTGGTCTAAGCGGCTAAACCAAGCTGTCCCTAACCATGTGCTTGTGGCGTGAAGGTGTCAAGTGAAAACTTGAGACTGAGCGGTTAAAGTCAAGGTCCAAAGAAAAAAGAAGAGTGTGCTTAAGAACCCTAGACACCTCTAATTGGGGGCTTTAGCAAAGCTGAGCCACAATCTGAAAAGGTTCACCCAATTATGTGTTTGTGGCATTTATGTATCCGGTGGTAATATTGGAAAACAAAGTGCTTAGGGCCACGACCAAGACTCATAAAATAGCTGTGTTCAAGAATCATCACACTGAAATAGGAGAATCAATAACACTATCTGAATTCTAAGTTCCTATAGATGCCAATCACTCTGAGCTTCAATGGATAAAGTGAGATGCCAAAACTGTTCAGAAGCAAAAAGCTACTAGTCCCGCTCATCTAATTAGAATCTGAGCTTCAATCAAAAACTCTGAAATATTATTATTTCTCAACCTATTAGTCTTCTATTTTATTTGTCTAGACAATTTAAGTTTGGTGTTGTGATGAGCGGATATTTTATACGCTTTTTGGGGTTAATTTCATATAGTTTTGAGGATGTTTTAGTTAGTTTTTAGTCTATTTTCATTAGTTTTTAGGAAAAATTTATATTTTTGGACTTTACTATGAGTTGTGTGTTTTTCTGTAATTTCAGGTATTTTTCTGGCTGAAAT
>NC_029793.2:61210628-61211228 GCF_000816755.2 Arachis ipaensis | reverse complement strand
TAAACCCGAGCTCAAACCACTACCACCATCCCTGAAATATGCATTTCTGGGAGAGGGTGACACTTTTCCAGTGATCATAAGCTATGCTTTAAATCCACAGGAAGAGAAAGTCAAGTGCTAAGGACACACAAGACAGCTCTTGGGTGGTCCATAGGTGACCTTAAGGGCATAAGCCCAGCTAGATGCATGCACAAAATCTTATTGGAGGATAATGCCAAACCCGTGGTGCAACCACAGGGGCGGCTAAATCCAGTCATGAAAGAAGTGGTGCAGAAAGAGGTCACCAAATTACTGGAGGCTGGGATTATTTATCCTATTTCTGATAGCCCCTGGGTNTTGCCACACCCACCAATGATACTAAAACGGTGCTGAAGTTCCTCCAGAAACACATCTTTAGCAGGTTTGGTGTCCCTAGAGTATTAATCAGTGACGGGGGCACTCACTTCTGCAATAAATAGCTTTACTCTGCCATGGTTCGGTATGGAATTCGCCACAAGGTGGCCACTCCATATCATCCACTTCAAGAATCATCACACTGAAATAGGAGAATCAATAACACTATCTGAATTCTAAGTTCCTATAGATGCCAATCACTCTGAG
>NC_029793.2:61209267-61210004 GCF_000816755.2 Arachis ipaensis | reverse complement strand
TTTAGAATCCTTATTTTCTTATTAAAAACCTTTTTCAAAAAATAATTTTTCTATTAGATCCTGTGCCAAACTTTAAGTTTGGTGTTTTCTTGTAGATTTTTCTTAAAATTTTCAAAAATTTATTTTGATTTTCAAAAAATTTTAAGTTTGGTGTTCTTCCTTCATGTTCTTGTGTTCTTGTGAGTCTTCAAAGTGTTCTTGAGTCTTCTTGTGTCTTGATCTTAAAATTTTTAAGTTTGGTGTTCCTTGGTGTTTTCCCTCCAAAATTTTCGAAAATAAGGAGCATTAGATCTAAAAATTTTAAATCTTGCGCTATCCTATTGTTTTTCTCTTTCCTCTTAAAAATCCAAAATATCTTTTCTCTCTATTTTAAAAACAAATTTTCGAAATATATTTCTAAAATGCATATTTTTATTTCAAAATTTAAAACTTTTTTTCAAAATCATCATATCCTTTTCAAAACTTCCTAACCACTTTCTCTCTCCTCAGTTTTTCGAAAATCTTCACTCAATTTTTATTTATTTTATTTCATTTTCGAAATAAATATATAAAAATTTTTTTTCTATTTTACATCATCTTCCTTTCTCCATCATGGACCTAAGCGGAAATGAACAGTCTAGGAGGACTCTGGGGTCATATTCTAACCCCTCTACTGTTTCATATGGGAGTAGTATCTGCATACCATCCATTGGAGTCAGTAGCTTTGAGTTGAATCCTCAGCTCATTATCATGGTGCA
>NC_029793.2:61182240-61199267 GCF_000816755.2 Arachis ipaensis | reverse complement strand
CTCAGTCTTCTGCTGTTGCTGGATCCGCCAAGAGGAAGATCTCCAGCTCCTTGTTGTTCTTCATCTTCTCACCATGGTATAACTTCAAGCGGTGGCCATTGACCTTGAAGAAGTTGAGGCTTGATGGATGACTCAGCCGTGAGTAAGGGTCGATCCCACGGAGATTGTTGGTTTGAAGCAAGCTATGGTTATCTTGTAACTCTTAGTTAGGAAATCAATTATAATTATCCGTATGAATTTCGAAGAGTAAAAGAGCATGGATTAAATACTTGTTCTGTAGTAATGGAGAATATGTTGGAGTTTTGGAGATGCTTTGTCTTCTGAATCTCTGCTTTCTCCATGTCTTCTTCTTCACGCATGCAAGGTTCCTCCTATGGCAAGCTATATGTAAGGTGTCACCGTTGTCAATGGCTACTTCCCGTCCTCTCAGTGAAAATGGTCCAAATGCTTTGTCACATCACGGCTAATCATCTGTTGGTTCTCGATCATGTCAGAATAGAATCCCTTGATTCTTTTGTGTCTGTCACTACGCCCAACAATCGCGAGTTTGAAGCTCGTCACAATCATTCAATCTTTGAATCCTACACGGAATACCACAGACAAGGTTTAGACTTTCCGGATTCTCAAGAATGCTGCCAATGGACTCTAGCTTATACCCCCCAACAATGGAGTTTAGAGACTCATGCCGTCAAAGAGTACAAAGTTCAGATCTAAAATGTCATGAGATACAAAATAATTCTCTAAAAGTTGTTTAAATACTAAACTAGTAACCTAGGTTTACAAAAAATGAGTAAACTATGATAGATAGTGCAGAAATCTACTTCTGGGGCCCACAATGAATTCCAAAAACATCAATGAAGATCAGTCTTAGTTAGATGAGCGGGGCTATTAGCTTTTTGCTTCTGAACAGTTTTGGCATCTCGCTTTATCCTTCGAAGTTCAGAATGATTGGTATCTATAGGAACTCATGCTGGGCTGATGCCCTTAAGGTTACTTATGGACCACCCAAGAGCTGTCTTGTGTGTCCTTAGCACTTGAAGTAGCGCTTCCTCTTCCAGGGGATTCAAAGCAGAGCTTATGATCACCGGAAAAGTGTCACCTTCTCCCAGAAATGCATATTTTAGGGATGATGGTAATGGTTTGAGCTCGGGTTTAGGAGGTTTTTCCTCTTCCTGAGGAAGTTTCAGAGGCTCTTTCAATTCCTTTGAATCCTCCAGATCAGGCTGAACATCTTTAAAAATGTTCTCTAGCTCTGATTCGAGACTCTCAGTCATATTGACCTCTTCCACTAGGGAGTCAATAATATCAACGCTCAGGCAGTCGTCTGATGTGTCTGGATATTACATAGCTTTGGCAACATTCAACTTAAACTCATCCTCATTAACTCTCAGGGTTATCTCCCCTTTTTGAACGTCAATGAGGGTTCGTCCAGTTGCTAGGAATGGTCTTCCTAGAATGAGAGTTGCACTCTTGTGCTCCTCCATTTCCAGCACTACAAAGTCAGTAGGGAAGGCAAATGACCCAACCTTGACAATCATGTCCTCAATTATGCCTGATGGGTATTTAATGGAGCCATCAGCAAGTTGAAGACAGATCCGGGTTGGTTTGACCTCTTTAGTCAAGCCAAGCTTTCTGATAGTGGACGCAGAGATTAAGTTGATACTTGCCCCAAGATCACATAAAGCTGTCTTGGTGCAATTACCCTCTAATATGCATGGTATTATAAAGCTCCCGGGATCTTTAAGCTTTTCTGGGAAGCTTTTCAGAATGACTGCACTGCATTCTTCAGTAAGGAGAACTCTTTCAATTTCTCTCCAATCTTTCTTATGACTCAAGATATCTTTCATGAACCTGGCATAAGAGGGTATTTGCTCAAGTGCCTCTGCAAACAGAACATTTATTTCAAGAGTCCTGAGATAGTCTGCAAAGCGAGCAAATTGCTTATCCTGCTCCTCTTGGCGGAGTTTTTGAGGATAAGGTATCTTGGCTTTGTACTCCTCAACCTTGGTTGCTGAAGGTTTATTTCCTACAGAAGTGGTTGGGAAAGCCTTTTTAGAGGGGTTGTTATCAGCACTTGTGTGTGTTTGATCCCTCACTGGCATTTGAATGCCAGGGTTAGAAGCTGGATTGGCGTTGGACGCCAACTCCTTACTTGTTCCTGGTGTTTGAACGCCAGAACTGAGCTTCCATTGGGCGTTTGATGCCAACTCCTTGCCTGTTTCTAGCGTTTGAACGCCAGAGTTATTCCTCTCTGGGCTCTTACTGTCCTCAGAGGGATTTTGGATAGCAGGTTGCTCATTTCTTGGCTTTCTGCTACCTTGAAGTGAGGTATTTAATGTTTTCCCACTTCTTAATTGAATTGCTTGGCACTCTTCCGTTATTTGTTTTGAAAACTGCTGTTCTGTTTGCTTCAACTGTACTTCCATATTCAGATTAGCCATTCTTGTGTCTTGTAGTATCTCCTTGAATTCGGCCAGCTGTTTTGTTAGAAAAAAATAAAATAACTAAAAAATTTACTATATTTTCAAAAATTAGAAGAAAAAGAAATAAAAGAAAATTGAAAACTAAATTAATTAAAAAAATTTGAAAAAAATGTGGGTGAGGATTTTCGAAAAAAATGAAGAGAGAGAAATTAGTTAGGAAGTTTTGAAAAAGATATGTGTTAAAATTAAAGATACTTGTAAAAAAATAGAATAAAATAAAATAAAGAAAAGATATGAAAAAGATTTGATTTTAATATTTGAGATTAGAAAAGATAAGATAAGCTAGGTAAGAGAAGATAAGGAATTTAAATTAAAATGTGTTTTAAAAATTTTAAGATCAAAACACAAGGAAGACTCAAGAACACTTTGAAGACTCACAAGAACAACAAGAACATGAAGATAGAATACCAAACTTAAAATTTTTAGAAAATCAAAATAAAATTTTCGAAAACTAAAGAAAAATCTACAAGAAAACACCAAACTTAAAGTTTGGCACAAGATTTATTGAAAGAAAAATTATTTTTAAAAAAATTTTTAAAAAGAAGATAGCCAATTACCAAGAACATAAGCACAACGCTCTAACTAATTGAGCTATAAATTTAACGTGTTTTAATAAGATATTTAATAAATAAAGATTTTTTTTGTGGATACTAATAATTCGAAAATGCACAAGAAAAACAAGAAAAATCACAAAACAAGAGAAACTAAAGATCAAACAAGGAAAATAAACAAGAACAACTTGAAGATTAAGAAAGAACAATGAACACAAATTCGAAAATTTGAAAGAAAATAAAAACATGCAATTGACACCAAATTTAAAATATGAAACTAAACTCAAACAGAAAAACTCAATTATCAGTTTATAAAAGTTTCGAAAAATTTAAAAAGAGAAAATAAGGATTTAAAAAAAAATTCAACCAAAAACAATAATAGAAGACTCTAAACCAAAAAGAAAAAACTTTTCCTAATCTAAGCAACAAAATAAATCGTCAGTTGTCCAAACTCGAACAAATCCCCGGCAACGGCGCCAAAAACTTGGTGCACGAATTGTGAATCACACTTTCCACAACTCGTACTACTAACCAGCAAGTGCACTGGGTCGTCCAAGTAATACCTTACGTGAGTAAGGGTCGATCCCACGGAGATTGTTGGTTTGAACCAAGTTATGGTTATCTTTTAAATCTTAGTTAGGAAATCAATTATAATTATTAGTATGAATTTCGAAGAGTAAAAGAGCATGGATTAAATACTTGTTCTGCAGTAATGGAGAATATGTTGGAGTTTTGGAGATGCTTTGTCTTCTGAATCTCTGCTTTCTCCCTGTCTTCTTCTTCACGCACGCAAGGTTCTTCCTATGGCAAGCTGTATGTAAGGTGTCACCGTTGTCAATGGCTACTTCCCGTCCTCTCAATGAAAGTGGTCCAAATGCTTTGTCACAGCACGACTAATCATTTGTTGGTTCCCGATCATGTCAGAATAGAATCCCTTGATTCTTTTGCGTCTGTCACTACGCCCAACAATCGCGAGTTTGAAGCTCGTCACAATCATTCAATCCTTGAATCCTACTCGGAATACTACAGACAAGGTTTAGACTTTCCAGATTCTCAGGAATGCTGCCAATGGATTCTAGCTTATACCATGAAGATTCTGATTACGGAATCTAAGAGATACTCATTCAATCTAATATAGAACGGAGGTGGTTGTCATACACACGTTCATGGATTGAGGAAGGTGATGAGTGTCACGGATCATCACCTTCTTCATAGTGAAGCGCGAATGAACATCTTAGATAGGAACAAGCGTGTTTGAATGGAAAACAGAATTAATTGCATTAATTCATCGAGACACAGCAGAGCTCCTCACCCCCAACAATGGAGTTTATAGACTCATGCTGTCAAAGAGTACCAAGTTCAGATCTAAAATGTCATGAGATACAAAATAAATCTCTAAAAGTTGTTTAAATACTAAACTAGTAACCTAGGTTTACAAACTATGATAGATAGTGCAGAAATCCACTTCTGGGGCCCACTTGGTGTGTGCTGGGGTTGAGACTTAAGCTTCTCATGTGCTTGGGCTGTTTCTGGAGTTGAACGCCAGGTTGTAACCTTTTCTGGCGTTGAACTCCAACTTGTAACCTGTTTCTGGCGCTGAACACCAGACTGCAACATAGAACTGGCATTGAACGCCAGTTTACGTCATCTATCCTTGAGCAAAGTATGGACTATTATATATTTCTGGAAAGCCATGGATGTCTACTTTCCAACGCAATTGGGAGTGTGCAAAGTGGACTCTTTTAGCTCCAGAAAATCCATTTTGAGTGCAGGGAGGTCAGGATCCAACAGCATCTGCAGTCCTTTTTCAGCCTAAATCAGATTTTTGCTCAGCTCCCTCAATTTTAGCCAGAAAATACCTGAAATCACAGAAAAATAAGCAAACTCATAGTAAAGTCCAGAAATATGATTTTTATTTAAAAATTAATAAAAATATAATAAAAAGTGACTAAAACATATTAAAAACTACCTAAAAACAATGCCAAAAAGCGTATAAATTATCTGCTCATCAACCACTAACCACCTCAGATATTGCGTGTAAGCTATCAAATGGAAAAGCATCATTGATAGGAGTGGAGTCACTCTTAATGTGCTCAAGGCGACTCAAGTGGTCCGCCACTAAATTTTGGGAACCACTCCTATCTTTGATTTCTAAATCAAATTCTTGCAGCAACAATATCCAACGGATTAACCTTGGTTTGGACTCTTTTTTAGCTAACAAATATTTTAGAGCTGCATGGTCTGAGTATACTACCACCTTAGTACCAAGTAAGTAGGCTCGGAATTTATCAAAAGCAAAAACAATAGCTAAAAGCTCTTTCTCAGTGGTAGTATAATTAGACTGAGCAGCGTCTAAAGTCTTAGAAGCATAAGCAATTATATAAGGGTGCTTACCTTCGCGCTGAGCTAGCGCTGCTCTTACCACATAATTGGAGGCGTCACACATTATCTCAAATGGCTGACTCCAGTCGGCCCTCTCACTATTGGAGCTTGAGTCAAGGAAATCTTCAGCTTATCAAACACTTCCATGAAGTCCTCACTCAGCTCGAACTCAACATCCTTCTGCAGCAATCAGGATAAAGGCAATGCGATCTTACTGAAGTCCTTGATAAATCACCGGTTGAAACCTGCATGACCAAGAAATGAACGGACTTCCCTGACAGGCGATCAAGCATTTGATCGATGAACGGTAACGGTTACTGATCCTTGCGAGTAGCCTGGTTGAGGCGCCTGTAATCAATGCACACTCTCCAGGATTTCTGCACTCTAGTAGCCATGAGTTCTCCATGCTCATTCTTCACTGTTGTGATGCTAGACTTCTTTGGTACCACCTGTACTGGGCTAACCCATCCACTATCCGAGATTGGATAGAAGATGTCAGCTTCAAGCAGTCTGGTCACTTCTTTCTTGACAACTTCTAAAATGGTGGGGTTCAACCCCCTTTGAGGTTGACGGATAGGCCTTGCTCCCCCTTCTAAAAATATGCAGTGCTCACAAACTTGAGGGCTGATGCCTACTATATCCGCCAAGCTCCACCCAATAACTTTCTTGTGTTTTCTAAGCATACTAAGCAACTGCTCCTCTTGTTGGAAAGTGAGTTCCTGTGCAATAATAACCAAGAACTTCTGATTATCCTCAAGATAAGCATACTTGAGGTGGGGTGGAAGGGGCTTCAACTCCATTTTTAGCTCATGGCTGGGCACTTGATCATCTGGGGCCATTGGTGGTGGCAAGTGATAGATGAGATTAGCTTGATGGTCTAGATTTTCTTCTTATAGAAAAGAATTACTTTGTTGTAAGCATAGCTCCAAACCAACAAAAAATTCTCACATCAAAAAAATTTGGTTGTCACAAAGAACAAACCCTAAATAAGAATTAACTGAAGTATTTAGACTCTGGGTCGTCTCACGAGGAATTGCAATGAAGTGTATGCTTATTGGCTATGAAGGAACAAGGGGGTTTGATTTATAAGGGGCGGAAAATAAATGGCAAGAAAAGTAAATCAAGCAAGCAATTAAAGAAAGCAAAATAAAGAAAAGCAATTAATGAAGAGAGACATTCATGGCAAGAGTTGAGATCATAGGCCTTCCATCCTAGTCACTAATAACAATAATTAACAAGAATTTATCTTATTACGTCCTCCCTAATTATGGAAGAAGATATAGGTTATCTTCCATGAGAGAAAGTCTAACAAGACTAGCTAATCTCAATCCAAATGTCCTAATCAACTCACTAATTGGATTAGCAAGAGATTAGAGTCAATGAAAATGATATTAACTAACAACTTTAGATCACCAACATAGGTTGGGTTTTCATGACTCAAGATTTCCTAATTACTCTTTCCAAGCCAAGAATGCTCAAAGTCTACTCTAAAGCCCAACCAAGCATTTTGTCAAACACTTGGTGGGTACAAATGGAAAGCATAGTAAAATGCAAGAATAATAAATCTAACAACTACCAATTGCAAGGAATGTAAATCAATAACTCAAATCATCATAAAAAGAACATCAAACATTAAATTTCATGAAAGAGATCCAAAGCCATCAAGAGTTCATCATCACAAAAGAGAGCATAAAAGGGAAATTAACAAGAAAACTAAGAGAATCAAGTGTAGAAGCATGAAATTGTAAAGAAAACAAGATGAAAGCAAGGAATTAAACATGGATCTATGATGCAATTAACCCTAGGAACCCTAATTTTAGAGAGAAGAAGGAGCTTCTCTCTCTAGAAACTAACCTACAAGATGCTATACTACAAACAATTGCTCCCCCTTTGCTTGGGCTTCAATTCTGCATGAAATACACTCATAAACAAGCTGGATTTGGGTCTGGGCAGCTCAGAAATTGCCCCCAGCATTTTGCCTTTAAGTGGGTCACGTGCGAGTATCGGCGCGTACGCGCCATGTGCGCGTGCGCGTCGATTAGCTGTTTCTTCATTCGCGCGTACACGTCATGTATGCGCGCGTGTCGATGTGCAATGTCGTTCTGCGTGTGCGCGCCTTGTACGCTTGTGCGCCCCCCTGAAGCATTCCAAATCTTTGTTTCCTCATGCATTCTCCACTTTGTATGCTTTTCTCCTCATTTCTTCCATCCAATACTTGCCTTATGAACCTGAAATCACTCATCAAACACATCAAGGCATCGAATGGAATTAAGGTGAGTTAAAATCACCAATTTAAGGGCTTAAAAAGCATGTTTTTACACTTAAGCATAATTCAAGGGAGAATTACAAAACCATGCTAATTCATTGAATAAATGTGGGAAAAGGTGATAAAATCTCCTAAAATAAGCACAAGATAAACTACAAAATTGGGGTTTATCAGCAAGGTATCTTCAGTAAGCTCGGAGGGTTTCCCCACACTTGCACCTTGCTCCATGTTCATCTCTTCTACTTCTTCTTGGTAAACTTCAGCCACTGTCTCATCAATGATGTCGCATTGGAAGATGGAATGACCTTCCGGAGGGTGCTTCACAGCTTCATCCAGGTTGAAGCTCACCGCTCGGCCATCTATCTCAAAAGAGTAAGTTCCTGAGAAGGCATCCAATTTGAACTGCGAAGTCTTCAGAAATGGCCTTACAAGCAGGATGGATGATGGTCTTCTTGAGTAATTTGGGGGCATCTCCAAAATGTAGAAGTCAATAGGAAATGTCAACCCCTTAATACTCACCAGCACGTCTTCAGCAATTCTAACCACTGATATTATGCTCTTATCTGCCAAAACAAAACGTGCTGCCGACCATTTCAAGGGTGGGAGCCTCAAGGTATCATATACAGATAATGGCATAATACTAATACATGCACCTAAATCACACATGCCATAAAAAAATTGTACACCTTCTATAGTAATAGTAACCATGCATGGACCCGGATCGCCACATTTTTTCGGTATAGCACCCATTAAAGCAAAAATAGAGCTACCTAGAGGAATAGTTTCTAAATCATGTATTTTATCTTTATTCATACATAAATCTTTTAAAACCTTAGCATACTTAGGTACTTGGCGAATAGCATTGGTGCACGAAATCACAATCACACTTTTGCAATTCCGCACAACTAACCAGCAAGTGCACTGGGTTGTCCGAGTAATACCTTACGTGAGTAAGGGTCGATCCCATGGAGATTGTCCGCTTGAAGCAAGCTATGCTCATCCTTGTAAATCTCAATCAGGCGAATTAAAATGGTTTTGAGATTTTGATAATTAAAATATAATTAAAACAGAAAATAAGATAGAAATACTTATGTAATTCATTGGTGGGATTTCAGATAAGCGTATGGAGGTGCTTTGTTGCTTCTGGACCTCTGCTTTCCTACCGCCTTCTTCCAACCATGCGTTACCTCCTTCCATGGCAAGCTGTATGATCCTCTCGGATGAAAATAAATCCATCTGCGCTTTCACCGCAGGGCTAATCATCTGTCGGTTCCCACTAGCATCGGAATAGAACCATTGTCCTTTTGTGCACTGTCACTTGCACCCCACATTCGTAGGTTTGAAGCTCCTTCACAGTCGTCCCTTCCCAGATCCTACTCGAAATACCACAGACAAGGTTTAGACTTTCCAGACCTCAGGAACGATGTCTATTGATTCTAGCTTATACCACGAAGACTCTGATTTCACGGAATGGAATGCTCTATTGTCAGGAGAGGCAACCATGCGTCGTGAACCAAGAGGCTAAGAGATACACACTCAAGCTATTGCAGATAGAACGGAAGTGGTTGTCAGGCACGTGTTCATAGGTGAGAATGATGATGAGTGTCACGGATCATCACATTCATCAGGTTGAAGTGCGAGTGAATATCTTAGAATAAGAATAAGCTTGAATTTAATAGAAAAACAATAGTACCTTGCATTAGTTCATGAGGAACAACAGAGCTCCACACCTTAATCTATGGGGTGTAGAAACTACACCGTTGAAAATACATAAGTGATGAAGGTCCAGGCATGGCAGAATGGCCAGCCCTCTAAACGTGATCAAGAGATCAAAAGTGATACAAAGATAGTCTCAAAAATGATCTGAAGATGAAAATACAATAGTAAAAGGTCCTATTTATAATGAACTAGTGGCCTAGGGTTTACAGAAATAAGTAAATGATGTAGAAATCCACTTCTGGGGCCCACTTGTGTGCTTGGGCTGAGCATCAAAGCTTTCACGTGCATAAGCTTTTCTTGGAGTTAAACACCAGCTTTGGTGCCAGTTTGGGCGTTTAACTCCAATTCTGGTGCCAGTTTGGGCATTTTACGCTAGAAATTTTAAGCTGACTTTGAACGCCGGTTTGGGCCATCAAATCTCGGGCAATGTGATGCCAAGGCATCTTGGCTAGTTTTACTAGCCATTTTTTGTATGCTTTAGGTTGGTTTCATGCAGTTTCTTAGGAAATAAGCAAGTATTTGGTTGAAAATGCATTCATACCATGATTCAAGCAAACATTGTGAATTTTGAATGATTTTATGAGAATTATGTATGAATTGAATGATAAAATGGATGATGCATGTTCTCATGATTAAGAGCAAGACTTTGATGTACTTTGTTTGATTGATTTCAGGTAACAAGAAGCAAAGAAGAGCCACGTTAGTGGCTACGTTAGTGCCACTAACGTGGCCATTAAAGCGGAAGAAAGGAAAGCTTGGAAAGTTAGTGAGAACGTTAACACTACTAATGTTAGCGAAGGGCAAGAAGTCCCACGTTAGCGATCCTGTTAGCTCCACTAACGTGGGCACTAACGTAGAAGAAAAGAGAAGCCCCAACGTTAGTGAGAAAGTTAATGGCATTAAATTTGAAGAAGGAGCACTGTTATTGGCAAAAGTGAGTGCCAATAACGCTAGCGAAGCAAAAGAAGACCCACGTTAGCTTCCACATTAGTTACATTAACGTGGGAACTAACGTGGAAGGAAAGGGAAGCGCCAACGTTAGTGGAAAAAGTGAGTGCCACTAACGTTTGCGAAGCAAAGGAAGACCCACGTTAATGGCCACGTTAGTTACACTAACGTGAACATTAACATAGGCAAAAGTCTCACCTGGCAGCCTGACCATGCCTTCTTCAAAGAAAAATAACTTGAGCTACAAAGCTCCAAATGAGGTGATTCTAATGGCATTAGAAAGTAGGATTCTAGATCTTTCCAAGCATATATTACACTATATGGTGGACACTGAATTTAAGGGAGAAAACCTGCCCCGAAAGTGCAAAGATGAACATGGTATCAACCTGTAGTAAGGCCAGCTGATCTCTTCACCTTCCAAGAAGTGTAACTCAAGCTGTAGAGCTGCAAATGATGCGCTTTCAATAGCGTTGGAAAGTAGACATCCAGGGCTTTCCAAAAATATATAATAGTATGGGGTGGACATTAAGTGTGAGCTCCAGAACCTGGCAATATTAAGCCCCTGATCGCTAGCGTTATTGTGACTCACTTTTTCCAGTAACGCTAGCGACTATGCCAGCGACCTTGTCCACCTCAAAGGAGTATAACTTGAGTTACAGAGGTCCAACTGAGATGATTCAAGTTGCATTAGAAATCTGACATTCAGAGCTTTCAAACAGTATATAATACTATATAGTGGGCATGAAATTAGAGTACAAACCAGAGGCATCATTTAAGCCCCAAAAACACCAACTGGGTAGCAAGTGTGACGTTAGCCACACTAACTTCAGCACTAATGCCACAGTTGTAGCGTTAGTGTGGCTAACGTTAGCACTGACATTAGCACCTGGACCTCAACTTGATTCACTTACAAGGACCACCCAACCTCAAGGAAGCAAGCCCAGAAGTGTTAACCAATCAAGGCCACAAGAAGCATCTAGAATAGAAATTTTCATTTAATTGTAATTTGCTTTTAATTTCATTTCATTTTGTAATTTAGGAGAGCCTATATAAAGGCCTTAGTTTTTACATTCAAGACATTCTGGAATGGGGGGATTGAAGAGAGGTCTTCGGAATCCCTCCCCTCACACACTTTTCCTTCTCTTTCTTTTCTTTGTACTTTTCATTTATGAATTTTGAAGTTTCAATTTCAGTTTTAAACTTCATCTTTATTTTTCTGCACTTTATTTCATTTCTATTTTGGTAGAGCAATGATCAACTAACTCTTTTCATTGGGTTAGAGAGCTCTATTGTGATTTAATGGATCAATTGTAGTTCTTATTCTTCTTCTTCTTTCTTTTCTCTTGATTTTACTAGAGAGCTTTCGATCTTCATCCAATTGGGTAATTGTCTCGGAAGAGAAATTGCTCATACTTGGATTTCCTCTGAACCTTGGAAGTGGAATGAGGAAATCATGCTAGAAATGCTCTCTCACATTGGATTAGGTTGGGGGTTGGATGGATATTGTGACATTTAATCCTACCAATACTTTGATCTATGACTGTGTGTGGTATAATCAGTGACCATACTTCATCTCTTCCCATGAGAAATTAAATCAAGGAATTGGGAAATTGTTCAAGCTTAGAGAGATTAGATTGCCAAATAATTGGGACCCAATCACTTAAGATTGCCAAGGAGATCAATGAATGCATTGATTGAGGAAGAGATGAGAATGAACTTGATCCGGAGGATTGCAATATCTCTTGATCCCAATGTTCATTTTATTTTTAGTTCTTACATTTACTTTTCTTGCCATTTTACTTTTCTGCATTTTGTTGCTTTCTTTACTTTTATGCCATTTACATTTCCTTGATTACTTATCACTCCAATATGATTCATCTAACTAGGATAATAAATCAACTATTGATTGCTTAATCCATTAATCTCTGTGGGATTCGACCTCACTCTTTTGTGAGTTATTACTTGACGATAATTCGGTATACTTGCCGAGGGAAATTTGTTAAGAGACAAGTTTCCGTGCATCAAGTTTATGGCGCGCGTTGCCGGGGATTAATTGTAATTAACAAACTACCAGTTGATTTATTTACTAGATTAGACACTTTTCTTTTGTCTTTGTTTTCTTTTGTTTCTTTATTTTCTTTTGCTAACTAACTATTTGTAATATTGCCTCACTAAGAATCCCTCATTTATTACAATGGAGATTCTAATTTCTTTTGGTGATTATTGTTTGAGACAGAGCTTTTTACAGGAAAGGAAGGAGTATCCATCATATTTTAGTCAATCAAATTTCATGGAAAACTCTCCACCACCACAGAATGATTCACTTTACTATGCTCATAGTGGGTGGAAGTATCAAGAAAATGAAATGGGGTACTTTCCAGAGCCACAAAATGGTCCATATTTTGGTGAAATTGATCACTACTCAATTTGTGGCTGGGAAGATCAAAATCAAAGATATTTCACTCATTCATACCCCATTCATCAAGAGCCATCACCTCTCAATTATCCAACCTCACCTCCAAGTTTTACATGCGTAAATTCTTCATCACTTGAGTATACCTCAGCACAAAATGCTGTCCCAAATCCATACAATTCATTTCACCATCCACAAAACTCAATCTATTACCCACAAGAGTCATACCACTTTCAGAACACACAACCATAAAACAACCAATTCCATTCACAAGCCAACCTTGACCAACCATTACAACCTACCCAACCTCCTTTAGATAGACTTGCTAGGATGGAACTCATCATTGAAGAACTCAAAAAAAGTAGAGAAGAAGAGAGACTCGCTAGGATAGAACTCCTCCTTGAAGAAATGATAAAGACAAACAAAGAGGAGAAAATAGCAAAAAGAGACCATGGAGAAAAATTGAGACAGAATGCACAACTCTATTCTGAAGAACAATTCATTAAAGAGCTGAGATTACAAAGAGAGACCACTTCACTCTCTCTAGAAATAGAGGAGTTCATTCAAAGATCAAGAACAAGGGAGGAATCAGAAGAACAAAAAAGGGAGGCATCCAGACCAAGTGAGATTCATATGAAGAAGGAGGAGGCTGTGAGAGTATATAAGCCCAAAGCTCCACACCCAGAGAGGCTACTAAGGGTGACAAAGGAACATGCAAACTCACTCCCAAAAGGCTCAATGTAACATCATGCAGAAGAAAGGGAGGAAGTCAATCAAGGGAGTCCACACTACTCCAATAACATAGAAAATTGCATAAAGGGTGAGTTCATTGAACCACCAATTCAAGAAGCACTTGATGAAGAGGATGCTCCAACCATCATACAACACCCAAGTCCTGAAATCAAGGTGGTGAAGGGAATTAACATGAGCACTAAAAAGAGGATAGTGACCAAGAAAAGAAGGACAATATCCATGGAGAAGAAAAGGTCAACCAAAAGCCATCCCACCCCTACCCCAACAAGCAAGTTTACTCAAGCTAACAACAAAAGAAGGCTTGCTGGAGAGAGGCACTCAAAACAAGGGGCATTAACTGGCTCCTCTTTCCTCTCGAGGTCATTCCTCTTAACAAACTGGAAGAAGAGGAAGAAATTCATGAACAACATGTCAAGCTAATGACATTAAAAGAGCGCTTGTTGGGAGGCAACTCAACCGTAGGTAACATTTTCTTTCCTTGCTTAGTTTACTTTCAATAATTTGACATATGATTGCATTCTAATTTTGGTGTTGCCATGCAACAAAATGATTTTCAATCTTCACTAGGTATTTGCATCATTCTAAAATGACAGTGTCACACTAAGTTTGGTGTTGCCACTTAACTTTCATGCAAAGTACCATGCCAACACCACTTATTAATGCCATCACAATGTTGCTGGTTTTAGTTCTTGTGCCTTTATTGTGATCCTTAATCTTGCTTGCTGAAACACATGCATACTCACACTTTATTCTAAAACATTCATGACCATCATAAACCCCATCACCACTGTTTTACTTGTTGCTTGAGGATAAGCAATCATTCTAAGTTTGGTGTGGGAAAGGGAAGAATAGGAGGAAAAGGACAACAACAATGAAGATGAACTACAAGGTGGTAAAGTTCCTTTTTCCTCTTACTTATTTCCAGCACTTTAAATTGCATGATTGTCTTCTATTTATGCATGTGTGATTACTCCTTGTGAATAAGCATAATTTGATATTTGATTTGTAATATGTTGCTATGATATCATGATTATCATCTTGAATTTTACTTGCACCCAATATCTCTAAGAATGCAACAAGGAAATCATTCTTTTGAAAGGAAAATGTTGAAGAATTTTATAAATCTTGGGGCAAGCAAAAGATTAAGAGGAGTGGAGGTTCTGATTGTATGATGGTGTATTGAGGTTGCATGATTGTGAAAACTTGCATGGAGCTCATAGACAGGAAATAAAATTTAGAGAAGTATTATGGAATTTCTCAAACATCTATTGATCCAAGAAGCAGCAACAAAAGAAAACAAAAGAAAAAGAAAAACAAAGAACAAGCCCAAGGCTCTGAGCATTAATTACTAGGAAGAAAGAGAAAGAAACAAGAACTCAAAGAGTTATTGTCCTAGTTAAATGCTTGTGATGGATTTGTGTCAAAGAGAGAGGCTTGAGCAAGTATATCCTAAGGGGTGCTTCAACACCTAATACCTTGGACCAACTGGTTTGGGAGTATTGATTGAAAGCTTATCTTAAAAAGCCGCTTTGAGACATGATACCGAGAGTCGAGGCCAAGATACAAAAAGAAAAGAAAAATGCTAGAAAAAAAGTGCTGCTTCAAAGGTGACAATCTATAAAGCGGATTCCATAATATCATTTGAATGAAAGTCCTAAGATCTAAGACCTCCAAAATGTAAGGACTAATGAGCACTAGAATCCTTGCATAAGCATACAAATTAGAGTTAACCCCACTGGCACTTATTCACTTCACCCACTAAGGCATCATAAGCAATTCTTCAATGCATTCCAATTAAGAGAATTCTTTGTGCATAGTTCTTTTCTTGCTTGGGGACAAGCAAAAAGAAAAAGAGAAAAAGAAGAGAAAATGAGCAAATAAGTAAAAGGGGACAAAATGCCCCAAAGTAAATGGTAAAAGCAATGCATATGTACTGTACTTGAAATTAGAATGCATGAAGATGTGGAAAACATGGTTAATGGACAATTAGATGTGATATTATGATTACATGGATTGTCTAAAGCTAGGTGGAAAGTTTAAGTTAATTAAGGATTCAGATTTTAGTCCACTTGGCCAAATGCAATCCTACCTTGACCCTAACCCCATTACAACCCTTAAAAGACCTCTTGATATGTATATTTGTGCATTAAATTTTTGTTGATTGTTAGATGAAGAGCAAGCCTTAGAAAGCAAGGATAGTAGAGAATTGAGAGAATCGAACCTTAAACACTTGAGTGATTAGAGTGTATACACTACTAGTGAGGGTTCGATGCTCAATTCCTTGTTCCCTGCTTTCATGAGCTATTTTCTTCTTGCAAGTCTATTTGTACTTCATTTTTAGGATTTGAATTAGCGAAATCCAGTTCATATTTGTTCTTAAAAGATTTGTTTACTTTTAACCAAGTAGGTAGAAACATTTTTGCATGTAGTTGCATTCATATAGATAGGTTGCATTTCATACATCCTACCATTCCTCTTCATCTTTATAGTTTCTCTTGAGCTTAGCATGAGGACATGCTATTGTTTAAGTGTGGGGAGGTTGATAAACCACTATTTTATGGTTTATCTTGTGCTTAATTGAGTGGATTTTATCAACTCTTTACCCACTTATTCATACTATTTGCATGGTTTTACATTTGCCTTCCTAATTATGTGCTTTGATTGAAAACACGCTTCTTTGGCCTTAAGTTCCCTATGTTTAATCCTCTCTTATTATCATTATATGCCTTGATATGTGTGTTAAGTGATTTCAGAGATTACAGGGCAGGAATGGCTCAGAGGATGGAAAGGAAGCATGTAAAAGTGGAAGGAATACAAGAAGTTGAAGGAACTGCAAAGCTGTCAGCCAGACCCTCTCACACTAAAACGGCCATAACTTGAGCTACAGAGGTCCAAACGATACGGTTTCAGTTGCGTTAGAAAGCTAACGTCCGGGGATTCGATTTGATATATAATATGCCATAGTTGACCTGACGCTGGGCGACCGAACGTGTGATCCACACGGACGCGTCGCATCTGCGAACTTCAATCTGCGCGGCCGCGTGGGCGACGCCTGCGCGTCACTTGCCCGTGACCTGAACATACCAGAATACGCTGGGGGAGATTTCTGGGCTATTTTTGACCTAGTTTGGGCCCAGAAAACACAGATTAGAGGCTATAAAGTGAGAGAATGCATCCATTCATCAACAGGCTTTCATATTCACAATTTTAGGAGTAGATGTAGTTTTTAGAGAGAGAGGTTCTCTCCTCTCTCTTAGGATTAGGATTTAGGACTTCTCTTAGTTTTAGGAGTGACTCTAAATCCCAGGTTCAATGTTCTTTTATTTCTTTTCTCATTTTTTTGTTTATGACTCTCTATATTTAGATTGATTTTCTATTTAATATATTTTGAGGTATTTCAAACTTATGACTGCTTTCTTTTATTTATATAAATAATTTGGATTTTTTCCTTTTGGCTTTGGTTGAGTCATTGGTAACTCTTGAGTTATCAAACTCATTGTTGATTGAAAATT